>NC_136262.1:217629166-217659166 GCF_964187855.1 Myxine glutinosa | reverse complement strand
GGCCATAGCTAGTCATTTTCTACACATTTTGTCCAATCTAGAAACACTGATTAGAAGTATATCTCCGGGGGGTGCAGGGGGACCTAGTCTTCCTACTAGACTAATATATATACATACACACACACTATATATATATATATATACATACACACACAATATATATATACACACACACACAATATATATACACACACACACACACACATATATATACACACACACACACACATATATACATACACACACACACACAATATATATATACATATACACACATATACACACACACACACACGCATTCATACACATATACAAATGTACACACACACATACATCTTGGTTTTTTTATTTTGGTTCCTCACAATTATATCTTATGATTTTCAATTCTTATTTCTCTTGTTCAATTCGCATATAAAAATGCATTTAATTAATTGTACAGTTTTGATTGCTCCTAAACTTAAATGTAATTTTAAGGATTGCTGTAAATGACGTTAATTTCACAACATCCCATATTCAACTTCATTTAAATTGCAAACTTTAAAACAGAGTTCCCTTACTGAAAGTAAGAACCTTAACCTGTAAGCAAATGACTAGTTTCCCGACTGCACGGATCACCAGCTGGGCCCCGTTCTTCCTCGAGGTTTCGATCCTTTCAGCGCAGGATTTTTCCAAACGGCGGATCCACAACCTCAATCATGGATCCACATCAATAGACGGTACATCAGTAGATCCACAACCTCAATTGCGTGCAGGCAGTCAGTCAACCCATCAATGCAACATCACTTATTCCAACTTTACTTGCTAAAGGATTTAATGTGTTATCACACTTATATATCACTGATAACACACACACACACACACACACACACACACACACACACACACACACACACACACACACACACACACACACACACACACACACACCAAGCTGAATCAAAGATTTATCATGAAGATTATCATGATTTATTTATATTTCTATATCATGGTCTCAAATGAAAGTCTGAGGGATTTGATTTTTCTGTCCGAATTCATATTTTACTTGAGAATAACAGAAAAACTCATAATTTTTTAAGTTTCTCCAAAGATTTCTTGAAGTTCTTTCCAAATGTTTGTTAATTAACGCCACCACCGAAGGTGGATGGAGGATATGTTTTCACCCCTATTTGTCTGTCTGTTTTTTGTGAGCAAGATATCTCAAAAAGTTATGGACGGATTTGCACGAAACTTTGTAGACAGGTTGGATATATTACAAGGACGAATTGTTTATATTTTGGTGAAGATCCGGATCCGGATGCGGATACTAGGATTGTAAAAGTGATTCTTCACAATTGAGAGATAGGGCCAAAAACGATGAATAGCACGATATCTCAAAAAGTTGTGGACGGATCCGGACGAAACATGGTGGACAGGTTGGGTAGGAACAAGCCGGCTCGATTTTGGTTAAGATCCAGATGCAGATCTGGCATATCAGCGGGATACCAAATGTGAACTGTTCAGCCTGGTTCTCGCTGTTACAATCCTACCATTCACAGCGCAATGTAGAAAGCAGTTGTTCCTGCAACCTCATTGGTGTTGTTTTAAGGTCTTGAGTCAAGTGCCTTGAAGATCAGTAGTATTTTTATTATCAGAAAATCCAGAATTAGAGTCTCTTGATCACCTTGCACATCTCCACTGACCTTGTAAACTTTATAGTTCCTTGCAATATGATGAATATGTAATAATATTTTTTGTTTTATGTTTTTGTTTTTATGTTTATAGTTCCAATAGTAATATGTTTTCATCTCAGCATGAAAAACCTCCAACGCCTACACCCCAAAACCTTCCTCAGCTGATTGGTCACATTCATCCACTAGCCTGTTCTTGAAAATAACCCAAGTCCAATCTTTTGGCTCTCCTATACTCCTTTTGTCCCCTTTTCTCCCACTTGTGGAATCATGTCCACTTATCCTGCTGAACAATCGTTTATATAAAAGTGGTCAAAATAAGATAAAGATCAAAGTTTCAAACAAAACTAAAGAAATAAGGACAACAGCAAAGAAAGTTGTGTTAAGTTCTAATCAATGAAATGCAACACATTTGTTAATTCTGATAAAGCTTAAAAACCTAGCACGACAGTATGTTTTTGATCGCTGCGCACGTACTCATATACAATATATTTCTCATATGTTAGGTAATCATATAAGGTATTGGAACTCCGGGCACCAAACCAGTGTGTTCACCTTGCAGCTGTGAACGAGCTGCTGCTGCGAAGCGAGGTTGGAGTTCGTGACCGAGGCATGCTGTGCAGCTGCGATGCTCTGTGTAGAGGCCGCAGCAGCCTGTTTTGCTGCATGCTGTTCAGCACAAAATAAAGAAACACAAATCTTCATTTTCTATATGTTATCGTCCATAGAAACAAACCTTTCCGACAGTAATGGCTTGCCACACCTGTAGCTTGTTTAACGCTTTCTTCTTGATGGCGTTCTGCGCAGCAACATTGGTCGCTACCCTCAGACCCTCAGCTGCTTCACGCAGTTTCTGCTGCTGTTCTTCATTGTCAGGATGTGCTGCAGCTCCCTGTGTAGTTGAGAACAAATAGCTTGTGATGAGGTTAAGTACCTAATCTGTCATTTCACTCCAGCCTTTGTATGAATCAGTACATTTACAATGATCATTTACAGTGTACTATATTTCGCATGTTAAAACGTACTTTGTAGGTAGAGCAAGAAAATCAAAGATTGGACAAACTTTAGTCGAGTTACGGTGAAAAAAGTTAAAATGACTATAATTAGGTCACAACTTAAAAATTAGGTCAAGGTCAAAATAAATTATGTCAACCATTATTATATTCACATTACTTTTTTTTTTCTTTTTTTTTTTGTATACTGAATCGAGGCTCGTGAAAGAGCTAACATTTATTTCACAAACAAATCAACCAGACAAACAAAATATATAAAAAGAGGGAGCGGAAGACAAGATGGGGAGAGAAGGGGAAGCACACAAACACAACATTTGAGAGCAGGGAGAAGTGTGGGAGGGAGAGGGCTTGGGGGGAGGAGGCATGGGAAGGGGGGGGGGGGGGGGAGGTAGAGGTATAAAACACAAGGGGACCAAGGACTTCCAGAACAGAAGTTGGTATTTCAAAAAAAAAAAAAAAGTGTAGGATTTTGGGTGAAATTAGCGGAGGTAGAAAAGATCAAGGTTTTGGATGGGGGAAGATAAGAGATGGTGGTGAACAGCTGTTTTAAAGACCTGGAGGGTGGAGTGGGATTGAAGAGAGTGAGGGAGTTTGTTCCAGAGGCGGGAGAAAAGAGGAATGAAGGAGTGAAGGTGAGCAGAAAGTCTTGATTTTGGCAGTTTAACCATAAGAGGGTTGCAGGCAGATCTTGTGCGACCTGTAGGAATATTTGGGGGACAGAGCCCAGAGAGCTGGGGGAGCAAGGCCAGAGAGGAGTCGGTAGAAGACGGAAAAACCACCAACCTGCCTGCGGTGAGTGAGTGAAAGGCCCTTGGAGTTAGCTTCATCGCAGGAGATTCCAATGATTCTGAATGCTTTGGTTTCAACAGCGTGAAGACGAGCTAGGTGTGAGGCAGGAGCACCAGACCAGAGGGGAGAGCAGTATTCCATAGAGCTGCGGATGAAAGCCTTGTAAGTGGTGAGGAGCTCAGGTGTACCAAGGAAGGACTTCGCACGACGGAGGATGCCCAGTCGGCGACTGGCTTTGGAGGCCAGATTTGAAATGTGGTTTTCCCAGGAAAGATCATGGCAGATAGTGAGACCCAAACGCTTGAGTGACAGAACTTCTTGGAGAGGATTATTCAGAAAGTGGATGGGAGGGTTGTCCAGTCGGTCTTTTCGGAGAGACATCGTAAGAGTGTGAGATTTGTCAGGATTGAAAGACATGTTCCACTTGTTTGCCCAGTCTGTGATTTTGTCCAGGTCTCCAGAGAGTGAGGAGGCTGCAGACTGCCGATCTGAGGGATGAGGAATGGAGCGATAGAGAGTAGAGTCGTCAGCAAAGAGATAGAGAGGATTTTCAAGAGAGTCAGAGAGATCATTGATGAAGACCAGAAAAAGCACAGGGCCCAGAACACTGCCTTGGGAAGCTCCAGCCTGAACAGGAAGAGGAGATGAGAGAAACCCATTCAGGGCCACACGTTGACTACGACTAGAGAGGAGGTCCACCAGCCATGCGTGGAGATTTCCATGGATACCAAAGGAGGAGAGTTTGGTGAGCAGAGCGGGGTGCCAGACCGTATCGAAGGCACGTGAAATGTCAAGGGAGACAGCTCTGTCAAGGGAGACAGCTCTATCTATCAATGTCAAGGGAGTCCCAGCTGGCTCTGAGATACATCTTGGAAATTTATACAGCTCGGAAACTGATGCAGCTCGGAAACTGATGCAGCTCTGAAACTGATGCAGCTCTGAAACTGATGCAGCTCGGAAACTGATGCAGCTCGGAAACTGATGCAGCTCGGAAACTGATGCAGCTCGGAAACTGATGCAGCTCGGAAACTGATGCAGCTCGGAAACTGATGCAGCTCGGAAACTGATGCAGCTCGGAAACTGATGCAGCTCGGAAACTGATGCAGCTCGGAAACTGATGCAGCTCGGAAAACTGATGCAGCTCGGAAACTGATGCAGCTCGGAAACTGATGCAGCTCGGAAACTGATGCAGCTCGGAAACTGATGCAGCTCGGAAACGGATACAGCTCGGAAACGGATACAGCTCGGAAACTGATACACCCCTGAAACAGATACACCCCTGAAACAGATACAGCTCGGAAACAGATACAGCTCGGAAACAGATACAGCTCGGAAACAGATACAGCTCGGAAACAGATACAGCTCGGAAACAGATACACCCCTGAAACAGATACACCCCTGAAACAGATACAGCTCAGAAACAGATACAGCTCGGAAATTCATATAGATCTGAAATTGATAGGTCTGAAATTTGTAGTGTTGGGATTGCAGGAAGAAAAAAAAATTCTAAATGGTAGTTTAGTACTCCTAGGGGTCTAAGAAACGTTATGGTACCATTAGAATTTGGGGGCACTAATTGTAAAAACAAACCTGACAATAGGTAAAGCTTCCCCCTATGCTCGAGGAAGAGACTTGATTCCACCTCTTCACAGCTTGAGTGCAGCTCACTCACTTCCTGAACAGAGTAAACTCTATAACACCCCATTATAGAGTTTACGCCTATAAAGCATCATCATAAAATGATGATCACAAATAACCACTCAAACCTAAAACAACAAATCATAAGGAAGTTCAGGCAAAGGCTAAATTTTAATGTAATTTAATTACCACAAAAACAAAATAAAAATAAATAGGGGCAATACCCCTGGGCGCTCACCTGGTAGAATAAAACAGTATACTACACAGAATAGAGGTATATTAAACAGTATGACGGTATTTTAAACCAATTTCAATGGTTTCGAGGAGAAATCATACTAACGCATCATGTAGAATCATACCAATGTAATCATAAGACTTTAAACAAACAAACAATACCTATTTTGGGGGGCAACCACCTCCCCCTTCCTTCCTCCCAAAGACCCTTCAGACCCGATTCTTCTCATGCAGTGAACAGCCATTACGGGTGATAATAATAATAATAATAATTCATTTATTTTGTATAGCGCTTTTCAAGAAGCCCAAAGGCGCTTGGACAGAGTGGAAAACATAATGCATAACAATACATGAAAACAACAATTGCAAAAAGACAAGAATCAATAGGGAAATATTTAAAGCAAAAGGAGGGAGAAGGAGAAGAGATAGTCAGGGGTTAAATGCTGTGGGTTGAATGTTGAATGCAGTGTTGAACAGGTGGGTCTTTAGTGATGTTTTGAATGTGGTGAGTGAGGAGGAGTCTCTGATGGTGTGAGGTAGTGAGTTCCAGAGGGTGGGAGCAGCGATGGAGAAGGCCCTGTCCCCCCAGGATCTGAATTTGGTCCGGATGGAGGGGGTCAGGAGGTTGGTACCAGCAGAGCGGAGGTTGCGGGTGGGAGTGTGTCTGGAGAGGAGGTCAGCCAGGTAGGATGGGGCCAGGTTATGGAGGGCTTTGTATGTCAAGAGGAGGATTTTGTACTGGATTCTCTGAGGGATGGGGAGCCAGTGAAGCTTGTAAAGGACGGGGGTGATGTGGTCACGGGTCCGGGAATGGGTGAGTAGACGGGCAGCGGAGTTCTGAATGTATTGGAGTTTATTGGTGATTTTTGAGGGTGAACCATAGAGGAGGCTATTGCAGTAGTCCAGACGGGAGGTGATGAAGGCGTGGATGAGGGTTTCTGCAGTCGTGGAGGAGAGGGATGAGCGGAGACGGGCAATGTTTTTCAGGTGAAAGAAGGCTGACTTTGTGATCTGTTTAGTGTATTTGTCGAAGGAGAGGGTTTGGTCAAAGATGACGCCAAGATTCCGGATGTGAGGGGAGGTGGATACTGGGATACCGTCGATGTTGAGGGCAAAGTTATGGGTGGATTTTGTGAGCGTTTTTGGGCCAATGATGATTATTTCAGATTTATCACAGTTAAGCTTGAGGAAGTTGATTTGAAGCCAGGATTTTATTTCAGTGATGCAGTTTGTCAGGATAGAGTGGGTGTCGGTGGAGATGGACTTGGTGGAGATGAAAAGCTGGATGTCATCGGCGAAGCAGTGGAATTGGAGACCATGACGGCGGATTAAGTGACCGAGGGGGGACAGGTAAAGGATGAAGAGGAGGGGGCCAAGAACTGAACCTTGGGGGACACCTTGGGGGAGGGGAGCAGTGGGGGATTTGCAGTTATTGATGGAGATGAACTGGCGTCTGTCAGAGAGGTATGATTTAATCCAAGAGAGGGCAGTGCCGGTAACGTTAAAGGTGGATTCAAGTCGGTTGAGGAGAATGGTGTGATCGATGGTGTCAAAGGCAGCGCTGAGGTCGAGGAGGACGAGAATGTTGAGGTTGCCAGCGTCAGAGGAGAGGAGAAGGTCGTTGGTGATTTCGAGGAGAGCAGTTTCAGTACTGTGGTTGGAGCGGAATCCGGATTGGAATGTTTCATACAGGTTATTGGCAGAGAGGTGATGTTTGAGTTGAGTGGCTACAGCGCGTTCCAAAACTTTTGACAGAAAGGGTAGGTTGGAGATGGGTCTGAAGTTGTTTAGGGTGTCAGGGTTTAGACCAGGTTTTTTTAGAATGGGGGTAACAGCAGCAATTTTGAGGGAAGGTGGGACAATGCCTGTAGACAGGGAGGAGTTTATTGTTGCAATGATAAGTGGAGAGAGAGCAGGGAGGGAGGCCTTGACAAAGCTGGAGGGGATGGGGTCAAGAGTGCAGGTGGCAGTTTTCATTCCTATGAGGAGTTCAGAGAGGTCAGTAGGGGAGATTGGGGAGAACCGAGACAGGCGATGGCAGGACAAGGGGGGGCAGGTGGTTGGAGGGGGAGCGGGTGCGGCGGTGGTCAAGCTGTTGTAGATGTTGTCAATTTTGTGTTGGAAGAAAGAGAGGAAGGAGATGCAGTTGTCTACTGTGAATGACTGGGTGGTGGTGTTCAGGGGGCGGAGGAGTTTGTTTATTGTCGAGAAGAGTGCTTTTGGGTTTCCGGAGCCAGAGTGGATAATTTGAGAGTAGTAGGCGGAGCGGGCGTGGGAGAGGGCATCTTTGTAGTGTTGTAGGTGGTCCTTGTAGGCTTGGGAGTGAACTGTGAGACCTGTTTTATTGCGGAGTCTTTCAAGTTGGCGAGCACGAGTTTTCATCAGGCGGAGTTCAGGGGTAAACCAGGGAGCAGAATGGGTGAAAGAAACTGTTTTGGTTTTTACAGGCGCAAGCTGGTCAAGGCAGGAGGAGAGAGTGTGGTTGTAGTAGTCAGTGAGGTCGGAAGGGGTGTGGAGGTCAACAAAGGGAGAAGTGGACATTTTTTCAGAGAGGGTGGATGAGAATGAGGTAGGTGAAAGAGCGTTTAGCTTACGGAAGTTGATAGTGCGATAATGCCTTGGTGCTGGGGTGGGGATGTTGATTGTCATAGTGATAGCTAAGTGGTCAGAGAGGGTGAGGTCGGAGCCAGAGAGATGGTGCAAATTTAATCCAGTGGAGCAGACAAGGTCCAAAATGTGACCACGGATATGGGTAGGAAAGTCGACATGTTGAGTGAGGTTAAAGCAGGTGGGTAAATCAGTGAAGTCAGTGGTTATTGTGGAGTCAGTGGAGTCCATGTGGATATTGAAATCACCAAGGAGGAGGATTGAGGGGGAGAGGGAACATAGCTGGGTCAGAAAGTAGGAGAAGTCAGACAGGAATGATGGGTGTGGCTTGGGAGGGCGGTAGACGACAGCCATGACTGACTGCTGATCAGTGATGAAGGTTGTGATCAAGTTTCATCAAAATTGTGAATGTAGTTTCGGAGGAGAGAGCAAATACCTATTTTGGGGGGCAATCCCCTGTAGACCCCCTTTAACCCCGATTTTCTTAGTGCTGTGAACAAACTTCGGTACATCATTGGTGATGAAGGTTGTGGTCAAATTTCATCGAAATAGTGTGTGTGTAGTTTCAGAGAAGAAAGCAAATACCTATTTTGGTGGGTCAAACCTGGATCCACTTTGTTACCCACGGTAAACCCCCTTTGGCCCCGATTTTTTTCATGCTGTGAACAAAGTTGAGTTGCAACATACTAAATATCATTTGTGCAAAGTTTGGTCACAATCCCATCAGCAGTTTCGGAGAAGAAGTTGCAAGTGTTTATGGACTGACGGACGGACGACGCACCATTGCATAAGCTCCACGGAACTATGTTCCAGGTGAGCTAATAAATAACAAGTACAAAAAGTTATAATTAAAACAAAAGCCGCGTCGATGTTACACAATGCCTAGATGCAGCTGTGCCTATAACGTCGATGTTATAGGCACAGGACATTCCTATTGATTCGATTACTTGATGTTATTTTTGTGCAAAGTGAAAATATATCTCGGCAATTTCCCGTGTGTGGCGACGAATTTTTAATATATCTCGGCATTTTCCCGTCTGTTATTTCAGGCGGTGTATGACTGACCATGCCGCGATTAAAAAAATATATATCTCGGCAATTTCCCGTGTGTGGCGACACGTGAACGAAGCTATGCTCCTCTCCACATTATTGTGACGACGTATAAATTAAATATTTCATCGTGACGATTGTCATCAAATGGACGAATTTTTAATATATCTCGGCATTTTCCCGTCTGTTATTTCGGGCGGTGTATGCCTGACCATGCCGCGATTTAAAAAAAATATATCTCAATGGACTTGAAGTTACAGGCCTTTGAGAATTCATTTCGTTCTATAAAGGGCAACTTTCATCGGATTTTCTTCCCGTTTTTTTTCAACCGAGTCTAAAACTAGGTTAGCGACTGTGAAAAATGAAATGATATATCGAATTTGATTTGAAAGAAAACTGTGTGAGAGAGGAAGACACCACGGGCCTACAAAACAGGCCTCAAAGCTATGCGAGTTAATAAAATGGTGGATATTTGTTTATATGAAGCCTCTCCCAAAATGGGTGGAGCTATGGTTCCCAGAATGGGTGTAGCTTCGAGGTTTTGTCTTCTCTGCAAGAACAACAACAAGAAGAAGAACAAGAAGAAGAAGAAGAAGAAGAAGAAGAAGAAGAACAACAACAACAACAACAACAACAACAACAACAACAGCAGAGGGCACTCTATGAGCAGCGTCTGCGACGCGGCTAAAAATAAGTGGAAAGAAAGAAGTTGCCCATATATCACAATTTGATAGGAGCTCAGGTGATGCATTGAGGCCAACACAGAGCAAGTGTTTCAGAACAAAGTGTTTGTCAAGCCTTGTAAGACAAAAATTGAACTAATTCAAAATATCTGGCCGATAAAGAAAGATGGGCCAAGATTGATGAGAAAGCTTGATGAAAAGGTGTGTTGAAGACACTGAGACAACCTGTTCATCCGAACAAAAGACAGTATCCGACTTAAGCCAAGCGTTTCAAGACAGGTAAATCAACGTCAGGCAGAGGGCATCATTAAGCAAACATTCCAAACAAAGGTTTCTTCCTCACCTTGGCAGCCTCTACCATACGCGCAGTGGCGTCTGCTAGAACACGTGCCGCCGCCAGCAGCTTCCTCACATTCTCCTGGTCTTGTTCGGCTTCTGCATCGGCCTTAATAGCACCAACCATGTCGGAAGTAGCATGTGCCAGTAATCGTGCTTGGCGCACCATCTCACCTGCAAACAGGCAGTTTACCCTTGTGAGTGACACACACACACACACACACACACACACACACACACACACACACACACACACACACACACACACACACACACACACACACACACTGTATTTTGAGCATGGTTAAAATGCCAGCACAGATTGATTAATGTACTGGATATTGACATTACTCTTTTGGAAAATCTGTTTTCACTTGTTCATATTCATTGCTGTTGACAAAAATGAAAAATATAAATACCTTTAGTACTGTAATTCCCATATGAATGAGTAAATCCATAAATAACTTGTAAGTGGGAGAGTTAATAAAGCCTTTTTCAGTCCACAGTAGAATGAAGGCCTCCCTCAATTCATGTTGGAGATGATTCAGCATTCATACATACTCCTCTTGTCAAGTGCGGGTTGGCGAGAATGAGCAGGTATGTAGGAATCAAATCCACACCAAGAACCAAGCCTTGCACCCCGTGACCAAAACAACCGGCTCAGGAAAGTTCATACTCAAGGATAAAAAGGCACCATTTACTTTTCCAATCATCCAGGGCAGGGATCGGCAACATTTTGTGTAGAAGAACCAAACTAAATTAAAACCTTGAGCAGTTGGTGTACAAAGAGCCAATCATACAACTTAAACACAATTAACGTAGCCGACTGGTGATGGGTAGGACATACAATGAGAAAACAAGGGGGACATCTGACTAAAGAAGCTATGCTTGGGACACCAATGTGGGAAAGAAGAGGTGAAGGCCAAGAAACATGGAGAACTGTTGAAAATGAACTTTGGTCAAAGGGGAATGGCACTGGAGTATGCAGAGAGGAATGCTCAAAACCGAGCAGGATGGAGGAATCTCGTTGCAGATCTATGTGCTTAAAAGCAAAACGGATCTTAAGGAGAGGAAGAAAAGATTGCCTTTTTCTAATGGAATACTGCATCGTTTTCCTATTTTCTTTGAAGTCAGGTTCATAGCTGGTCAAGTTAAGCTTCACGCAGGCATTCAGACTTTTGTCTGTTAATCTTGAGCGGAAGTTGCATTCCTTATCGAACCGTTTCGTTGGAGTGCTTGCTTGAGTGCTTAAGTCACTTGGCGAGCACTCCACAATAAAGTTGTTAAGTAATAGGTTTTCGCTACCGAGATAACTTGAGAACGGCTGCAGGGATCCAAGTCAAACTTGGTATAGGTATGTATAATGATGGGAAGATTAACTGATTAGATATTGCACTCACAGGGTCAAAGGTCAAAGGTCAGAGGTCATGTTATGGAAAATCCTGTTACTGCACTAACTTGGGAACCAGTGATGGGATTTTCACCAAACTTAGTACAAGTATGTACAATGACACAAAGACGAATCGATTAGATTCTGGGGTCAAGAGGTCAAATGTCAGAGGTCATGTCAGGTAAAAATGTAATAGTTGAGAACAGATGAAGGGATTTAAATCAAACTTGGTACAAATATGTATAATTATGTAATAATGTGGGCAGAGGCATATTGGTCGACATCTTGACATCAAAGAGTGTCGTTCTAGTTTGAATTAAGTGTTCGGCCTGTTTATGTCATCTTTATATGTGCATTTGCATGGATAAACTTAACAAAAAAAAAAAAATCAGGGAAAACTGCAAAAATGTTATATATAAAATATATAAATATATAAATATTATAAACTAGGTGAATGCACCCGGCGCTGCCCGGGTTCTTTTTGAATGAATTTAATCTTCTGCACTAAAAAAGGAATAAAACGCGGCCTTGCGAAGCAGCGGAGTTTGACTATCCAGCCACAGCTGCATTTCGTTAATTTACTACTATAATTCAGCTTTTACTCGCAGCCGTAGAAGATTGACGACTATAATTCAGCTCAGCTTTTAATTGCGAAATGGGCCCAGCCCGGCTGAGGCAGCCTCGACCGGCTTCGCCACCTAGCCTATAACCTTCCCGGGGCCTGTCCCAACATTTTTTGTTTCAGAGGTTTCCTCCTATCTTTCACCGTTCAGGAGATTAGCGCGTGCAGACAAACAAACAAAAACTTTCTTTTATATATATATATATATATAATAAATATAATACAATAATAATAAATAAAAAATATATATAGAAGAAGATATATACATATATATGTATATATATATATATATATATATATATATATATATATTGTTGCGAATATGGAATTTGACCTCCATATCCGCTTGTAAATATTCCCCTATCTTCTCCGATACTCCCCAACTCTCCCCTTACCCCATTCCCTAGTCCCATTGTCTGTAAACAACACCCATTAGAGCCGATCTTCCCCTTCATTCCCCCATTAAATGTCGTGCCCAGGTCCCCCGCACCACCCGTAGACAATTATAGGACATCTTGCTAGTTATTCTTAATCTATGTCAGTTAAGGACTTGTTTCCATTAATTATGACTCTTCGTTGCACCAGAATGTGATTATATGGCACCTGTTAGGAAGTTTAGGACCTCCCCATACCTCTCCGCATCTCTTCCCCATGAAGAAGCGCCAACTACAACAACAACAACAAAAGAGGGGGGCGGCGCGGTGACGGCATGGGGAGTGGGCGTCCTCCTTCCGGCTCGGTTAGCCGCCATTGACCACGCGCTCCACGGGGTTACCACGAAGGGGCTCCCTGTCGGCCCCTCGTCAAGGGCGGAGCCGGTAACCCCCGCACCCAATGAGAAGCCATGGGCCGATGCCATATGGGGCGGAGCTAACGAGCGAGGGCGTGACTCCCCGCCGGATATACGCGGCCCCGCGCCGGACGTGACGTGAGATGCGCCCCGAGCTTGGAAGGACAAGACGCCACCCTCCCGAGCGCTGAGCGACCTCCCCGGCATCTCCACCAAAGTCGCGACCCACGAGCGCTGAGCGACCTCCCCGGCATCTCCACCAAAGTCGCGACCCACGAGCGCTGAGCGACCTCCCCGGCATCTCCACCAAAGTCGCGACCCACGAGCGCTGAGCGACCTCCCCGCATCTGCCGGACACCACCGTACGCGATTCTGTCCCTGAGCCAGGTGCACCTGAGCCATCGACTGCCGCTTTCCTGGCCATCAAACCCCGTGTGAGTGAGCCTTGTCCCGTTTATCTGTGGTCTGTCTAGGGTTAATATAAGAGTGTGTTTAAGTGCCCACCTTCCTATGTTTCCCTCTTGTCCTTGTAATCTAACCTTTTTCCGTACGAATATACTTGAGAACTGAACCCCTGGTGTCGTATTGTGTGATTGTAACCCAGCCGGGTGTCTTCTCTTTCCTATTGAGCCAGCATAGCGCGGCTCGTCAACGTCGAGTATAGTCGGGTAATTTGTGGTAACTTGTACGGATACGGCGGCCATCCCGCTCGGCCCACCATACCATCAAAGTCGTATCTGTAACAATTGGTGTCAGGAGTGGGATTCGAGGCCCGACCAAATTTTGAAGGAAAAAAAAAACGAATAGAGGAAAAAAAAAAAATTTGGTCAAAATTTGGAGCGGCCGAAATTTGTTTTGTTTTACGAAACTCGAGTTTTGCAAGTCGCGCTATGGCGGATCAAGACGGCTGGGGTCCGGTAGGGGAGAGTGAGGCAGGGTCGGTCCAGGACCAAATTGAGGGACGTGAGGAGAGCGAAGCAGCGAGGGTAGCAGACGCGCAAAATGGCGCCTCGCTGGTCACCGCGCCCGTGACCGTGGCAGCGCCCCTGGTGGATCCGAACCTTTTTATGTTGCAAATGAGGGCCCTTATGGAACGAATAGAGGGCCAAATGGGGGTAATGGGGAACCGGATGGATGCTCAGGGTGAGCGATTGGGAAACCAAATTGAAGAAATAACGAACCGAATGAGGGCTCGGAGTGAGCGATTGGAGGGCCAACTGGAGGTAATGAGGGACGAAGCGAGGGGTACCGGAGAGGGGTTAGACAACGGGATAAAGGAGGTGAAAAATGGGTTAATGGGGGTAGAAAATAGAATGGCTGCCCAGGAGAATCAGATAGAGGGAGTGAAAAATGGGGTAGAGGGAGAGGAGATTAGAAGAGGTGTGAGTGAGGAGGTCGGAGGAGTGCGCGAGGAGGTGAGGCACTGTAAGGAGCGCATGGAGAAAGAGGTGAGAAAGGGGACTGTAAAATTGCAAGGGGGCATAGAGGACCTGACGAGGAAAATGGACAAGGTGGTAGAGGTAATGGAGGTTAAAGAGCGGGAGGTGCGGGAGCACATAGAAAAAAATAAAGTGGAGTTAGAGGAAGAACTTAAAGGGGCGCACGAAGAGATGAAGGAGATGAAGCAAAAATTAGAGGAAGTGGAAGAAGGGGTGAGCGAAATTAAGAAGCGACGGAGAGAGGATAAGAAAGAGATAAAGGAGGAAGTAAAAGAATTGGTCCAAAGTCTGTGTTCGGATCGTGATGATGTGCTCATTAACCGGATGAGGGATTCGCAGGTGATGGAGGAGAAGCGAAGAGGAAGAGGACCCGGTGTAAGTGGTGACCAATATGGTCGTGCGTATGATGCGCCAGGGGATTTAAGGAGCTTGGGGGTCGAGATGGACCCGGGTGTTCGTGAGAGGCCGTGGGTGAAGTGTGCGACAGGTCTGGTGTGCGAAAATGGAGGTGTGCAAGAAAGTCCGACTCTGGGGTGTGTGAGGAAAAAGTGCGTGCCAAGGAGTGAGTGTGCTGGCGAGAGTGAGTCGGTCGTAGCGCGTGTGCGAGGGAGCACATGGAAGCGTGGTGTGGTGAGTGTTACAGAGGGTGTGACGGGAGAGTGTGCGCGAGAAAGGTGTGTGACGGACAGGTGCATGAGGAAAGAGTGCGCTGTCAGAAGTAAGGAAGAGTGTCCACCTGTGGTGAGTGTTACAGAGGGTGTAACTGGAGAGTGTGCGCGAGAAAGGTGTGTGACAGACAGGTGCATGAGGAAAGAGTGCGCTGTCAGAAGTAAGGAAGAGTGTCCACCTGTGGTGAGTGTTACAGAGGGTGTAACGGGAGAGTGTGCGCGAGAAAGGTGTGTGACGGACAGGTGCATGGGGAAAGAGTGTGCTGTCAAGAGTAAGGGTGAGTGCGCTGTCAGGAATGGAGGTGAAAGTAGTGAGAGTGACATGGAGCGTGAGTTAGTTGTGACAGGTGAGCGAGGATGTACACCTGGGATGGAAGGATGCACACCTGGAATGGTAGAGCGTGAGTGGGAATGCACGCTGGAATTGGTGGTGAGGCACGTGGTTGGGTGTGCGAATGAGGGCACACCTGTGATTGTCACAGAGGAGGTGACCGAGGAGGGGGTGCGAAGCGGTGTATTGGTGAGGTGTGCGACCAACGAATGTGTGCCAAAGTGTTCGGTGGTCAGGTGTGTGACCAAGGCTGTGAGTGGAATGGGTGTACCTGGGTGCGTAAGGAAAGGTAGCATGGGCACGGCTGGATGTGTGAGCAAGGAACGGGCTGCGGGGTGTAAGCGTCCAGGTGAAGCATCGACGTTAGATGGGGTAGAGTTGAGAACGACTTATAGCCGAATCGGGCCCTCGGTGCGTGCTGGGCCTCGCTTTGAACGGCCGCGTCCGTGCTCCACTAGGGGGAGCGGGCAGCCCGATAGGAAGGGTCGTTATGGCGACCACGTCTTGTTGAGACGTGCCGGCAGGTCGAGATCGGGACATTGGATGGCTCCGCGCCGAGGTGATGCGTGGGATCTCGGCCCGGGTAAGCCCCCGTCCCTGCACCGAGTGCCGGACGCATTCAGCCGCTGGCACAAAACAACCAGCATCCATTGCTTGGCTTTACGAAGCCGGGCTTTGGACAGGGATTGGCGCACCGAAAGGTATTAGTGAGTCGACTGGGTGATGAGGTTAGTGTTTTGGACCCAAAATTAGAGAAAAACAAAATTTGATGATTGGCAAAGGATTGGCAGTAGTGATTGGCAGATGATGGGCAGTGATTGGCCAAATTTTTGATTTGTTGAAATTTGATGTGCAAAATTGGTAGTGAGAGACCCCCGATGTGGTGGGATGGCAAATCCACCATCCCTCACAGGTGTGGGGCAAAGGAGCAATAGTTTATGGGGGTGTATGGCAGTGAAAACTAGCCCGGGTGGGTTAGGATATGGTGTGTAGGGATCTAGCGAGGATTGACATTAGGTGACGTTAAGGTTAGTTAGTGACTGATACCTGTAGTGGGGACGCAGGTAGATTAGTGTGGATGATAATGACGAGGGAGCGCAATAGTTTAAAGGGACGACTGGGAAGCGCAAGTTTCAGAAGGGAGTAGTTAGCTGAGATGATGCCGTGTTTGTGAGAATTGAACAGGTGTGATTGCACAGGTGTGCAACTGGACAGGTGTGTGGAGCAGTGTATGAGTAGTGAGTGTTGTGGATCAGCGCGAATGCGCTTGGGGAGAGAAGGGTGCCGGTGGCACCAGGTGTGAGAGCACAGGTGTGCAAGTACAGGTGTGTGGAGAGAGTTGGAGTGAGTGGTACGGAGTGGTGTGCATGGTGCGAAGGTGTGGATGGGGGAAGAGTGGACCCCTTTCACGAGCACCCGGGGCGGGTAGTGTAAGTGTTAGGTAGAGGGTGCAGGTAAATTGTGGTTGGATATTGGCATTTGTGGTGCGGTTGCAGAATGGTGTTGTGAATGGGTGCATTAGTGTTGTGGAAATGGCTGGGCGTGTAGCCTGTTAGTGTGTGTAGTTGGTTGGGCACTCCACCACTGTGAGGATGTCGGCCAGGTGAGGCCGCAGGTGGGCTCTGGGAGCCGGTAGTTGTGAGTGGGTGCCTGAGGATCCCGGGTGTGGATCGGGCAGCCCAGTGCCAGAGAGGGCACGGAGTGGGGAGAGAGCCAGAGGGCCTTCCCCTGGTAGTTAGGTTAGGGTAAGGAGCAGGTAAGCTCGGAGGCAACTGCAGTGGTGGAGGGGTGCAGGTGGGTAGACCCACTGGGAGAGGTACACGCCACAGCCCAGAAATTGTACGAGGGCACCGGGAGATGAATCGGGGGAGTGAGACCCCAAATTGAAGAGCACCACAGTTTGGCCAATGGGAATTGGTTTTTAGAACCCATAGTGTAAGAGGGCCAATGGGTTGGCCGGAGAAAGACCCCGGGTAGTGTAAAGTTGTTAAAGTCATTTAGGAAATAGTTAGGATTGATGAACCTGTCGCACCATACGCAGCCACTTACCTGTGGTGATGATGATGACTCCACACCTGTGTTTTCTTTGTTTGTGTTGCAGAAATGAGAATTGCTGTTGGATTTGTGAGACGCATCACGACGTGGATGAGACATTGGGGTGATTCCATCTCTCCCTCCCTAGGAGGGACTGATGATGAATTGGTGATGGCAAATTTTGATGTTGAGTTGGAAATGGCAAATTTTGATGAGAGTTGAAAATGGCAAATTTGATTGGTTAGGAGGGAGAGAAGACGAATTTGGTATATGGGAGGAACGGGGAAGACAGTAGGGATGTTTGTGGATTTGTAAAGTAGATGTTTATGGGTAGTGTTGTGTTTTGTTGATACAGTAAGGGGTAAGGGAGGGGCCATGTAGGTTACCTGGTGGGGGGGGCGTACGGTAGGAACGTACCTGTCTCACCTGGTTCCCATGTGCCCCCAGTGTGCATCACCTTGCATTGCGTGCACTTTTGCGCCCGTACCACCTTGCTCACTTGTCTTGTTTTTGTCTCCCACCTCCGAGGATCTGGCTTTGGGGTAGAGAGAGAGGAGAGAGAGGTGCTGGCGACGCAGTTGTGGGCCTGCACTTTCGCTGCTTGCTGCCGGGATCGATACACCATATGGACCGCAATGTTTGTGGCCACCCACGATGGACCGCAGTTCGTTTGCGGCCAAGCACCACCCGGGGATGGACCTATGGGTCAACGTGGCACCTATGCCATACAGGTGAACCACTTTTAAGTAACACCAAGTGCACCACAAGAAGAGCAAGAGACACCTGCAGGGTTAGGGGTTGTCGAATTTATTTTTATTCCAATGAACAATGGTGACTGCACCGATTGGTGGTGGGGTGGTGCTTTTGATGCGCGGGAAGGGTGCTCTGCACGTTATTAAAGGCCGTCGGCCACAGAGCACTCGTGGGTTGGTGTATCGATGTTGGCAAGCGCGCTCTCTCTATGCATAACATCTGCATGTGTTCCTCCAAAGACAGGTCCTGGATCGTAGTGTAAATAGCAGCGTAGTCTTGTAAATAATGCTCCCTACCGGCTGTATGTTTAGTTTGAGAATTCTTTCCGGATTCGGTTATCCTGTGGGTGTGTTTCTGTGAGGAGAAGGGTGCAACGTCGCAGGGGGACATATTTACTCATTTGTGAATATCTGTAAAACTGTCGCACTCAGGGTAGAGTTAATAGTAGAGGGAACTACATTGCGTGCCACACTAAAGTAGGTAAAAATTTATCGGGTCGGGACGCCCCGAGGGTAGAGAAGGGTGCAATGTTGCGAATATGGAATTTGACCTCCATATCCGCTTGTAAATATTCCCCTATCTTCTCCGATACTCCCCAACTCTCCCCTTACCCCATTCCCTAGTCCCATTGTCTGTAAACAACACCCATTAGAGCCGATCTTCCCCTTCATTCCCCCATTAAATGTCGTGCCCAGGTCCCCCGCACCACCCGTAGACAATTATAGGACATCTTGCTAGTTATTCTTAATCTATGTCAGTTAAGGACTTGTTTCCATTAATTATGACTCTTCGTTGCACCAGAATGTGATTATATGGCACCTGTTAGGAAGTTTAGGACCTCCCCATACCTCTCCGCATCTCTTCCCCATGAAGAAGCGCCAACTACAACAACAACAACAAAAGAGGGGGGCGGCGCGGTGACGGCATGGGGAGTGGGCGTCCTCCTTCCGGCTCGGTTAGCCGCCATTGACCACGCGCTCCACGGGGTTACCACGAAGGGGCTCCCTGTCGGCCCCTCGTCAAGGGCGGAGCCGGTAACCCCCGCACCCAATGAGAAGCCATGGGCCGATGCCATATGGGGCGGAGCTAACGAGCGAGGGCGTGACTCCCCGCCGGATATACGCGGCCCCGCGCCGGACGTGACGTGAGATGCGCCCCGAGCTTGGAAGGACAAGACGCCACCCTCCCGAGCGCTGAGCGACCTCCCCGGCATCTCCACCAAAGTCGCGACCCACGAGCGCTGAGCGACCTCCCCGGCATCTCCACCAAAGTCGCGACCCACGAGCGCTGAGCGACCTCCCCGGCATCTCCACCAAAGTCGCGACCCACGAGCGCTGAGCGACCTCCCCGCATCTGCCGGACACCACCGTACGCGATTCTGTCCCTGAGCCAGGTGCACCTGAGCCATCGACTGCCGCTTTCCTGGCCATCAAACCCCGTGTGAGTGAGCCTTGTCCCGTTTATCTGTGGTCTGTCTAGGGTTAATATAAGAGTGTGTTTAAGTGCCCACCTTCCTATGTTTCCCTCTTGTCCTTGTAATCTAACCTTTTTCCGTACGAATATACTTGAGAACTGAACCCCTGGTGTCGTATTGTGTGATTGTAACCCAGCCGGGTGTCTTCTCTTTCCTATTGAGCCAGCATAGCGCGGCTCGTCAACGTCGAGTATAGTCGGGTAATTTGTGGTAACTTGTACGGATACGGCGGCCATCCCGCTCGGCCCACCATACCATCAAAGTCGTATCTGTAACAATATATATATATATATATATATATATATATACATATATATATATACATATATATATACATATATATATATACATATATATATACATATATATATACATATATATATATATATATATACATACATATATATATATATATATATATATACATATATATATATATATATATATATATATATATATATATATATATATATATATATATATATATATATAGAAGATTGACGATATATATATAGAATATATATATATATTCTATATATATTGATATATATATAGAAGAAGATAGAAGATATATATATACATATATATATATATATATATATATATATATGTCAAGTCGTAGATTCTTTATTGCTTAGAATTCTGTTTTAAACGTCGGTCGAATAATATGTTTTGATCTAAAATGTTGCTTAATGTTTTACATAAGTAAATAAAGGGGTTTTTCGCTTTGCTGGGGATAAATGGGAAAGTACTCGATGCATTTCGTGCTGAACGGATGGCTCGTCCTCCATGTGCCCTCTCGATGCAAGATAAAGCCCGGTCATAGATTCTCTGATTCGGTCCGCAGATGGCGCCTCGAGCCGCGGGCTGGCGGACGTTTATACGCGCGTGGAATGTGTAGTTTCAAGTGGAGTGCTCGAATTGCAGATATAAACTTAAAAAACATTAATTATATTCCATATAATCATAGCGGCGCCTGAATTACAATAAACATGCTTCAGTTTGTGTTTAAAATGAGGAAAGGCTCGCTTCGGTCGTGCTGGACAATTGTATACGTGTGCTTTTTCGAGGCTAGATAAGGCCGGTCGTAAAATCACGCTCACATGCGCGTGATTTTGTGTAACGCTAGTAGAATGATTAGATTGCAGACATAAACCTATCGTTAAAACCATATATAATTTTGTATTAATCACAGCGACGCTTGACTCTGTATAAACATGCTTTGAATTACTCATGTGAACAAACCCATATATTTTATGGTCTTATCTGGCTGGCCAAGCATGGTCTTATCTGGCCAAGCATGCACTCTTCTCTCTGTGAGTTACATTTTTCGTCACCTCGGAGCTTTTGAAACTATATCTGGTCCGAATGATAAGGAAGGGCTGACTCCCCCGAATGACAGAGCGGATGACGGTGGGGGCTAGGATGACGGCGAGGGACTCTCGCCAGTCGCTTTGTTCTCTCGGAGATTTTCTGATAAACTTGTCAAGTATTTATACGGACTGCGAATCAATGTGCTTCAGGAAGGCTGGACGTGGCATGAAGCTGGTTCTTGCTGTAGATGTCTGGCTTCTTCCGGATCTGTATAAGTTGGTTTTTAATAAAAGCTGCGTCATTTCAGGCTATTTGTGGACTTCTTTTGCAAACGAAGAGCTGCTTCTTCACAAATGGTACCAGGAGTGGGGTCGCAACAGACGCGGAGGACGGGAAGCGGAACCCGGGCGACAGGAGGAAGGCTGCCCGAGGCCGGGACGCTGGCACTCTAATTTGATTAAGGTGAGCAATTGTTTTATACCAGAGGGCTATCTTTCCAAATTTGTACCTTGCTTCCTCGAACGGCTTCAGTCCGCTTCCCTGTCATCCGCGCTGCCTGCACTCGAACAGAAATTGTAAGTAAAGGCTCATTTTAGGCCTCAGAATGACGTGGCTTTGTTAAAGCCAGGATAAACAATTAAGGATACCAGTAAGGACTTAACAGTAAGCTTAAAGTTACAGTTAGCACCAGGAGGGGAAAATGAGGTCGGACAGCCATATAGGTTGAAGCCAGGTGGCCAAGATTTTTCCAGGAAGGAACAGCCCAGAGACAAGATGGGGTATGCCATTGCATGCCAGGGAACGAAGGGCTGTGGCTAACTTTAGAGGGCCATAAGAACATGGCCAGTAAAAGGATTGCGCAGGATATCGGTAAAGATAACGTTCGATAAGGGTAACATTATAAGTTAACAAGGGAAAGGGGAAAGTGAGGTCGGACAGCCGTAAAGGTTGAGCCAGGCCGAGAACTTTCCAGGAAGGATCAGCCCAGAGCAATAAGATGGGAAGCAAGCTAATGAAAGAAGGGGAACCCCTTAAGGGAACCCCGGCATCTTTCATGTTTAAGAGGCATCATTTTGCCGCGGTAAGACCAGTAAAGGACTGGGCTGTGTTAACTAAAGATTTAAATAATCCCTGGCCAGAGGAGGGGTCGTTTGCGCTTGACAAGTAAGTAAGCAGTTAAGCAAGTAAATCAGCGATTGATGCCGCTGGACCAGATGCCAGACCAAGACCCCCCAACCCCCCCAAGACCTGAGCTCAGTCCCGGGGCTCTAGGCAACACCCCAACACCCCGCCCTGCCTTCCCTTTTTCACCTCAACCCACCCCGTCCAACCCGTCCCAAGAAAAAATCCTTTTCCTTGAATGAAAGACGTAACATGAATGAGCAAAGATTGTATATGGGAGTGGCTGGAGAAAGGCATGATTTGAGTCGATCTGAGTTTCGCGCGAAGTCTGGGAGACTCACTCGTATATGAATGAGGAATAAATGTATATTGGGATGTTAATTGACGTGTGTATCTGGCCAATGTATTTGTCTGTATGACATATGCAAAGCAGAGGGTTTCGGTGTGAAGCTTTGTAAGTGGTCTACTTGACATTCCCTAGCGACTATCCGAGGGAACAGGTGAGGTCCTGAACTGAGTCCGGATTTTCATCTGTTTGGGAGTGTTGGGATTCGTGTGGAGGCACGAGGGTGCGCGCCAGGACGGAGGGCGGCGTGGCGTCGTCGCGTTGAGATGGTTGTGCCAGGTCGATCGGCGATCTCTGAATTTAAATCGGATTTTTGTCGTGTGTGTTGTGAAATTAACGTCTATCCGAGAATCCTGGCGATGTTCGTTTAATTAAAGTGTGGTACAAACCTGTGTTTCCGCCGTGCGGCTCCGTGGAAGTTTGGGTAGAGTTATTGTGCGTTCGGGCAGGAGCCGAGCGAACCGCGAGTCACGTGTGCGCTGAATGGGGGGCTCTCGGTTTTGGGCAGTTGTCGTTGTAATTGTTGTTGTCAGGATGGGAAATAAGAGCAGTTGTTGTTGAGTTTGTTGAATTGGGTTCAGAGCATGAGATTTGCTCAGAGTGCCGGTGATAACTCGCCCACTCTCAGGGAGGATGTGTGCCCAAATGCAGGGGCTGTGGGTCATTGCGACTTTGCTGAATGTCGGACGCTGGATGTCGGACGTTCATGTCAGACGAGCCATGTCGGAATAGTGGCCGGCTGCGACATACATGCCATGCAATGTCACAGGACGAATACGTTATTTAAGATGGATTTATATAAGGGGAATAAACGATTTCTAAAATGATTTTCTAAACGCTAAAATAAACGATTCCAAGACAGAGTAATTAATTTCCGGTGCCAAGTTCAAACAGGAAGTCTTGTTCATACAGTAAGTGAGGTACAGTGCGGAGTGGCGGCTGGAAGATGCATCGATGCATTTGTGTTGATCGATGCGCCGGATAAAGGGTTTGCTGGCAAGCGATGTTGGTAAGGTTAAGTTATTAAAACGCATATGGGTCTGGAGGCAGATAATGTGGGACAAGCTGCCTCACGCCTCACGGGCGCTGCAGGGAGAGTATTTGGAAATTCAATAATTTGAGCAGAAATGTCACGTTTTCAACAGAACGCTGATCCGAGGAAGGAGGACGGTCGAGGTTTCAACTGTCGGTATGTGGTGTGGCTTGTGCCAAGGTGTGGGCGCGAGGAGGATGTGGTTGTGTTTGTCTGTCTGTGGAGTTATACGGTTGTTGGATTCGTAGAAGCTAGCATTTTGCGATGTAGAGCCTCAATAATGGTCATTTGTCTGTCCGGATGCGGAGTTCTTGCAGGGAATGTCGCCGGACTTGTATTATTTGCGGAATAATAAAGCGCTGGTTACCCCAATTGAAGTTTGACCTTTTAAAGTTTAGTTGACCTTTGTTCGAGATATGCAAGGGAAAGGTCAGAGGGAATTCACTAACCTTGGAAGAACGACAGGCGGAGTCAGTCTACAGGGTGTTGCTTTAACGACAGGATATAGAACCTAAATCTGGAAGGAAAGGACATTATATTGTTGGTTAAACTGAAGTCATGTACGTAATTAGTGGACAGAGAATATCGAGTTTTTTGTTGTTGTGGAAGCGTCAGGTACAGTACGCTTGGAATTTAATTTAACCGGGCCGAGTACAGTGACGTGTTCGATCGAGCTGTGGGGATTTGAGATGGATTTGAGTCACGTTAAATGGAGGACATTTGGGAGGATGAAGAGATGCAAGTAACGTGGATTAAATTGTGGTATCACGAGTTGGGTGCCAGAGATATTGTGGTTATTATAACTCGCTGATTATGGGGGCGCACCGAGTACAGATCGGGTTGCATGATGGAGCACGCATGCATGGATTTTGGCTTTGCGAGGCTTCAGGTAGAAGCTGGCATTTCGATACTGTGGATTATATTGTGCCTGTCTGGAGAGGTGATGTCCTTTGCTGGGGCTTGTGATACGCCTCTGTTATCTGTCTGTCTGTCTGTGAGTTACAGTGTGTCTGGAGAGGAGGTCAGTCAGGTAGGATGGGGCCAAGCTATGGAGGGCTTTGTAGGTCAAAAGGGAGGATTTTGTACTAGACTCTCTGGGGAATGGGGAGCCGGTGGATTATAATGACTGGGTAGCGCAATAGTATAAGAGGCGACTGGGAAGCGCAGGTCTCAAAAGGGAGTAGTTAGCTTCGATGATGCAACAGTGTATGAGTGAGTAATTGTGATCTGTTTAAGTGTAAGAGGCGGTGGAGATGGAAGGAGGTGATGAAAGCATGGATGAGGATTTCTGCAGCCATGGAGGAGAGGGATGGATGCACGGGCGATGTTTTTAAGGTGAAAGAAGGCTGTCTTTATGATCTGTTTAGTGTATTTTGTCAAAGGAGAGGGTTTGGTCAAAGATGGTGCCAAGATTCCGGTTGCGAGGGATGTGGATACTGGGAAACCATCGATGTTGGGGGAAAAGTTATGGGTGAATTTGGTGAGCGGTTTTGGGTAATGAAGATTAATTCAGATTTAGCGTAGTTAAGTTCGAGGTTGCTGATCTGAAGCCAGGATTTTATTTCAGTGATGCAGTTTGTCAGGATGGAGCGAATTGTGGTGATTAAGCTGTTGTAGATGCTGTCAATTTTGCTTTGAATGCAAGAAAGGAAATGCAGTTTCTACTGTGAAGGACTGGTGGTGGATCGACCGAATGGTCCAGGAAGGAAGGAGGGTGCAGGTGGCACCAGGTGTGAGTGCACAGGTGTGCACCAACAGGTGTGTGGAGCAAGGTGGTGGTATCCAGGGCGCTGAGGAGTTTGTTCACGTTGTAAAGTTTGTTTATTTATTTGTTTATTTAGTTTGTTTATTGTAGAGAAGAGTGCTTTTGGGATTCCGGAGCCAGAGTGGATAATTTGAGGGTAGTAGGTGGAGTAGAGGACATCTTTGCAGTGCTGTAGGTGGTCCTTGTAGGCTTGGGAGTGAACTGATTTGGGTTTAATAGGCACAAGCTGGTCTAAACAGGGTGAGGAGGATGGTGTGATTGATGATGTCAAAGGAGGCGTTGAGGTGAGGAGGATGAAAATGTTGAGGTTGCCGGCATCAGAGGAGAGAAAAGGTCGCTGGTGATTTTGAGGAGAGCAGTTTCAGTACTGTGGCTGGAGCAGAATCCGGATTGGGATGTTTCATACAGGTTATTGGCAGAGTGGTGATGTTTGAGTTGAGTGGCCACAGCACGTTCCAAAACTTTTGACAGAAAGGGTAGGTTGGAGATGGGTCTGAAGTTATTTAGGGTGTCAGGGTTTAGTCCAGGGTTCTTCCAGAATGGGGGTGAAGTTTCACGAGTTTTTGGGGAAATCGGTATGTGAAGCTGGATTAAGTTGGAACTGCTTGGTGAGCCATGGAAATGGATTGGATGTTCCGTTGTTGGTCGTCTGGGAGTTCGGTTGTTGCATTGCCAAAGGTTTCTGTGTGGTGGACACACTCGTTGGCTGTCGTCTTGTGTGACGTGAATGGAGATGTATGTGGCTGCGTGTGGCTGCCTGGAGTCGGGAAGGCGGCTACAGTGGTTGATATTGGTTGTGGATTGTCCGGGGTGCTTCGATTTGCATAGGGGGTGAAGATTGGGATATTACATTATTTTAAGTAAGTATTGGCATGAGTAATTACATAAGTAATTATGAGTTATTATGAGTATTAGTTACGAGTAAGTGATTATTACCTTCGCAAAAGCGGAAGGTTATGTTTTGATCGCTGTGTATTTATTTGTATGTCTGTGTGTGTGTGTGTGTATGTGTATGTTATTCGCATAACTCAAAAAGTATTCAACCGATTCGCATGAAATTTGGTGGGATGATAGGTTATTATCCGGGAACCATTTGATTAGATTTTGGAATCGATCGGGTCAAAGGTCAAGGTCATGAAAAGGTCATGGATGTGATTACAATATCAAACTTTTGGCGGGATAGAATGGTTTAATTTGAAACAAATCTTCCCGCATGACAACGTAGGTGTGGCTTTGCTACACAGATCTTGTAGTCTTTTATTTTGGCAACAAAAGTAGCTGCGGCGAAGGTATGCGCTCTACCGAGTGCCCGTTCTAGTTTTAGTAAAGTTACATGTTTCGCTGTGTTGTGGATCTGGGGACAAGCTAGTTTGATGGGTACCCTGGGGTCTTCGGCGTGTCTATGTGTTTGGCTGTCTGTTACACCGGACTCTTGAATGGGTTTTCATGAGACGAATTTCAGACATAACAGTGAGAATCTATTTTGAGCGAATCACAGTGGGTGAGGAAAACATTGTGTGTGACCAGACACCAGAACTGACCAGAATTGAAATTGGAAGTAGACCAGGTTATTTCTATTATTTGTTTATTCGTGAAAATAAATAAATAATAGGGGGAGGTTAATGGAGGTTAATGGTGGTTTGTTTGTGTTAACGGAGGTTAATGGTGGTTTGTTTGTGTTAATGGAGGTTAATGGTGGTTTGTTTGTGTTAAGTCTAGTTGAAACTCTAGCTGAAGTAATTTTCGTTTATTTTTATTATTTTATTGATTTTTATGATTTTGATTGATTTTTTGATTTGATTCGAGATTTGAGATGATTGATTTTTATTAATTTTATAATTTTATTTTTATTGATGTTGGAAACAGGTAATGGGATGCTGAGAGAAGGATTGAATTTAATTTGAATTGGACTGGATTAAATGGGATTGAATTAAAAAATTGAATATTGGAAAAAATTGGATCCACTTGAAAAAAGTGGATTAGGAAATTGGAGAAAAGGTGTTCTATGAAACTATGAATTGAATGAATTGAATCTAGATAGATGAATTGGAGACCTGTAGACCAGGCGTTCCCAGGAGACTTGTGGACCAGGTGTTCCACCAGAGGAAAAAGACCAGGTGTTCGTGGAGCACTTCACCTGCAAGAACGCCTTGGAACCAAGGTGGAAGGGACCAGTCCAGGTGTTGCTGACTACACCAACGGCAGTCTTTTGCGAGGGCAAGACCTCGTGGATCCACGCCACGCACTGTAAGTTGGCCATACAAGCACCAGACACTACACCACAGCAACCACAGTAAGGATGGGCCTAATCATAGGTGCGATACTATTGATAGCAACAGTAGCTAGGGGAAGCTGGGACAAGGGAGCTCGGGGATTACATTACGAATAGTACTGCAAGATAAACACAACCACAACATAACGGCTATAACATTCTCTAGGGGGGTTAGTAGGATTAATGGGGTGGTAAAGGGACTCCAGTGCTTATCCACCCACCTGGTCCCACCCCATGGGACAATGTTTATATGCGGCGACAAGGCTTACCCCTATTTACCAAATAATTGGGGGGGCACATGTTATCTGGGTTCAGTCCTTCCTGACGTTGAGATACTGGATGAGCTAGACCCAAAGTCCTTGGACAGGCGTTATAAGAGGTCAGTCATGAACGAAGATGGAACCACTAAACTACACGGGAGTCTATGGGAAAAGGTGTTCGGTTTCTTCTTCCCAGGAGCGGGCACAGTCATGGATAGTTTCCGGATAGACAAATTGGCTTTGGCCCTAGAAAAGGTGGCAAACGACACCGCTACGGCTCATGACATACTATTGGACACGGTAATTCACATGCGTACAATGGTGATGCAGAATCGGGTGGCTTTGGACATGCTCTTGGCAGAGAAAGGAGGGGTATGCGGAATTATAGAGGGAAAATGTTGCACTTACATACCCGATCCATCTGAAGGAGTGTCAGCCGCAATAGTGAGACTAAGGGAAACTAGCCACGCCCTGACAATCGATCGGATCGCGCGCGAGAACTCTTATAAATTTAGCTGGCTCACTGACTGGTTCCAGGGATGGACGGGCACCATAGTGAAGTGGTTATTGACCGCACTGGCTGTGATAATCGGGGTAGTAATTTGGGGGGCACTAATGAAATCTCTAGTCCTCCTCTGTATGAGAAAGTATTTTACAGGATGGAAAGTGAAGAAGCCGCCGACAACGACTATGGCTCTGACCACAGAGGCCGTCGACCTGAACGGGTCCTTCAACAAGGCAGTTGCGACCAGCGCTCCAGAAAATTGTATTGAATTTTGTGACGACTGTGATACTTGTGCGGATCCCATGTGGGAACTGGCTGCTGCCTGTAACGGTGTCTGTGATGACTGTGATACTTGTGCTATAAACCCCTTGCGTGTACTGGCTAACGCTGCTTATGTATTACAAGCTGACAGCTGCACGCCCCCTTCCGACCCAACTATGGATCTGATTGCGACGCTGGGTCTGGCGATCGAGGGACCCGACGTGGATATCCTAGACCCGCAAGCCGACCAGGCGCCCAAGGGAGACTTTGACATAAAGGAAGTTCCTCTCTTTGCTCCATATGTATTAAGTTCAAATGCTTCAAGTGAATCGGATTTTTACGCTCTGTACCCTGACCAGGAAATTGAGACACAAGATACTGACAATATTATGTATTCCCCAGAACAGCAGCACGTGAGGGACCTCATGGGCATGATCGTTGATTAACTTCGAAGATCTGCAAGGACTGAGTCTGCAAAGGGTGGGGGGAGCAAGTTCCGCAGGGGAGGTGATGGGCCCTCTGGCGGAGCAGAACCTCATCTGGACCAGACACCTTCGTTGTGGATCCGAAACGTTAATGGACTTTCATGTTCTGAGCCCTCAGGTTCAAAGCACGCACCACACGACACGCTCGCCAAATGCACGGGCGAGGCGCTTTGGGCGCACGATATGCCCTTGGGAGATACCCGCATTACACAATTATTTTTTCAATACCCGCATTACACAATTATTTTTCAATAAAGCCCGATGTGGCACGTTGTCTCTTAAGATACTTTGTCTCGACGAGACAAGAGGAAGGAATGTCAAGTCGTAGATTCTTTATTGCTTAGAATTCTGTTTTAAACGTCGGTCGAATAATATGTTTTGATCTAAAATGTTGCTTAATGTTTTACATAAGTAAATAAAGGGGTTTTTCGCTTTGCTGGGGATAAATGGGAAAGTACTCGATGCATTTCGTGCTGAACGGATGGCTCGTCCTCCATGTGCCCTCTCGATGCAAGATAAAGCCCGGTCATAGATTCTCTGATTCGGTCCGCAGATGGCGCCTCGAGCCGCGGGCTGGCGGACGTTTATACGCGCGTGGAATGTGTAGTTTCAAGTGGAGTGCTCGAATTGCAGATATAAACTTAAAAAACATTAATTATATTCCATATAATCATAGCGGCGCCTGAATTACAATAAACATGCTTCAGTTTGTGTTTAAAATGAGGAAAGGCTCGCTTCGGTCGTGCTGGACAATTGTATACGTGTGCTTTTTCGAGGCTAGATAAGGCCGGTCGTAAAATCACGCTCACATGCGCGTGATTTTGTGTAACGCTAGTAGAATGATTAGATTGCAGACATAAACCTATCGTTAAAACCATATATAATTTTGTATTAATCACAGCGACGCTTGACTCTGTATAAACATGCTTTGAATTACTCATGTGAACAAACCCATATATTTTATGGTCTTATCTGGCTGGCCAAGCATGGTCTTATCTGGCCAAGCATGCACTCTTCTCTCTGTGAGTTACATTTTTCGTCACCTCGGAGCTTTTGAAACTATATCTGGTCCGAATGATAAGGAAGGGCTGACTCCCCCGAATGACAGAGCGGATGACG
>NC_136262.1:217271666-217626666 GCF_964187855.1 Myxine glutinosa | reverse complement strand
CAGTTGTATCCTGTCTATTAATTATGTACCTCTTAAATTGCACATTGTTGGTATGTACCTTTCTACCCTTTAGACTGCTGAGACCCCTTAGACTTTTGAAGACCCCCCAAAAACCCTTAAATACCCCAAAGGCATAAAAGACCCCATAGACCCAAAATACCCCCAAATACCCTGAAGTCCCAAAAGACCCAGGAGAACGAAAAGACTCAAAGACCCTTAAAGACCCCAAAGACTCAAAGTCCCAGAGGATCCTGGAGACCCCAAAGGCCCTGAAGACCATTAAAGACCCTGAAGACCATTAAAGACCCTGAAGACCATTAAAGACCCTGAAGACCATTAAAGACCATGAAGACCTTTAAATATGCTGAAGACCCTAAATACCCTGAAGACAAAAAAAACGCAAAGACTCTTAAAGACCCCAAGATCCTTAAGACCCCCAAGACCCTTAAGACCTCTTTTACCTTTAAGATCCTTGCAATACTTTAGACACCTTTAGATCGCTTCACCCTTTAGACATTTATACACTTTATACCCCAATAATCTTTAGACCTTTAAAGCCCTAAAGCTCCGTTAGACCCCTTAGACTTTAACACTATGTAGACCCTTTATACTCTTCAGACAGGCTTGGACCCTTTACCATTTAGAGCTTTAAACCACTTGGACATTTTTAGATTACAAATAAATTACAAATAAATAATGTCACTAATATTACAAAGAAATTTGTACAAAAGGAATGTTTGTATTATGATTGGTGTAAATCATGACAACATAGCAACTCATGTGCAGTCATTATCCATAGTTAAAACAAGCCTGTGCCTTTGTAGCGACGTGTGGTGAGGCAAGTATGGCGAGCCAATCCACGCAAGTACATAATAAATAAATAGCCCCCAAGTGGGGCCCTTGGGAGCTCCCGTGATGCAAAATCGAAAAATCTAAGCCTGAGTGATTGTGCGGGCTACTGCTTTGTATTCATGTGTCAAGTTTCAGAACAATTAGCCGGGTGATAAGGGAGGAGTAGCAAAAGTAGCACAAGTTTAACGGACGGACGGACGAGCTGACGGACAGAGATCACGGCCCATTTTATAATGGCATCTCTTCGAGAATCGAGATGAGATGATCTAATAAGAGTACAATACAACAGGCTGTTGCAATAACATCGACAATCAAAGCTGAATAACTATTTACCAGCGTCTCCCATAGAATCGAAGATGTTCTCAGTTGCCGTAAGGATCGAATCGCTGGCCTGCTCGTAAGGCTGCATGTGCAGCGGACTGCCAGCAATGTCACGAGCATAGCGGCGGATATGCTGCAGCAGAGCATTGAGAGCATCCGTAACGGCAGAAGCCGCCTCACCGACCTGCCGCAACAGCTCTTCGTCATCCGTAGCCTCTTGTGATGCCTCGACACAGCCCTCCACCGAGTGCGCCACTACCTTTCCAGCTTCCATCAGTTGTTCCTGGCAGGCGGGTGCTCGCATCGTAGGTCCCACAACCTGTACATAAGGACAAGTGGACAGAAAAGGCAAAATGCATGATCGTTATCAAGGTCTACCAGATATAAAATGTATGGCTCCATGGCATGCACTATTATGTCACAGCCTTTCTTTCCTCTGTTAATACCCAGTGAATTCTCTCATACCTATAACTCCATAATATAGAGTACTTTTACTGTTTTAGCCTTTAGTATTTCCATGCTTTGAAACTTTGACGATGAAAGTTTCTCTGATTTCCTCATCTGCATGCATAGACATTAGCTTTAAACTCCTTCAATGTTCCATTATCTATGAGAGCAGGTTATTTAGGCCAGTGCTGGAAAAAATACTAATTTACATATACATATATTATGAACACAGATTACCTTTCCTTAGTTATTTAAAAAACTTTTGAACCTCTTAGCCCATATAGAATGTGCGTAAAAGGATTGTTTGAACCACGATTATTATAAGGTAGACCAGACCTTAAGTTGACAAAGGCATTACCAACCATTATCCATTAAAAAAATGAAACGAGGGGAAAAGGAAGATTAACTCCACCTTTGTGCAAGCCACCAGCTGGGATGTAGAGAGGGCACATTGGGTGGCAGCAGAGATGACGTGGTTTTGGTGCAGGGGGTCGTCGGTGTGCTGGGCAACATTTTTGGCTTTGAGCACTAGAGTAGCTGCAGCATTTGCCACTGCCTTGGCCAACTGCATGAGCATGTCCTGTGGATTACAAAAAAATGTCGATCTTTATCAACGTTACTTTGTGGCACAGATGGAGTGAACTCAAATTTTCCAAAACTGTGTTCATGTAAAATTGCCAAAGTTAGCTTTCTTCACTGCAAGGTTCACTTCACATATACAAATGCAAAGTTACTAAAAGTTAGTTGAAACTTGATATGGCTCATCCGTTTCATAGACTGCTTGTTTCCCGACCAACAGCAAATACAGTATTCTATCATAACCATAACAGGATGGCAGTATTGTGATTGAAAGTTTGCAGCTTTATCCATCTTGTTCGCACTCTGTGTCCTCCCCGAGCCCTCATTTTCTCCCATAGTCATTATTTTTTCAAGACTCCATCTGTTTTGTCCCTCAACTCTGCTGTTGGAGTGTTCCCTCTCCCTCCTCCTCCTCTATTTCTATTTTTCTTTTTGTTCCGTTACATCCTGATTCGTTCCTGTGTTCTAGTTCCTCCACGAGCCTCAACACTGCATACAAAACACAGCATGTAAAAGCGTAAAAACAACCCAAACTAGAAAGCATGTGAAAATTGAAAGCCCATCTACGTCCGTTTGTATTCAGTCATCTTTGTCACATATCATGGCCATGGAGCCGGCCACATATCACATTCTGGTTAACCCATACGACTATGCTATCAAGTTTGGTTACAATCGGTACAGGACTAGCCGAGATATGACAATACATTACCCATGATGGTGTGGAAAGACTGATACACCCAGAGACAGACAGAACTGGTCATTCTAATACTTCGCTAATAACGTCTGGAACCGAGGTTTTTTTTTTTTTTGGTTTTTTTTTTGTAATAGCCCCCAATTGGTAAATAGTTGGTGGAATTTACAACAATGAACTTTCATTGGCACACCTGAACATTTGTGGTGCATTTTTAAAGAACAAAAATGTTTTAATTTTCATTCATTAATATTTCTCATTTGTTATAAACATGTCAAGGCTCATTGAATTGATAATTGTTAGAGGAAGAAGTCACAAACTGACAGAGAGAGAGGTGGGGCAAGGTGCAGGTTGACCTAAAATTCAAGGGGAAGGGGTTGTTGGACGCATGGAGGGGGTTGATTGCAATTAGATTTTGCAAAAACAATAAACAGAAGTGGGGGATGATATGATTTGTCTATAAGCTGCCCTCTTGACAGACTAAAGAAACGGCAGTCTGATTTCTCCTGCTACTTTCATTGCCACATTATCAAGCATTGCAATATATATGTGTGTATGTATATATATATTGTTACGGATTCGTAACTTCCGTTGTTGTGGTTTTCACCCACTTGACATATTTCTGATATTATGTACTATTATTATTCTCAAAAGGGTTATTATTCATGAACAGTTATCTAAAGTTAAAAAGGCTAACTTTAAATGATACCGGAAACCGAACTGGAAGACGACGGCAGAGAAGAGAGGAGGGGGCGGAGCGAGAGAGTCGGAGAAGAAGCTGGTTGCTTTACGGTCTGCAACGAACGTTGTCAAGCAAGAGTCACGTACTTTGGATTTCCTGGGAAAAAGGAATTCCTGCGATAAAGTTGTTATTGCTGTGACGGATCATCCTGCGTGTCAGGTTTGGCGTTAGATTCCGAAGAATCATCGCTGGGTCGTGACGACTCGAGAAACACGAGCCGTCGGCCGTTTTGACTCGTGCGCTTCGCGCGTCGAGCAGACCTTCCTTGCTTCGTCAACCGTTTCCACCGCTTTCAGACGTATCTGTGGTGTGTGTGTGTGCACTGAGGATTTTGACGATTACTCTGCGGCTCGCCGACCGTGAACAGTGAAAGTTCATACCTGGAGGGTGCCGTTGGATTTCCCAGTCGCCGTGAGTGCGCCTTGGTGCCGCTTTAACCACGTGACCATTTTCTCCGCTTTGGGCCGCGTGCGCCTTTGTGCCGTTTTGGGCGGCGTGTCTGTGCCTGTCCTCTGAACGAGATTCTGGTTTCGATTCGACATCGTTCTGTGGATCACTGGAGGGGACCAACTCTGAGCTCGAAGACGGGAATATAGAGACACTGGGGAAGGTTATTTTCCACTCACTTGGAGCACAGTGAGTTACCTCATGCATGTTAGCGGATGGTCCCATCATAGGAGATATTGATTGTACTCTTGATTCCTATTATTGTTATATTGTTATTTTTGTGTGATTTTAAAACAATATTTGTTTGTATTATTGGTGTTTGTATTATTTGCAATTGGTGTGGTTTCACCATTGGTTTTTGACACAGAATGAATGAATGAATGATCGTTTTAAGGCCATTTTCCCCGCTAGAGCGGGGGTTAGCCTTGCGGGCACCATGACAATCATGGTTCCCTGTTTGAGGCAATGTTTTTATGGCCGGATGCCCTTCCTGACGCCAACCCTTGGTCGCCTCTTACGATGTGCAGGGATACGGTGTACCTATTCTAAACCGGGGTACATTGATTTTTGACACAGGATAACATATTTTTCTGCCGTGGCTCCTCAAGGGGTTCGGAGGTATACCGAGACCAGGAAGTCGGGGAGGAACACGTAATAACACCGAGAATAATTGTGATGTAAACCAGACTTTGCCATATGCAAATTTCAGAAGCTCTACGTTTCAGAAGACTTAGGTTTCAACCCCCTCAGTGACGATGAAAGCAGATGCATGACAGTCAAACAAACCTGAAAACTCTGGTCAGTTTCATCCTCCCCGATCTCACGCAGCACCTCCCCACTGGCATGGCCCACACCACCCGCTGCCGTCAACATACTCTGCTGGGGCTATTTATCCAACACAAAAGCAGTCCGTTAGTCACTGCAAACCCAGTGCAAACATCTTTCACAGTCCACGGAGCCCAGAGCTGGGACCAAGCTCAGCCTGACCCATACACACAGATTCCAAGAATGTACATGAGGCTCAGACCTGGACTGTAATGCTCAAACCTAGGCTGTGATGCCCAAACTTGGGCTAAGCTAAACACTCAGGAGGATCACAGTGCCTGTGGAATCAAAGCTTAATAGTTATTGTATATGCACAAAGATACAGTATAACAAACATATCTCTCTCTCTCCCTCTCTGTCTCTGTCTTTATCAAAGCTATCATTGATGAGCCTTTGATCAATAATTACCTCTCCCACCAAAGGTGGATGGAGGTTATGGCTTCACCGCTGTCTGTTTGTTTGCAAAATAGATCTCAAAAGGTTGTGAATGGATTAGGCGGAAATTTGGTGGAGAGGTAGGGTATGTGACAAGGGTGAAATGATTAGATTTTGGTGAAGATCCGGATATGGATCCGGATACGAGAATTTCGTCCGAATCAGTCCACAACTTTTTGAGATATTCTCCTCACAGACAAACAAACAGACAGACAGACAGGGGTGAAAATGTAACCGGACCTTATATCGGATGGCAGAGGTAATTATTGGATCTGGACCCTCCTCCCCCTCCTCCTCGATTCCCCCTCCTGCTGTTAGTGTTAACGCAATTTTCACAACAATTGAACTTTTAAAAAATTCCAATTTTGATCCCAACACCGTTTAGAGGAAATTTTTGGAATCAGTGACCCTAAATTACTAAAAGAAAGTGTTCTTACTTTTGTAAAATTTGAAAAATCTCACATTTGGCCAAAGCAACCCATTGGCAGTGGTGCTGGATTTTACCCAATCCTGGTGGAGGGTCTAAACAAAATCGAAAATCCGAAATATTTTGCAGAAATGCTATATGGGGCTAGTGTAACAAAAAAAAAAAGTATGACCAGATCAATATGAGAATATTTTTCAAAACGGTGTGTTGGGGATATCCAGCGTCAGGTAATGGGCACAAACTCCACCCTCAACCCCCGACCGATGGCAAGGTGCAGCTATGTATCTTATATGGTTTTAATTTTAGAAATAACATTTCAGTTTAATGGGGGTTATATTCCCGGTATCGTAATTTCACAATTAAATTTCTTGCAATTATTTTATCGCGAAATAGCTCTAACATTTCAAATGACCTTATTGAAAGCATCTAGGTCCATTGATGTTTCAACGGGTGACTGCTAGTTACATAATATATGGACAAGCCCTATCAAACAATAACTAAAAATGGTGTAATGAAGAAAGAAAACCAAAAATGTTGATCAGACCTTTTAACAAGTGGTTGTCATAGTGCTTACAGGTGAAGCCAAAGAAAGTGAAGAGGAAAGAATTATGGAAGTGATGAAAAAAAAAAAATTCAGGTTAATATGTTAGGGTAATGTCGGTAAAAGCTGAAATAAAACTACAAATGTCACATGGTGCCAGGCTGCAAGGTAACCTCAGTTGTGCTGGGATCGATGGTGGTGAGCAGATCAGACACAGCAGAGGCCAGATTACGTGCTGCCTGCATCAGATCCTGTCCATTTCCCCCCTCATCATCCATGAGGGCAGCGAGGAGGCGCACACCTTTAGACATCTCAGTCAAGTTTGATGAGATAGATGTCACGGCACAACCCACAGCTGTGTAATCGATGTCTGCTGGATCTCCTGGATGTCGCAGAGAAACGGCTTTGTCGTTATACATTGTGCAATGAAGTAAATAAAAATTGGATATCAGGCCCAAACTATTATATTGATCGCTATAACTACATATTGCATTCGCACAATAACAAAGGGTGGGGTCTAAGGGTGAGGGGAGTGGGTGGGGGGAGCAAGAGATGGCCATGGTTCTTTACCTTTCGACAGTGTGGGCCATCTTTACATCATTTATCATTTAAAAAAATAATTGGTTTGTGTTCTTTGTTTTTGGACCAATTATTCAATTTCTGTAACAATTGGTTCCATTGGATTTGCTCACCAGCCCCTCCCATTTCTGGAATCTAAATGCAGCATTAATGACCACAATGTATCTGCAATCATAATTATCCTGAAATAATGATGCTTTCAAACAAATCACTACAACTATATCCAGTTCAACCATGGTATAGCTTGGTGAGAAGCACTGGTCAACAAAAATAGATCATGTAAGCGGATATACCTGCCTCCATGGTAAGTCTTGGGATAAGCAAGATGGTGACTGTTGTTTTTGCATACAAAGTCGAGCTCATGAAGTTAGGACATGTAGGACATGCAAGGCATTAGAAGTTAGGACATGTGGACGCAATACAAGGGAATGAATGAAAAGGAAGAGGAGAGAGAAGAACATGTCATCTGCCCAATATATGGGGAGAGGTATTACCATTCTGAAGCCCTGGATGGAAGAGTGGGTTTGAACAGACTGAAGCAGAAGGTTCAACAAATGTGGGATAAAAGAGGTACAAAGGAGTGGAGGCGAGCAATAAACCTCGAGTTTGCGATTTACAAAAGGATGGGGTTGCTTGTAGAACGCTTATGTAAGCAGAGAGGGATGCCACTGCTGTTGGCCTATCGGTGGGATGATGAGAAATCGAAGGATATAATGTGGAGTCACCTACAAAAAGGAAAGTGTTTTCCAGAGCATCAGAGAGGTCAGCGTATACTAGGAATAGGACTGGGCCAAAGATGCTGTCTTGGAGCATTCTAGCCTCTACTGTGAGATGGTTTAGCCTCAAGAGCTATTATTGGGGGACATTTATTTATTAATTATACATGCATACAATGCAGGACTTTTTAAACAGCCCTTATCCCAGATTGCACTATTCATACCCTTTATATTCCCTCCCTTTATGCCGGTCTTCTTCCAACCTTCTTTTCCTTCTCTTTCCACACTTCCCTCCCTTCCTTTATCTATGCAATTATCTCTCCTTTTTTTCTCAATTGTCCTTCTCTCATTTAAGCTCCACCACAGTCCCATATAAAAATAAGTGGCCACCTGGTTTGAGCCCTGACCTGACCTCCCTGACTGGGAGAAGCTCACTTACATTATCCATGGTATTCAGAGCAGGAAGTTAGTGAGTTTTTTTTTTTTTTTGTGTACAGGATCGAGGCTCGTGAAAGAGCTAACATTTATCATACAAAAAATCAAACAGACAAGCAAAACATATAATAAGGGTAGCGGTAGACAACATGGGGAGAGAAGGGGAAGCACACAAACACAACATTTGAGAGCAGGGACATCGGGAGATCTGTGGGAGGGCTTGGGGGGAGGAGGCGTAGGAAGGGGGGAGGGTTGGGAGAAGTATAAAACACAAGGACATTGCAAGGACTTCCAGGAAGGAAGTTGGTATTTCAAAAAAGTGAATCTGGGGTGAAATTAGTGGGGGTAGAAAAGATCAAGGTTTTAGATGGGGGAAGATAAGAGATGGTGGTGAACAGCTGTTTTAAAGACCTGGAGGGAGGATTGGGATTGAAGAGTGAGGGAGTTTGTTCCAGAGGTGGGAGAAAAGAGGAATGAAGGAGTGAAGGTGAGCAGAGAGTCTTGATTTTGGCAGTTTAACCATAAGAGGGTTGCAGGCAGATCTTGTGCGACCTGTAGGAATATTTGGGGGACAGAGCACAGACAGGGCACAGACAGGGCACAGACAGGGCTGGGGGAGCGTTCTGGAGCATGATGCTAACTTTATATTTAACAGAAATCTAGGCTCATGAAGGTGCTAAATGACAGAAGGCAGCAGGTTCACAGACTGACAAGGGATAAAAGACGAATAGATAGACAAAGACATCACATGTGAGTGGATGGATGGCAGAAAGGAAGGTGTCAATGGGAGGGAGGAGGAGGTCAGTGGGTATAAAAGAGTAGGGATGGGGATGGGAGAAGCTCTTGCAAGACTGGAGGGAGGGGCACAAGACAACAGACACAGTGACTCGGGTCCACAGATGGGACAACAGAGGGTGTGGCAATAGAGGTGAGTGTGTTCATTCTAGAATTGGGGAGGGTAACTCGGCATGGGATTCTGGGAATAACTTGTGTGACCCGAATGGGCTTAGGGACGATGAAAGGAAGAGAGGTCAGAAGAAGCGAGGCAATAGAAAACATGGTGGTGTGGATAAAATTAGGATGAAAGTGCAATGTACTTTAACTCTTCCTTAAATACACCATTATTGGAAGAGGATTTTAAAACGAGTACACACAAAATCTTACAAGTAAAGTGAGTGTTGGGCAAAGCTGTAAAAGAAGTTAACAAAGTCATTTTCTGGACAATAAATCACAATCAAATTACGATTAATAACAACACAAATGCCACGTAACCATGCCAATAAACACAAGGATATTAGGTTGACGATTGACGCCAGATTGCCGTTACCAACCTGCAGCCAGATTGACGACTGACGCAGTGTGCGCCGTGATTGCATCCACCTGGGAATGAATATCATGCTTGGACTCGTCCATCTTGTTTCGGCGCCAGGTTTTCGATGCCTGACGATGAAAGGTCAAACAAATAGGGGGTCAATAAACACTGCTCTTGTTCATCACGCCAAACGATCAATTTCCAGGCCATCATGGCACGATGACCCATGGAACCTGATTTGATCTTCCTGTTAGTTCTCTTGGAACAAAGAGGAAAATATGATCACGACTTAACCATCGAGCTACTCAAACTGTAACCAACAAACTGGCTTTAACGAATCATGGCCACATGCCAGAACAGCACTATCTTACCACAATATGGGACGAATAGCACTAGTATACTCACTTAATAGTTACAAGTCAATATTGGTCCACAAGGATAGTGAGGTAGGCAGGAAAGAGAGAAACGAAAGGCTCTTTTATAAATATCATTGTCAACTGATGAATAAACCTTTTGTAAAGCACTCTGCATGAGCAGCAATCTAATTATAAACACCAAATATACACTCTCCAGCCTGTTTATTAAATTAGCACCACAAAGATAAAACATTTTAGTGAGGTTAGGAGAATTTTTTATGGCATAGCCCATCGGGCAGAGCCGTCTAAACAGTGTTTGTCCATCTGTATGTATGTATGTCCCCTCAAACATAAACCAATCAGAGCTGAGAATCTGGTCACATGACAGGGTGACTTTATTACGTCTGATGTCATTACGGTGTACAACGGCTGACTCCCCACACTCTGCCATGTTGATTTATATGCCGTTCATGCCAAACATATCGTCGAACCTGTCATAGAGTGCATTCAAAAAATATTCAGACCCCTTCACTTTTTTCACATTTTGTTATGTTGCAGCCTTATGCTGAAATCGTTTAAATTCATTTTTTCCCTCATCAATCTACACTCAATACCCCATAATGACAAAGAGAAAACAGGATTTTAGAAAGTTTTGCAAGTGTATTAAAAAGAAAAAACTGAAATATCACACTGACATAAGTATTCAGACCCTTTGCTATGACACTTGAAATTTAGCTCAGGTGCCTCCCATTTCTCTTGATCATCTTTGAGATGTTTCTACACCTTGAGTGGAGTCCACCTGTGGTACACTCAATTGATTGGACATGATTTGGAAAGGCACACACCTGTCTATATAAGGTCTCACGGCTGACAATGCATATCAGAGCAAAAACCAAGCCACGAGGTCGAAGGAACTGCCTGCAGAGCTCAGAGACAGGATTGTGTCGAGGCACAGATCTGGGGAAGCCTACAAAAAAAAATTCTGCTGCATTGAATGTTCCCAAGAGCACAGTGGCCTCCATAATTCTTAAATGGAAGAAGTTTGGAACAACCAGAACTCTTCCTAGAGCTGGCCGCCGGGCCAAACTGAGCAGTCAGGGGAGAAGGGCCTTGGTAAGAGGTGACCAAGAACCCAATGGTCACTGGCTGAGCTCCAGAGATCCTGTGTGGAGATGGGAGAAACTTCCAGAAGGACAACCATCACTGCAACACTCCACCGATCTGGGCTGTATGGCAGAGTGGCCAGACGGAAGCCAAACAGTTCAATCTTGGTTTCATCAGACCACAAAATTTTGTTTCTCACAGTCCGAGAGTCCTTTAGGTGCTTCTTTGCAAACTCCAAGCAGGCTTTCATGTGTCTTTCACTGAGGTGAGGCTTCCGTCTGGCCACTCTGCCATAAAGCCCAGATCGGTGGATTGCATCATGACCACTCCTTTTTGCATCGTGATGATGCATAGGGGGCGTAGTAACGCAAATATAGAAATTAACAGGATGATAAATAACCAATTGATATAGGTGAGAAAATTACATGCCCAGGCACCTCAGTGCTGTCTATATAATAGCAGACATGGATTTGTCCCCCCATTGGAGGAAGACCCTCTCATGAGCAGGCCGTTATTGCTCATATGGTTGGTAGCGAGTGCCCCGGAAGCAGTGTAGGAAAGAGAGTGGCAATGCTATATGTGGGAAAATTGTGTGCATGATTGGGGGTCATGTAGATATCTCAGCTGGCAGAGCACTAGTACGGTTCACCAGAGGACCTGGGTTCCGATTCGATTCCCGGTTTGGGAGCGTAATTTTTCCCACATATATTGATATATATATATATATATATATATATATATATATATATATATATATATATATATATATATATATATATATTGTTGCGGATATGAGGACTGTATATATTTTTTGATTGTGTTGTATTGTGGTAAATTGGTGTGAATTATTATTATTGTTGTTATTGTTATTCGGTGCCTCCTGCCTCCGGAGCTGTGTAAAGATCAAAAGGGCGTTCCATAATTAGTCCACAAGCATACACGTCAGCCAATCATAGAATATCCATGTTCGATAGTTATATCTTATTCTGTGTTTTAGGATAAGGCTGTGTCTCCCATTAATAGAAATACTCCATTGCACCAGTGAAAGAGATAGATTCCCTTCATTCCCACTCCCAAAACTTCCATTCCCATTCCCAAAACCTCCCTTCCAATTGCCTTCCGCATTTTGGGCGGTTTTCTTCAACCACCATTGGCCACGAGGCAGGGTTGGGGAAGAAAGGCGTGTCTCCACCTCGTCATAGAGGGGAGGAGTGAGCCAGCCCCACTCGACCAACCATGAGCCAGGGGTTTGGCTAGAGAGGGCGGAGGAAGAGCGATCGGGGAGGTTCGCAAAGGTTGAGGGGCGGGGGCCTATATAACCCAAGGCAGGGCGTGTCCAAAGAGAGATGCGCTTTTACAGAGGAGAGCAGAAGACAGAAAGGCCTTGAGTTGGACTAAGCAAGAGAGGAAGTTGTTGGCCTGGGTGGGACTAAGGAAGAGGGAGAAAGAGTCCTGAAGCTTGTGAGGGAAGGAGAGAGAACCCGTCACACCAACCTCCACCAAGCTCCGCGTTGGCTCCACCAAGCGTTAACCTCCACCAAGCTCCGTGTTGGCTCCACCAAGCGTTCACCTCCACCAAGCTCCGCGTTGGCTCCACCAAGCGTTCACCTCCACCAAGCTCCGCGTTGGCTCCACCAAGCGTTCACCTCCAGCCATCCACCTCCTGCCGTTCCTGTCATTCCCCGCGTGAGTCAGTGTCTTGTTTGTTCTGTCCTGGGTATTTAATTAAGTCTGTAGGTAAGCTAAAATTTGCACTGTGTCACCTGCGTCTTATGTGTTGTAAATAAAACTTGATTGCTCCTTTTTGCTTGTGTGTGTAAATAATAAACCCCATTACTCGTCTGTACGTCTTCTCGTTTGATTCCTTTTCCTCTTGCATTGCGTCGTTTTCGTCTTTTCCCCTCATTGAGCAGCTACGGTGCGATACGGCCAAAGTTCTGGGTGAATCGGGTGAGTCAGGGATCCTGTAACGGTCGCGGCAATACCAAACCGCTCGGTAACTAACATCTTAAACCGCGATCTGTAACAATTGGTTGTCAGGAGTTGGATTCGGACCTGGGACTAAATTTGTTAGGCCCAAATTTTGGAACACCAATTGTGTTATTACAGTAACAATTGGTGTCTGGGTGTGAGATTCGGGGCCTGAACCAAATTTTTTAAAATAAAAAAAAAACATCTAGAAAAAAATTTGGTCAAAATTACGAGCTGCCGAAATTTGTTTTGTTTAAAGCAAAACCCGAATTTTGAAATCGCGCCATGGCTGGTCAAGGCGACGGGATGCCGGTGGGAGAGCTAGAAGAGGGGTTAGGAGTAACCCAGGATCAAATGGAGGGGAGCAATGAGGAGGCGGTTGAGGGAATATCAGACGCACAAAATGGCGCCTCGCACATGGCTACGGCGGCCGCACCCGCTGCACAAGTGGGAGGGATGGCCCAAATGCAGGCCCTCATGGAGCAATTTATGGCGCAAATGCAGGCGTCCCTCAAACTGCAGGGTGAGCAAATGGGGAACCGAATGGATGCTCAGAGTGAGCAAATGAAGGCTCAGAGTGAGCAAATGGGGAACCGGATGGATGCTCAGGGTGAGCGATTGGAGGGCCAAATGGGGGTAATGAGGGACGAAGCGAGGGGTACTGGTGAGGGGTTAGACAAGAAATTTGGGAAGTTAGACAATAATTTTGAGGGGTTAGACAACGGGATAAAAGAGGTGAGACATGGGTTAACGGGGGTGGAAAATAGAATGGCTGCCCAGGAGAATCAGATAGAGGGGATGAAAAATGGGTTAATGGGGCTAGAAAATAGGATGGAGGACAAATTGCGGGAAATAGGGGAACAATCTGCCAGGGAAATCAAACGAATGGGAAACCAGATAGAGGAGGTGCAAATCGGGTTAGAAAGTAAACTGGATGCTCAGAGGGATGAATTGGGACAGATGAGGGTGGCATCTACAAAAGAGATGGGGGAGATGAAAGAGGAGATACGACGAGGTGTGGGTGAGGAGGTTTCGGGGCTACGCGAGGCGGTAAAGCGAGGTGAGAAGCGTATGGAGAAAGAGGTGAGAAATAATACGGCAAAGTTACAGGGGGGAATAGAAGATCTGACGAAGGGAGTAGAACAGCTGACAGTCGGACAAAGGGAACTAGCGGACCAAGTGGAAAAGAACACTGCAATCATCGGGGGTTTGAAAGCGACACAAAAGGACATTAAAAACGAATTAATAGCAACACAAAAGGAATGTCAGATGGTACATGAGGGGTTGACGAAGAAGTTGGAGGAGGTGACAGAAGTGATGGAGACGAAGGACCGAGAGGTGAGGACGCACATCGAAACGGTTAAGGTGGCGTTAGAGGAAGAGATAGAGGGGGCGCACCGGGAGATGAAGGAGGTAAAGGAAAAATTAGAGGAGGTGGAAGAGGGGGTGAGTGAAATTAAGAAGAGACGGAGGGAAACTAAGAGGGAGATAAAGGAGGAAGTCATGGAATATGTACAAGGTCTGTGTTCAAATCATGATGAGGTGCTCACTAACCAAATAAAAAGTTTGCAGGTGGCAGAGGAGGTGCGACGACGAAGCACGGAGGTGAGTGGCAATGTGTATGATGTGAGGGGAGATTCAGTCGGCTTGGGGGGTGGTGTAGACCCGGGTGTTCGTGAGGGACCAATGGTAAGTGGTATGACTGGTCCGGAGTGGATGGACAGGGGAGGTGTGCAAGGAGGTTTGGCTATGGGGAGTGAGGGGGGTGCTGGTGAGCAAGGATGTGGGGGTATGGCGTGGGTAGCGGGTTGCGGAGGGGCGACCCAGGCATCGACACCAGGAGGGGTAGTGTTTGGAGGGACGGGGGACGCGCGGGAGCCCCCCGGAAATAACGTACTGTGGGAGCCCGAACGGGTTGGTCCCGCGTTGATCCCACAAGGAGTGACGCGCGGGGTCCGACCTTCAGGCACCCACAAGGTCCCACTCGCGCCGTATGACGGCAAGAGTGATTTGAGGGCGTACCTGGCGCAGTTTGAGTATGTGTGTAAAGGCAACGGTTGGAATCCGGACGAAGGTGGAGTACACCTGGTGGGGGCACTGCGCGGTGCGGCGGCGGAGGTGCTGACGGCTTTACCACCGGGTGCTCTCACCCTGCCAGCTCTCCGTGCGGCATTAATTAATCGGTTCGGCATTGAACAGCAAAGCGAGCTTGTTAAAGCCCAACTTGCGCAGCGAAAACGCAAGCCCCAGGAGACCATCGGGGAACTTGCTCACGATATTCGCCGCGCGGTCGGGATTGCACACGTGGACATGGCAGCGAGTTCCCAGGAAAGCCTGGCGCTGGATCACTTTATTCAGGCCCTTCCGGATCTGGAGCTCCGGCAACAGCTCGCCATGTGGCGCCCGCAAACCATGAGTCAGGCGGCCGACGCTGCAGCCCGTTGGGAAGCAGCGAGGCCCCTGGCCCGGGGAGGCGAGCGCCACGCAGTGGCGGTGCGTCAGATGGGGCCCGTGATGGGGGGCGGCCCCCCAAGGGGGCCCGCCCCCGACGGGGGCCCTGACCTGGAGAGCATGGTCCAGAGGTTAGTGGATCGGCGCCTGGCGGGACCTGGACCATGGCAGGCGGCCCCAGCGGTGGCACCCGGTAATCCCCGACAGAGTACCCCAATTCGGACATACAGGGGGGGGAATTTGGAATACCGGAGGCAAGCACCTTACCAGGTGAGGTGCTATAATTGTGCTCGGATGGGTCACCGTGCATGGGAGTGTCGAGCTCCGCGCCGGGACGTTTCCCGCCAACCGATGCCCTCAACTCCGCCCCGTATAGATCGGCCTAGCCGACCTCAGACACCCCCCCGCCAGGGCCCGGGAAACTAGAACGTGCCGGGCATGCAGGGTGGTGTTCGGCAGTAGGGGATGGGGAGAAGCCCTCGTTGACGCGACAGGTCATTCATTGTGGCCGAATTGGGACGGGTAGTTTGACAATTCGGTGCAAAATTGCCGGCGTGGGGGTAGACGCCGTGGTGGACACGGGAGCCAGCGCCACGATCATCAGCCCCGTGGTCCTTAATTCGAGTGCAGACGGCTGGGGTAAAATCCAGCGTCTGGAAAATCATAGTTTGCAGTTGGCTACCGGGGCAACGGCTCCGATCATAGGGCGTGGTTTTGTGACCCTCAAGTTGGGATCGGTAAAGCAAGAGATAGAGGTTTGGGTGGCGGAGGTGTGCGACCCATGCTTAATAGGGTTGGATTTGTTGACTGCCAGCGGTTGTAAAATCGACTTGAGTCGGGGGATCCTGCGATGGGGAGTGGAGGAGCTACCATTGGAGGGGGTGAGCACGGCCGAGAGGGTGGAGCTGGAGGCTCCTGAGGCCGTGACCATCCCTCCAGGGGCCGAGGCCATCGTGCCGGCCCGATGGTCAGCTCGCCCGACATGGCAGGAATCCTGCGGCCTGGTCGAACCGGTGGCAGCGCTATCCATACCTGGTTTAATCGTGGGCCGTACCCTTGTAAAAACGGACGGGCCGGTGGTGGCCGTCCGAGTAATTAATATTAGCACAGAACCACGCACTATAGTGAGGGGCACGAAGGTAGCTGGCTGCACCCCAGTTAGAGAAGTCGCGTCAGTGAGGGGCGAGAACGTCCAGCCGAGCCGGCCCCTGGGGGAGCCTTCAATAAGTTCTAGGAATTGGCCCGATCCCATTTACGAGATGGTAAATCGTAGTAGTGTAGAGTTGGGAGGTACCCAGAGGGAGGCCTTACACAAACTGGTTGGGTCCCATTTGGACCTCTTCTCCTTGTCCACCGAGGATATTGGACGTACGGGCCTGGTGAAACATCAGATCCACACCGGTGAGGCCCGGCCTATTCGTCAGGCCGCCCGACGGCTCACTTGGAGCAAGAGGGCGGAAGCTGACGAGCAGGTTGAAAAAATGCTCGACGCAGGTGTGATCGAGCCCTCGGGAAGTCCTTGGATGTCACCTGTTGTGCTGGTCAAAAAGAAGGATGGGACCACGCGGTTCTGCGTGGACTATCGCCAGCTAAACAACGTGACACTCAAGGACTCATATCCCCTGCCAAGAATTGATGACACCCTCGATGCCGTTGCGGGCTCAAATTGGTTCTCGACTTTGGACCTCAAGAGTGGGTATTGGCAGGTGGAAATGGATAGGGCAGGGAAGGAGAAAACGGCATTTTCCACAGGTAAGGGACTGTATCAGTTTACTGTGATGCCGTTTGGTTTGTGTAACGCCCCCGCCACCTTTTAAAGATTTATGGAGCATGTACTAGGCGGCATGCCATGGCAATCATGCCTGGTGTACCTGGATGACGTCCTAGTACATGCCAAAACGTTCCCCCAGGCAGTAGCTAATTTGGACCAGGTGTTCGGGTGCCTCAGACAGGCAGGGTTGAAGCTGAACCCGAGTAAGTGCACTTTGTTTGCAAGGGAGGTGGCCTATCTAGGTCACGTGATCGGCCGCGAGGGGGTAAAAACGGACCCAGACAAAATTAAAGCGGTAGAGGAGTGGCCCGCACCACGTACCATCAAGGAGGTGCGGGGATTTTTGGGACTCTGCTCCTACTACCGGCGCTTTGTGGCGAAATTTGCGGAGTTGGCCCGTCCCCTCCACCGGCTTACGGAGAAGGGGACGCGATTTAATTGGACACGGGAGTGCCACGAGGCCTTCCAAAAATTGAAGGGGTGTCTAACATCCGCACCCCTTCTAGCTTACCCCACTAGTGACGGGGCATTTACCCTGGACACGGATGCGAGCCAGGAAGGATTGGGCGCAGTTTTGTCTCAGACACAGGAGGGCGTGGAGAGAGTGATTGGTTACTATAGTCGGGCCTTAAGTAGGCCCGAGCGAAATTATTGCGTCACTCGCAAAGAGTTATTGGCCATGCTGGCTGCCATGAACCATTTCCACCCGTACCTGTACGGGCGGAAATTTTTGGTTAGAACTGACCATTCCTCCTTGCAATGGCTCCTTCGGTTCAAGGAACCGGAGGGCCAAATTGCAAGGTGGTTGTAAAAGTTGCAGCAGTACGATTTTGATGTGGCCCATAGGGCCGGGAAGGCCCATGGTAATGCGGACGCACTCTCTCGGCGTCCTTGTCTGGGGGAAAACTGTAAATTTTGTGCGAGACACGAGGAGAGGGAGCAATTGGGCGATTCTGCCCCGATTCTCGTCGTCCGGGCAACCCGGGTGAGAGGGCCAATTTTGCCACTAACCGCGGACGAGGAATTTGGAGATTTGGCATGGAGCACGGCCCAGCAGGAGGATCCTGTCCTGGGGCCAGTGTTCAATTGGGTCAAATTGGGGCAAAGACCAAAGGGGGAAGAGGTCACCCCCCTTGGGGCGCAAACAAAGGCGTATTGGGCTCAGTGGCAGACCCTGGAATTGAAAGGCAACATCTTGTATCGCAAGTGGGTGGAGGTTCCCTCTGATAGAACTTCCTGGCTGGTGATAGTCCCTGACAAATTCAAGAACGTCATATTGCAACAGGTGCATGATACCCGCTCCGGCGGCCATTTGGGCAGGACAAAGACAATATCTCGGGCCCGCCGGAGGTTCTATTGGGTGAATATGGGGCGCGACATACAGGACTGGTGTCGGAGATGCGACGCCTGTTCTGCCAAAAAGGGACCAGCACGGAGGATGAGGGCCCCCCTTCAATTACATCAGGTGGGGGCCCCCCTTGAGCAGGTGGCTATGGATATTCTAGGACCGCTGCCCCGCACCCGCCAAGGTAATAAGTATATCCTCGTTGTAATGGACTATTTCACCAAGTGGACGGAGGCCTATGCCCTCCCCAACCAAGAAGCAGGGGTGGTAGCACAGGCCTTCGTAGAAGGATTTGTATGTCGGCACGGGATTCCACAGGAGCTGCACACCGATCAGGGACGAAATTTTGAGAGCCAATTACTAAAAGATGTGTGCAGACTCCTGTCAATTCGGAAAACAAGAACCACGCCCTTGCGGCCACAATCTGACGGGATGGTGGAACGGTTCAACAGAACATTGATACAACAACTGGCATTGTTCACCACCACCCGTCAGGATGACTGGGACGAACATCTCCCGTACCTGTTGATGGCCTACCGAACTAGCCAGCACGGGGCCACCGCATGCAGTCCAGCGTTGCTTATGTATGGGCGGGAGTTACGGGCTCCCGCCGACTTGCTATGCGGTCCCGTGCCAGACACCACGGATACACCGCCGAGGGAGGGTTACGCACGTCACCTGGAGGAAGGCATGGAGCGGGTCCATGCCTTCGCCCGCCGCCAGCTCCATCTGGCGGGGGCCAAGATGAAGCGCAGGTACGACGACCGGAGCCAGGGGAGTCAATACGCTCCGGGGATGAAGATTTGGTTCTTTAATCCCCGGAGGCGGAAGGGAAGGTGCCCAAAACTCACCTCCCCCTGGCAAGGCCCAGGAGTCGTCCTGTCGCAAATCTGTGACGTGGTCATTAAGATCAAAATGGGGCCACGGACCCCCCCTCGGATCGTCCATGCCGACCGGATAAGACCTTATGCCGGCGAGCAGGCGCCCTCATGGATCGCCTCGGCTCTAGATGCCGAGGCAGGACCCAGTACCGCTTGCGACGGGGGCTCGTAGCGTCAGAGGACTGGGGGGATGGTAGTGAGAGATGCCCCGATGTGGTGGGATGGCAACTCTGTCATCCCTCACGTGTGGGGCAAATGCGCAATAGTTTATGGGGTGTATGGCAGTGAAAACTAGCCCGGGTGGGTTAGGTTATATTGATAGGGATCTAGCGAAGATGACATTAGGTGACGTTAAGGTTAGATAGCGACTGATACCTGTAGTGGGGACGCAGGTAGTTTAGTGTGGATGATAATGACGTGGGAGCGCAATAGTTTAAAGGGACGACTGGGAAGCGCAAGTTTCAGAAGGGAGTAGTTAGCTGAGATGATGCCGTGTGTGTGAAGATTGAACAGGTGAGAATTGAACAGGTGTGATTGCACAGGTGTGCAACTGAACAGGTGAATGGAGCAGTGTATGAGGGAGTAGTGGTGATTGTGTGTTGTGTTGACCAACTGGTCCAGGAAAAGGAGGAGGGTGCAGGTGGCACCAGGTGAGATTGCACAGGTGTGCAACGACAGGTGAATGGAGGACAGGTGTATGGAGTATTGGAATGGATGGTCGTGGAGTGAGTATGGTGGAAATTGTGGAGTGGAGGGGATGGTGCGAAGGTGTGGATGGGGGAAGAGTGGACCCCCATCACGGATACCCGGGGCGGGTAGTGTAAGTGTTAGGTAGAGGGTACAGGTAAATTGTGGTTGGATATTGGCATCTGTGGTGCGGGTGAAAGAATGGTCTTTGAATGGGTGCAGCAGTGTGGTGGAAATGGCTGGGCGTGTAGCCTGTTAGTGTGTGTAGTTGGTTTGGGCACTCCACCACTGTGAGGATGTCGGCCAGGTGAGGCCGCAGGTGGGCTCTGGGAGCCGGTAGTAGTTGTTGTGGATGGGGCCCGAGGATCCGGAGGACGGACCCGGGTAGCCCAGTGCCAGAGGGCACCGAGTGGGGTGACAGAGCCAGGAGGGGCCTGCCCCAGTTAGATAGGTTAGGGTGAGGAGCTAGGTAAGCTCGGGTGGCAACTACAGTGGTGAAGGTGTGCAGGTGGGTAGACCTGTTGGGAGAGCTACACGTCGCAGCCCAGAAATTGTGCGAGGGCACCGGGAGATGAATCGGGGGAGTGAGACCCCAAATTGAGAAGCACCACAGTTTGGTCAATGGGAATTGGTTTTTAGAACCCATAGTGTAAGTGGCCAATGGATTGGCAGGGAAAGACCCCGGGTAGTGTAAAGTGTGTTAAAATCATTTAGAGGATAGCTAGGATGAAGGATCTCCTCGCACCATCTGCATCCACTCACCTGAGGTGACAGGTACTCCACACCATGCCATGGTTTGATTATTTTTTATGATGCAAATGTTTGGATTGTGAGACGCATCATGACGTGGGTGTGACATTGTGCTTTGTTGTTCCATCTCTTCCTCCCTATGAGGATTGATGATGAATTGGGTGATGGCAAATTTTGGTTAGAGGGATTGTGGAGACGAATTTGGTATAGGAGAAATATGGGGAAGACGTGACAGTAGTGACGAATTTGTAAATGTGTAGATTTTTGTACATATGGGGTAAGGGCAAGGGTAGGGTAGGTGACAGGGGGGTGACGTACGGTAGGGACGAGCTTTCTCACTTCGCCCTCCGTACGCATTTCGCCTTGCATTGCCTTATTGATGTGTACCCTTGTGACCTTGCCCCTCGCTCATTTGTCTTTCCCCTTTTGTCTCCCACATGACCTGTGCGCCATTGGGTGCCGAGGGGAGCGTGCGTGGGTCGGCCATTGTGTGCCCGAAATTCCCAGAACCAGCTGTCTGCATCGATGCACCACATTATGGACCACATGTCTGTGGCCGAGCACCACTTATGGACCCCATGGGTTGGGGCATGGCCCCTCTGCTGGAACCGGCCATGAGGGCCCGAAATCTTGCTGGCGGACCTTGGCCACAGGGCACCGATGCCCCACAGGTGAACCACACGTAGTCGGCCCCTGTGGGCCATAAATAAAATAAAAACGGACACGTTAGGTGCATTCTTTTATTGCAAATAGGCCGCCAGCAAGGGAAGATGACAACACCAGGAAAATAATAATAACCAGCAGAGGGAGCCGAAGAGCAAGAGACACCTGCAGGGTTTGGGTTTGTTGGCTTTATTTTATTGATGAACAATGGTGACTGCACCGATTGGTGCTTGGGTGTGTATTGGTGCGTTTTTGGGTGCTTTAATGGTGCATCGATGCAGAGCAGACTGTCTCCCCCCCAGAAAGAACAATTACAGGTCCTGGGTTAGTTTTGTAAATAAAAATAGCGTCATTGTAAATAATGCTTCCCACCGTCAGTGTATAGTTTGAAGACCATTCCGCAATTCGGTTAACTGTGGGCGTAAGTCTGTTAGGCAGGGTGCAATGGAGCAGCGGAACACATTTATTTATGTCGCACTCAGGGTCAGGTTAAAAGTAGAGGGAACTACACCTACGTGTCACACTAAAAGTAAAAGTTGTAGGCCCGGGACGTGCCTAAGAGGAGGAGGGTGCAGTGTTGCGGATATGAGGACTGTATATTTTTTTTGATTGTGTTGTATTGTGGTAAATTGGTGTGAATTATTATTAGGGGACCAGAGGTACCCTTTTGAAATTGCTCAGATTATTATTATTATTATTAGGGGACCAGAGGTACCCTTTTGAAATTGCTCAGATTATTATTATTATTATTATTATTATTATTATGATTCCACGAAATTTGTGTCGGACCTACAGGCCACACCTTTCATCGTAGGAATCTGAAACTTGGACCATGTATGGGACCCCATCTGACTTGATGCATATCCTAAGTATGACGTCATAGGTAATGTATAGTGGCGGCCATGTTGGATTTAGTGAAAATCTTAAAAAGCTATCTCCTCCTTCATCTTTTGACCTATTGAGTTGAAACTTGGCACACATATACTACACCCCAAGGCGAAGAAGGCTATGTTCGCCGATTTTTCATTTTTTGCTTAATTAGTCTATGGCGCGCCAATTAAGAAAATGCTGACTCAGCATTTCTTTTATTTAATTAATATTGTGATGCCTGAACTTTGTATCGACCTACAGGCCAAACCGTTGGTCAGATGAACTTGATACCTTGACCACTTATAGTACGTCACTTGATTGTATACATATCATAAATACGACGTCATAGGTCACGTGACATGGCGGCCATATTGGATTTAATGCAAACCTTTAAAATGAATCCCCACCTTCATTTTTCTACCGATTGAGTTGTAACTTTGACCACTTATGGTATGGCAGGTGATTGTATACGTAGCATAAATATGACGTCATAGGTCACGTGACATGGCGGCCATATTGGATTTTTTGAAAACCTTTAAAATGGATCCCTGCCTTCATTTTTCAATCGATTGAGTTGAAACTTTGACCACTTATGGTATGGTATGTGATTGTATACGTATCACAAATATGACGTCATAGGTCATGTGACCTGGCGGCCATATTGGATTTTATGAAAACCTTAAAAATGGATCCCTGCCTTCATTTTTCGATCGATTCAGTTGAAACTTTGAACAATCGGATCCGGGCTGTCGTCAACGACTCTGGCGAGCACCCCTCCAATTAGGATGGAGTTCTCTGGTCCCCGGATGATCACTGCCCGCAGTTTTAATTAGGGGACCAGAGGTACCCTTTTGAAATCGTCCGGATTATTATTATTATTATTATTCTGATTCCATGAAATTTGTGTCGGACCTACAGGCCACACCTTTCATCGTAGGAATCTGAAACTTTGACCATGTATGGGACCCCATCTGACTTGATGCATATCCTAAGTATGACGTCATAGGTAATGTATAGTGGCGGCCATGTTGGATTTAGTGAAAATCTTAAAAAGCTATCTCCTCCTTCATTTTTTGACCTATTGAGTTGAAACTTGGCACACATATACTACACCCCAAGACGAAGAACGCTGAGTTCGCCGATTTTTCATTTTTTGATTAATTAGTCTATGGCGGGCCAATTAAAAATTTTCATTTGTCCAAAAAGTGCAAAAATTGGCACACATATACTACACCCCAAGGTGAAGAATGCTGTCATCTCCGATTTTTAATTTTTTGCTTAATTAGTCTGTGGCGCGCCAATTAAGAAAGTGCTGACTGTGCATTTCTTTATTTAATTAATATTGTGATGCCATGAACTTGGTATTGGACCTACAGGTCACACCTTTCATCGTAGGAATTTGAAACTTTGACCATGTATGGGACACCATCTGACTTGATGCATATCCTAAGTATGACGTCATAGGTCACGTATTGTGGCGGCCATGTTGGATTTAGTGAAAATCTTAAAAAGCTATCTCCTCCTTCATTTTTTGACCTATTGAGTTGAAACTTGGCACACATATACTACACCCCAAGACGAAGAACGCTGAGTTCGCCGATTTTTCATTTTTTGCTTAATTAGTCTGTGGCGTGCCAATTAAAAAAGTTCATTTGTTCAAAAAGTGCAAAAATTGGCACACATATACTACACCCCAAGCTGAAGAAAGCTGTCATCTCCGATTTTTCATTTTTTGCTTAATTAGTCTGTGGCGCGCCAATTAAAAAAGTGCTGATTCTTTATTTAATTAATATTGTGATGCCATGAACCTGGTATCGACTTGGCATGGAGAGGAACTTGGGATGGACCTGCAGGTCACACCTTTCATCGTAGGAATTTCAAACTTTGACCATGTATGGGACAAACATCTGACTTGATGCATATCCTAAGTATGACGTCATAGGTAATGTATAGCGGCGGCCATGTTGGATTTTATGAAAACCTTTAAAATGGCTCCCTGCCTTCATTTTTCGATCGATTGAGTTGAAACTTTGAACAATCGGATCCGGGCTGTCGTCAACGACTCTGGCGAGCACCCCTCCAATTAGGATGGAGTTCTCTGGTCCCCGGATGATCACTGCCCGCAGTTTTAATTATTATTATTATTATTATTATTATGATTCCACGAAATTTGTGTCGGACCTACAGGCCACACCTTTCATCGTAGGAATCTGAAACTTGGACCATGTATGGGACCCCATCTGACTTGATGCATATCCTAAGTATGACGTCATAGGTAATGTATAGCGGCGGCCATGTTGGATTTAGTGAAAATCTTAAAAAGCTATCTCCTCCTTCATCTTTTGACCTATTGAGTTGAAACTTGGCACACATATACTACACCCCAAGGCGAAGAAGTCTATGTTCGCCGATTTTTCATTTTTTGCTTAATTAGTCTATGGCGCGCCAATTAAGAAAATGCTGACTCAGCATTTCTTTTATTTAATTAATATTGTGATGCCTGAACTTTGTATCGACCTACAGGCCAAACCGTTGGTCAGATGAACTTGATACCTTGACCACTTATAGTACGTCACTTGATTGTATACATATCATAAATATGACGTCATAGGTCACGTGACATGGCGGCCATATTGGATTTTATGAAAACCTTTAAAATGGCTCCCTGCCTTCATTTTTCGATCGATTGAGTTGAAACTTTGAACAATCGGATCCGGGCTGTCGTCAACGACTCTGGCGAGCACCCCTCCAATAAGGATGGAGTTCTCTGGTCCCCGGATGATCACTGCCCGCAGTTTTAATTATTGTTGTTATTGTTATTCGGTGCCTCCTGCCTCCGGAGCTGTGTAAAGATCAAAAGGGCGTTCCATAATTAGTCCACAAGCATACACGTCAGCCAATCATAGAATATCCATGTTCGATAGTTATATCTTATTCTGTGTTTTAGGATAAGGCTGTGTCTCCCATTAATAGAAATACTCCACTGCACCAGTGAAAGAGATAGATTCCCTTCATTCCCACTCCCAAAACTTCCATTCCCATTCCCAAAACCTCCCTTCCAATTGCCTTCCGCATTTTGGGCGGTTTTCTTCAACCACCATTGGCCACGAGGCAGGGTTGGGGGAAGAAAGGCGTGTCTCCACCTCGTCATAGAGGGGAGGAGTGAGCCAGCCCCACTCGACCAACCATGAGCCAGGGGTTTGGCTAGAGAGGGCGGAGGAAGAGCGATCGGGGAGGTTCGCAAAGGTTGAGGGGCGGGGGCCTATATAACCCAAGGCAGGGCGTGTCCAAAGAGAGATGCGCTTTTACAGAGGAGAGCAGAAGACAGAAAGGCCTTGAGTTGGACTAAGCAAGAGAGGAAGTTGTTGGCCTGGGTGGGACTAAGGAAGAGGGAGAAAGAGTCCTGAAGCTTGTGAGGGAAGGAGAGAGAACCCGTCACACCAACCTCCACCAAGCTCCGCGTTGGCTCCACCAAGCGTTAACCTCCACCAAGCTCCGTGTTGGCTCCACCAAGCGTTCACCTCCACCAAGCTCCGCGTTGGCTCCACCAAGCGTTCACCTCCACCAAGCTCCGCGTTGGCTCCACCAAGCGTTCACCTCCAGCCATCCACCTCCTGCCGTTCCTGTCATTCCCCGCGTGAGTCAGTGTCTTGTTTGTTCTGTCCTGGGTATTTAATTAAGTCTGTAGGTAAGCTAAAATTTGCACTGTGTCACCTGCGTCTTATGTGTTGTAAATAAAACTTGATTGCTCCTTTTTGCTTGTGTGTGTAAATAATAAACCCCATTACTCGTCTGTACGTCTTCTCGTTTGATTCCTTTTCCTCTTGCATTGCGTCGTTTTCGTCTTTTCCCCTCATTGAGCAGCTACGGTGCGATACGGCCAAAGTTCTGGGTGAATCGGGTGAGTCAGGGATCCTGTAACGGTCGCGGCAATACCAAACCGCTCGGTAACTAACATCTTAAACCGCGATCTGTAACAATATATATATATATATATTGCTACGGTTCTGAGATTTGTCCATATGACATCATTAAAGGCTAAAGGTTTGCCCCCCATAGTTAGTCCACGAGCAACACGTAGGCCCACTTAGAGTATTAGTTATGTCATAGTATGTGTGAGTATAGGCCATTTCCCGAGTAACATCTGCGTTGTGTAAAGACATGAGTTTAGGTCCTTTCATTTTTGCGCCACCCTCCAATTCCATCTATGGGCATAATTGATCCCGCGCCCCATTTGGCTGATCCACCCCGTTTGTTACGCTTTGGCTGCCCTTTGTTCGCTCGCTAGTCGAGTAACACGAGGTAGGCCTAAGGGGGAGGAGCACGGGGTCGGGGTGGGGCGGCGTCAAGGAGCGCGTCAGAGGCGATGACGGTAAGGGCCACCAGCCAACCAGGGCTCTAAGGGCATGGCGTGATAGGGCGTGGTACGGCGTGTCTGGCAAATGCTAGAAGGTTCGCGGGGCGTACTTATAAAAGCCTTGGCAAAAGCCCTTGAACAGGACTGTATCGAGAGGACCTTACTTACTCGCGAGAGGACTTGCGCTTTGTCAGAGGACTTATGAGAGAGGACTTGTACGAGGAAGACCTACCAGCAGCACTGACCCAAGGACTTTTGCAGGAGAAGACTTTGTGAAAGGACTTGATGGCACGATTGGCGTGTTAAAGGACTTGAAGGAATTGCGCTTTGTCAGAGGACTTATGAGAGAGGACTTGCATGAGAGAAGGCTGACCTGAAGAACTAAAAGGACTTTTACGGGAGCGCATTGAGAGCACTTCATTGTGTTAGCGCTTCGAGGCTATTCGCCTATTACGTACGCAGCCACGTCAGTGAACGCGGCAGAGCCGCCAGTGTTAACTGCCAGAGCCCAGACCCTACCATTCGCCCCGTATTATCCCGTGTGCGCCAACGACACGCGGAGAGCTCCTGCCGTCTCTACTATCCATCTTCGCGGTACGAGCTGGGGACTGGAGAGGGCTGACCATCCGTGGACGTGCCCTCCATCCCTGGACGTGCTGACCTTCATCTGCAATCCCCGTGTGAGTGTCTGTGTGTGAGACGGGCCCGTTTGTCTTGGGGTAGTAAGTTAAGACTGTTTTAAGGCTGCACTGTGTCCTCTTCTGCTGAACCATTGTAAATAGTGTGAATAAATCTTGTTATTCCTTTTCTTCTGAATTTGACCGCTTTTGTGATTTCCATCATTGGGTAAGCGTGGCACGAATAAGAACCGCTTGGATCGGGGTCTCGTAATTGATAACGGCTCGGATCACGTGTTCGCTACCGCTCGGCGTATCCACCAACACCCGTGATTCGGGCGAGGCTTATCTCCTCGTGAAAGGGGGCAGCGCTAGTACTTAGGTAATAGCGACTCTGGTCCTACAACCCTATTTAGCGCTGTCCGGAAAGGACGTCATAGGCCTCGGGTTGCGCCTGGTCAGTCAAAGACAAGGGGACTAATCCCCCCTTGGTAAGGGGAGAAGGCCGGCGCAGAGATCCGCAACAATATATATATATATATATATATATATATATATATATATATATATATATATATATATACAAATATACATTTACATATATGTATAAATATATATACACAAATGTAAATTTTTATTAAAAAAATAAAATTATGTATATATATGCATACACATTCATATGTATATAATTACCTCTGCCACCAAAGGTGGGTGGAGGTTATTTTTTCACCCCCTCTGTGAACATGCACTTAACACAACGAATATAATAAACATATGAAAGGTGCCATTAAATATTGTATTTAAATACAGCTATTATGGCTGAAGGAAGTTAATGACAGAAGTTGAAAGGCCTAGCTACTGACAATGGAGAAACACATAATGGGCAGGAGTGGGATGGTTAAATGAATAAGGTTAGAGAGCATAGCAGATGCTAGTAGGTACTGATTGACATGAGATAGTGAATGAATTGCTACTTAGGAGGACTAAAGGGAAGAATGGGGTTAAATGGCCACATTACGTTTTGAAATGATCATCAATTAATTTACTTTCCTCAGCATTCTGGCAAAGTGTAACCTAAGACCTTAGAATTTGAAATGAAAGTGCGTAAGTGAACAGAACGCTTGCAAGCTCAGATTCTGAAGTTATAGCCAGAACATTGACTCCCCACACCCTGCACACCCTCCTCCCTCCCATTTGCCCTCACAAAGTTCAGACTGGCTGTTTCAAAAGTATTGAAACTCGGCTAAAAGGCAGATATATCAAAGAGGATTAAAAATTCTGAAGACAATATTAACTGTGGTATGAATCACCAGATGACCATTTTAAAAGTCTTTATAATCTACTAGCAGGGATACCCGGCGTTGCCTGGTCTATTTTTTGTGGGGGCCTAAACACTTCCCTACACCAACTAACGAATGGGGTCAGGGATCATTTAATATTACCTTTCATGAAGCTGCAAAGGCTCAGACACGACAGAGCAATAAAAAAATCCAGTTATTTTTTCAAATTTTTCAAAAACGTTTTTTGCCTAAAACACTCTCTGGCACTCACTGAAGAACCTCTTACAGTTTGACGAAGACTCGTTCTGCCATCTCCGAGGAAAATGGTGACAGACACACGAACACACACACTACTCTCTTATAGTTTAGATTATAATGCTGCCTTGGGCCGAAGGAAAAGTTGGGAATGGCAGCTGCTAAGGAGAATACAAGGAACCATTGTGCTCGGTTAATCAGCGTGCCTCACCGCATCACGTCCGAGTGGTGGTAAGGAGTCCATCTCCTGTAGATCACCTTGCGCACGTTGAACCGCTTGCATGCTTGAGTTTATCGTCCCCACCAATGCCTGCTGTGCCGAAGACTGGAGAACAAACCCAGTTAGAAATCGAGCTTTAAGCTCTGTGGATAACATCAGGCTGTTGAGCACGAAAGAGGAGTCTGAATGTAAGAAGCATTGTGAAACACAGCAATTATCGTGCATTATTACATCTTCATGTGATCCTATTAAAACACTTGGTTCGACATTTATCGAGTACATTGCAATCATATAATTTATCATTCAATTTGATTTTTAAAATAGCACACTGAGCATTAGCAGATCGCAGACCATCGACACGACGATATACAGCATATAATTCTTTCACGGCTAAAACAAAGCGCCTAGGCCCCAAATTTTGGGGGTAGGTACTTCAGAATCTGGGCAAGGTTTTAAGCTACCACATGTTGGCCTTGAAAGCTGTTTTGCGGCCACCAAAAGGTGTATAATAATAGGATGTCAGGTTAGGCGGTGCTGCCGCCGGCCCGCGGGCAAAAAGGAACCACCATGAAGCCAACAGCTCCATAGCTTTTCGATGTCCAACACGTCCGGATACCCTCACCTTCTTATAAATTCATAAATTCAATCTTTTAGATAATTCCAAGTGGCTGGGTACATTTTTCCCAGGCAGTGCTGGGTACTCCTCTCCCTCCCATATAATACAATAAGGCAGGGACAGAGGACTCAACAATTAAGGACTCAACGCCTGTCTTCTACATTTTGTAAATAAGTACTTCTTAAGACAACGGATTTGGATGGGAAATACAGGACAAAGCAGGCAGAGGGAGAAAGAAAGATATGGTGAGGTCGAGATAAATCTTCTGCCATATTGGCACCGGATGGCACCAAGGGGAGGTGACGTGTGCAGGGACCAACACTGGGTCAGCACTCTCCTGATTGCCGGCTACTGGCCCTGACTTGTGGACTGGTAAAACACACTCGGCCTGCTCTAGTTGCTGAATGCTCCGAGTGCTCAATCAAGCTCCCCTGCAGCCTCAATACACTCCACTCGCTGACGCTGGTGAACTGTGAGGCCTCCGCACAGACTCGTGCTATATTAAAGGCTCCAGGTAACGACGTCAGTGCCTGAGGCTCCGCCTTCTCCAACACGACGGCCTCTGAGCATTAGGCAGATAATTAAATAAAGAGGTGAAAGAAGAAAGAGAAGCACACAACAGGAAAAAGAACAAGGAGGCCTAGCGGGATGACAAGCATCTATCTGTACACTTGATCCTGACAGTACTAATTGGGAAAATTATGGGATCATGTATTCTGACATTAATTATGAAATGACCAATGACTCCCTTTACACCCGAAGCCATTTTCATCACAATGCATAATGTGGAGGGTGAGGGGTAGCAACCCACATTTTGTTTCATGATTTCTGTGTAAATGACCTTACTGTACAATTATTTTGTACATAATCCTCATTGATGATGTCGTACAAATAGAAAAATGGAGTAGGATTGGTAAAGATGGAACTTTACAGAGAAAATTGGATTTTTGTCATTTGAGAGAAGGTGATACATACCATCACAAAAACTCCAATTCTCAAAAGATCTTGTGATATTTGACGAGAATCTCACCAGATAACATAATAAATAATCTCACCAGATAACGCAAGTTTTACAAATGGTGCTCAATAGAAGACAACACTTCCTTAGCAGGTGAGAAACTGAGAGGTTACCAGTAAGTAAACTTAAAATGAGTTAAACATTTAACAAATTACTGAGCATTGAATGATGCAATTACCAGTTAAAATGTAACGACGAATAATCCAAGTCAATAGAGTGTATAGCTGACAAACCGTTGGAATGTATGCTATTTGAAGGATCAAGGAATAGACCTTTTTGCCAAATTACTGGTGATCCCACAACAGACTACCCTAATGTCTGTCAATGTCAGAGAAAAGCCCCAGCTGATTTTAAAACAAGTGTCAAATAACAACATAAGATTTGAAGGTAGATTTGATGAAAGGTACCCATTCACACCTACGATGTACAGTGATTTGAATTAGGTTAATTAAAATGGGGGAGGAGACAGTGGCTGCAGTTATAGTTACAAGAAGAGCACGATGAGCACTCGAGTTTAAAATACATTAACCAAAAAACAAACAAAAAAAACGAGAAAGTAATCAGATTGCAGACCCTCACCAGGACGTGTTTTCAGTGGTTTTTAAGGCTTTTGTGATAAAAGAAATATGGCGGCCGAACCACGTGACCGATGGTCATCTTTTTTTTTTCTCCACCAATTTATCCCCAGATGATGCTCAAGAAATTTCATCTTGATCGGATGAAGTTTTGTACTTGTCAAATTATGACATCATAATGGAGGCACCTATGACATCATCATTAACATCGTTTATTCCCCATGGAGAGTTCTTTACAATGAGCCATGTCTCAATTTTTTTGACGCAGCGCTTTTGGAGATATAGAGGTGCAAAGTTTTTCGTTTTTTTCCAATATGGCGGCTATACCACATGACCAATGACATCATAATTATCATTAAAAAATTATACAGGTGGAGTTGCACCTATGGTGAAAATTTCCTGTCAATCAGACCAACGGTTGCAGAGAAAATCATATTTATTCTGTGTGGACAAACAAACAGACAGACAAACAAAGACAGACAGACAAACAAACAGACAGACAAACAAAGACAGACAGACAGACGCGACTCAAATGCAATACCTCTCCTCAGGCGAGGGTAAAAATGCAATGCATGAGCGAGACAGAGATAAAATGAGCCGCAATGTTTATAATCTGGTCTCACAAATAATACATTGCACTCAACATGATTGGGTGCCCTAAATCTATAATAAAAGGTCAGGACCATCTCCTTGGACATACTTAGGTATTCAATACAGACTGGCATCCTACTCTGCTTGTCAAGCTTACTACCTGTATACAAGGCAGCCTTCATATCGGGCTTTCTTACTTCCTTTGCTTGTGCAGTCAACACGTTACTGTCAAAGGAACCATCTCCTCTCCTTGCCCAGTGGAGGCTGGAGCACATCAGTGCAGTCTTGAATCCAATCTTGTTCCTCATCCATATAAAAAAAAAACATCTTTCCGATGCTCTGGACAGCTCACTTCATTTTTTGCAGATGAACACATATTGCGTCAAACAGTACTCTCATCTCACTGCCTGGCACACAGCAGCTATATCTCTCTATCTCTGACATTGATTAGATGCTGCCATGGAATGTGTCTTTCAACACTGGCAACCCTCAGAGACCCACACTATTCCTTGGGAAGGATTTCAAACGATCCCACATATCTATTTCTATGTTCAAGCACCGGAAGAAGTTCATTCTGTTCAACTTCTAGGCTTCAACATCAGCCATGACCGAGAGGTTGACCGACCACATCACAATGCTATGCTCCAAAACCAGCTGCAAACTGGACCCCTCCGTCAATACTACTCGGTCTGCAAAACCTTTGTCCATGGTACTGCTCTATCCTACGAGATGAAGTCTCAGCATTACATATGTCTCCTGGAATCTGTGGAATCCAAAGCACTTAACATTATTGGAATCTCCCACGAGGCATGTTCCTACCACATTCCGACAGGTCAGACACCTCTTTGTTTTCTCTACTGCCCATCCTGCAGTCTCCCTCTGTTGTCTCAGTCCTCTGAACCTCCTCCTCCCTCTCAAACTCCTCCAGAAGGCATGGATTATTCCAGAAGGCACCCCCTCCTGATTAAACTCCAAAAATCTAGACTTGCTGTACACCTCAATTCTTTCGTTCCCCGTTTTTCTTGTTTGTGATTCAATCCCGCTCTTCCCTCCAGGGGATTCAAAAGCAGGTGGTGCACTGCCATCTCATGTCATCCTCCATCCCGATCTTCAATCTTTCCTACCCCCATTAACCTCAACAAACCAAACCATTTTGTTGCAGGTTGCTGTGATTTCTATATATCTCTATATATCTCTATATATCTCTATATATCTCTATATATCTCTATATATCTCTATATATCTCTATATATCTCTATATATCTCTATATATCTCTATATATCTCTATATATCTCTATATATCTCTATATATCTCTATATATCTCTATATATCTCTATATATCTCTATATATCTCTATATATCTCTATATATCTCTATATATCTCTATATATCTCTATATATCTCTATATATCTCTATATATCTCTATATATCTCTATATATCTCTATATATCTCTATATATCTCTATATATCTCTATATATCTCTATATATCTCTATATATCTCTATATATCTCTATATATCTCTATATATCTCTATATATCTCTATATATCTCTATATATCTCTATATATCTCTATATATCTCTATATATCTCTATATATCTCTATATATCTCTATATATCTCTATATATCTCTATATATCTCTATATATCTCTATATATCTCTATATATCTCTATATATCTCTATATATCTCTATATATCTCTATATATCTCTATATATCTCTATATATCTCCATATATCTCCATATATCTCCATATATCTCCATATATCTCCATATATCTCTATATATCTCTATATATCTCTATATATCTCTATATATCTCTATATATCTCTATATATCTCTATATATCTCTATATATCTCCATATATCTCTATCTCTATCTCTCTCTCTCTCTCTCTCTCTCTCTCTCTCTCTCTCTCTCTCTCTCTCTCTCTCTCTCTCTCTCTCTCTCTCTCTCTCTCTCTCTCTCTTTCCTTTCCTGTTCATTCATTTGTGTGATCCCCTCCTTGTCGAGTCCAAATGTGCCCCACTGCCCCATTGTTAGTTTATTACATTTTTATCACCTATTCTCTCGCTCTTCCATGAACCACGAAGTTGTATCGAAATAAAAAAAGTTCATGAAGGGCCCTTGGATTTAGAAAGCAAACGAAAAAACCATCTCTATATTTGGCTGAGTGAAAACACGAAACAAACAAAGAATATACTCAGACATTGCACAATCAATAAACGAACTAGAACGGCACTCAGTAGAAGGCATACCTCCGCCTGGAGAACAGTTTACATTTTGTATCTCAGAGTGGGGCAGAAAATCACAAAACAGAATCATATTTAATCAAAATCAATCACAGGAATCACCATAGGTCTGTCTTTCATACCCTGATCCATCCCTCGTTTCTGGCTATATCACTCAATGGTGAAGAATCGCCCAAAAAATTCCACTTGCTGGATCCGGATCCAGATCTTCACCAAAATCGAATCGATTCTTCCTTGACACACACCCAACCTGTCCAACAAGTTTCGTCCAAATCCATCCATCTGGCCGTCTCCGATCCTGAAGCTACCCCACTCCCCTGCCCTGTGGGGTGGGACTGCCCGAAGCGATTGGTCAAGGGATTCCTGTATGCCTCCGGCAATCCCTCCACAAGGCAGGTGGGTAACTCCGCTCGAAACTACGGACAAGATGTTATTTTGCCGAGCGGTTTTAGCAGCCCGCGGTTCGAGCCATTAACAAAGACTAACCCGATTAGAACCGTTGGCCGAAATCGTGCCACAGGAACTCAATGTGGAAACCTCTAAAACGAACGGATGTGAAGGAAAGAAGGCAAAGGTAGGAAGAACACAGGTATTTATTACTAACTATTGTACAAAACCAAAGAAACCAAGCGAGAAGGAAAGAAACGAAAGCAATTTACAGAAGAAGAAGAAGACACAGTGCAATTCTTAAAACAAGCTTAACTTATACCCCAGACAACACAGACAGACAGATGACAGTCAGACTTACACGAATGGGGAATGAAGGCAGGAACGAATGGTTGGAAGGGGAGGAAGGTTCAGGTGGGACTGCAGAACGGCCGGGCCGGGATGCTTGCAGCCGCCGGCTCTCCACCCTCGGGTCCACACCGCCGGGATGCTCACAGCAATGCGTCGGAGCTTGTCGTGGCAAGGCTGGTTGGAACAGCGTCTCCCTCGCTCGTACTCCCGCAGGTTGCGCGTCTCTCTTCACTCGTCTGACTCCCTCAATCCTCTCCCTCCCTCAATCATCTGCCTCCCTCAATCATCTGGCTCCCTCAATCATCTGGCTCCCTCAATCATCTTCCTCCCTCAATCATCTGACGGTGGGGGCTCATGCCACGGGTTTTATAGGCCACACCCTCGAATCTTCCTGAACCTCCTCGAAGTTTCTTTCTTCCGCCCTCTCAGGCCAAACCCCTCATGCTTGGTTGGTTGATCGGGGGCTGGCTCACTCCTCCTTCTGATGACGAGGTGCGGCCACACCCTTCTTCCCCGAATGGACCGCGTGTTCAATGGAGGGCGAATGCAGTTGGCAATAATGCGGTTGGCAATGATGCAGTTGGAAATGCGGTTGGCAATGACGTTTTGGGGAATTAAAAGGGGGATCTATCTTATTTCATTTGGTGCAATGCAGAGTCAACTAATGGAAAACAGAGCCTTAAACTGACATAGAATAATGAGATAACTATTTAGAAGGGCCTATGATTTTCTACATGTATGCGATGGACTAGCTAAAGGGCCGACCTTTGATCTTTACATGAAACGGAGGTATTTACAAGAATCATTACATTTACAAAAACTACAAAAGGGGGTATATTTACAATCATTTACACACACACAGTGCACGGTTTCCCAAAACCGTTACAATATATATACTACGTATAGATAGATTTAAAATATCTACTTACCTGTCAACTTTCATGCGTGACACGGTTTTTCAACTCAGGTCATGCTCTCACGCCCAACTACTGAAGATAGCGAAGTGATAGGACAATAGACAGGTTAATCGTGAAAGATTCCAATGATCTTGAAAACCTTGGTTTTCACCGTGTCAAGCTGAGCAAAATGTGAGGCAGTGGAGCCAACCCAGAGGGGATAGCAGTACGCCATCAAGCTGCTGATGAAAGCCTTGTAGCTGAATAGGAGCTCAGGTGTGCCAAGGAAGGACTTTGCATGATGGAGGATACCCAGTTGGCATCTGAATTTGGAGGCCAACTAGGAAATGTGGCTTGCCCAAGATTGGCTTGTTTCAGACTATTTGAGGTATCTCGTTCATATAATCGAATGCCTCTCAATTCAAATGTGCAAACATTTTCATGAGAGGAGGAAAATAATAAATAACCAACAAAAGAAGAGTTTACAATGAACAAAATATTTTGTTACTCAAATGTATCCACAATTATTCCCACATACTTGTGGGGTCAGCCATGGAACGGTTTTCGCCCACGTCTTTCATGAACCAGCTGGCCCAGTCTGACATTCGACTATATAAATTCGAGCATCATCACATCATCATCATCATCCTTTTAAGGCAGTTTCCACGCTTGCATGAGCAGGAATGAGAAGGAACAGGAAGAAAGTTTCCATGAGCAGGAATTTTAAATTTGTTCATGGCGCCGGTGATAGATAGCTCGCCCACTCTTTGCAAAGGATGTCGTGGCATCTTTAACGTCCACCCACTAATTCTAGCAGATGAGACCTCAGTTTAACATCCATCCACAGCACACGCACTGATGTCTCGCCTTCCATGTGAAACAACAGAATGACAGTTTCTTGCTGGGCCGAGATTAGAACTGGGAATAGATAACTCAGAGGCACATGTACGTGCATCTAGGCTATGCTACCATCCTCAAAACAATACAATGCACAATAAAAAACATGCATGTATGGACACACACACACACACACACACACACACACACACACACACACACACACACACACACACACACACACACACACACACACACACACACACACACACACACACACACACACACACACACACACACACACACACACACACACACAGTTTTGTCCATCGGGTACTCATGTCCTTGTAATTCATGCAAAAGTGCAGTGTTGTTTCATAATGTCCTTGTCCTCCTGCATGCAATGTATCGACGAGCTTTTCCTGAGATCACTTTGAAAACGATTACCCGTTTCTCGCAACTCTCACAGCATCACTCATTTGTGGATACTTATTAAATACACAATTAAATTAAATACACCATAATATGAAGGTGGATATCCTGACTATGCAGACGAACATTACTGCTGCATATCAAACTTACGAGGGGAGGCAGATGGCCTCTGTGCATCTGCCCGGTGGTGACTTGCTGCTGTGCCGATGGCATGACACCCCAATTTACGGTCTCTGGGCCACCGGCACCAGGCCGCATTATTGCGGGTAGTGCCACGGATGCATGCTCTGCTTTTCCAACACGGTTATACTGCTGCTGCAGAATGGTCGACCTGAAGAAACAGGCAAAAAACAAATAATACGGTTACATTTCTATGACTGAGGAGAAAAAAACGCACCCAGACTAGTTATATATAAAAAGGTCACAGTTCAGGTAAGGGATTTACCCCAGGCTAGCTTTACCCTAAGCGTTCAGATAAGGGTCACATTTCAGGTAAGGTAAGGGCTCACAACATAGGGTGAGAGGCCAACATAACGAGGCCAACAGGAGGAAACATGCAGGCAAGAAGCATAGGAAAACAAGGATATGGTATACTTTTACCATACTATGGTAAAAGTATATGGATATGGTATACTTTTACCATACTATGGTAAAAGTATATGGATATGGTATACTTTTACAAGGATATGGTATACTTTTACCAACTTTTTCAATTATGATATTTACTATTAATCGTTTGGGGTGGGGGGTGGGGGGGATGGACGTGTGTGACATTTCGACATATTGAGTTAGATGCTGCACATTAAATTTTACAAAATGGTTACTGGCAATTCATCAGATCCAGAAATGATGTCATCAACACAATCTATTTACTTCTGATAACATGTGAATGCATGTGCACACACACACACACACACACACACACACACACACACACACACACACACACACACACACACACACACACACACACATATTTATATGCACATATACATACACACACACACACACACACACACACACACACACACACACACACACACGAAAACTCATGTGAAAACAAATTTTTTTAAATTAAATTAAAATAAAGATTTCACGATTTAAAAATAAATAAATAAACATTTCACGATTTTAGTTCCTGTACTCTGTAGCTATGAAACTCATTTTCTTTGGGTGGTGTATAATCGCTCCGAACGCAACAGGCATTACCTCGTTTCCTTTGCTCGAGTTGTTCTAAAAGTAATTCATGATCGAAGACGTGTTGATTGAGTCTTAAAATGCACAGCCGATCATACAGAGCATACAGAGGCCGATCGTAGGCCTATGGAGCCCATGACTTCTTCATTTTTAAACTTTAATGTAGCGATAACTTTTCGCTTTACAAAGTAAAAATAGATTAAAACCAAACGTTATTCATAAATATTGTATTCCATAGTTAGTTTACATTATTATGCACATTTTTGAAGTACTGTTAAAGCGCGGCGTTACGCGCGCTGCTTGTGAGCAAGGAGGAAGCGGACAAGCGGTAACATATAAACGTCTTTATTGTAAGAGCACACTGTAACACTGAACTGCTCCGGGCTGGTCGCCCGGTGTATATCATGAGGCCACGCCTACCCCTCGGGCGTGGCCACCGCCCACTTGGTGCGTGGAATGATGTCACCACGCCAGTGGGCTTTTGTGTCCGCCACACGCGCCCCCCCAGAATTCCCGCGCACCTGGAAGGCCAGTTTGCGGGGCAGACGAATGACCCGGCCGAAGCGCCCCCTGGCGATCGGCGGCGTCCGGGGTGCAGGGATGCCAGGTGGGATGCCCCTGGCTGCCCCTGGGATGGGTGCAGGACCGGGGGGCGGCGGGGCTGGGCGGTGCCGGGGGTCCGCCCGCAGGAGGGCGGCCCCGACGTGGGGGTCGGGCCACTGGCGGTGGATGGTCCACATCGAGGTGGGCCGGCTTGAGGCGGTCTACCGAAACGCGGTCAGGAGTACCGCCGATATCCAGGGTGAAGTGCTTCGCCCCGGTCTCCAGCACGCGGAAAGGCCTGTCGTACGGGGGCCGCAGTGGTGTCCGATGGGCATCGTGGCGGACGAAGACGTACTCCGCCGTGCGAAGCTCCGGGGCGACGTGCGTCGGTGGGTGCCCGTGGCATGCCGTTGGCACCGGGGCGAACCTCTGGGCGGTCTCTTGCAGAGCGGAGCGCTGCTGTGCCGCGGACCATGGTGCCGTGGAGTCGGGGAGGAACTCGCCCGGCACCCGCAGCGGTTGCCCGAAGACCAACTCCGCCGCGGATGCGCGCAGGTCCTCCTTGGGCGCCGCCCGGAGGCCCAGCAGGACCCAGGGGAGCCTGTCGACCCAGCCGCCGTCGCGGAGGGTGGCCCGGAGCGCGGCCTTCAATGAGCGGTGAAATCGCTCACACAGGCCGTTAGCCTGGGGGTGGTAGGCCGTGGTTCGGTGCAGCCGGACCCCGAGCCCCTGCGCAACCGCCCCCCAGAGCTCCGAGGTGAACTGGGGGCCGCGGTCGGATGAGATGTCTGAGGGGGCGCCGAACCGGGCGACCCAGGTGGCGATGAAAGCCTGCGCGACATCGGCCGCCGTTGTCGACGCCAAGGGCACGGCCTCCGGCCACCGGGTGGTGCGGTCCACCATGGTGAGGACGTAGGTGAAACCCCGCGAGGGGGGCAGAGGTCCCACCAGGTCCACGTGGACGTGGTCAAACCGGCGTTCCGGCACCGTGAACGGGGCCAACGGGGCCTGGGTGTGCCGGTGCACCTTGGCGCGCTGGCACGCGAGGCACGTCCTGGCCCAGCCGCGGACGGCCTTCCGGAGGCCATGCCAGACGAACTTGTCGGCGATCAGCCTTTGGGAGGCCCTCGCGCCCGGGTGGGACAGGCCGTGGATGGCGTCAAACACCTGGCGCTGCCAGCCCGCGGGCACGATGGGGCGAGGACGCCCGAGGGAGACGTCGCACAAGAGGGCCGCGCCCGCGCCGTCGAACGGCACCTCGGTGACGCGGAGGCCCGTGACGGCGGTCCGCAAGGCCTGGACGTCGGGGTCAGCGGCCTGGTCCGCTGCCATCTGGGCATAGTCGATGCCGAGGTGGACTGCGTGGGCGACGGCCCGGGAAAGGCAATCCGCCACCGGGTTGTCCTTCCCCGCGACGTGCTGGATGTCCGTCGTGTACTCGGACACGGCCGAGAGGTGACGCTGCTGCCGGGCCGACCACGGCTCGGTGACCTTGCCCATCGCGAAGATCAGCGGCTTGTGGTCGACGAAGGCAGTGAACGCCCGGCCCTCGAGCAGATGGCGGAAGTGCCTGACCGCCAAGTGAAGTCCGAGCAACTCGCGGTCGAAGGTACTGTAACGGCGTTCAGGCGGGCGAAGCTGCCGGCTAAAGAACGCCAGCGGTTGCCAAGCTCCACGCACCCATTGCTCGTGCACCGTGCCCACCGCGTAGTCCGAGGCATCGGTGGTGAGGGCGATCGATGCATCGGGCGCCGGGTGCGCGAGCATGGTGGCGGTAGCCAAGGCGAGCTTCGCGCCCGTGAACGCCGTGTCCATCTGCTCGGTCCAGGTAACGTCGCCTTTGCCCGGCTTACCTCGGAGAGCTTCGTGCAGGGGGCGCAGGAGCTGGGCGATACGGGGCAGGAACCGATGGTAAAAGTTCACCATGCCCAGGAACTCCTGCAGCCCTCTGATCGTGCGGGGGCGCGGAAACCCCTTCACCGCCTCCACCTTGGCCGGCAGGGGGACGGCTCCGTGCCTGGTGACACGGTGCCCCAGAAAATCGATTGTGGCGGCGCCGAACCGGCACTTTGCGGGGTTCACAATCAGGCCATGCTGGCCCAGGCGTTCGAAGAGCGTGCGGAGGTGGCGTAGGTGCTCTTCGCGGGACGCGCTGGCGACGAGGATATCGTCCAGGTAGACGTAGACAAAGTCCAAGTCGCGCAGGACGCTGTCCATCAGTCGCTGGAACGCCTGAGCCGCATTCTTCAGACCGAAGGGCATGCGCAGGAACTTGAAGAGTCCGAATGGCGTGATGACCGCCGTCTTCGGGACGTCCTCCGGCCTGACGGGGACCTGATGGTAGCCGCGTATGAGGTCCACCTTCGAGAAGAAGGACCTGCCCGCCAAACGGGCGGAAAAGTCCTGAATGTGGGGGACGGGGTCGCGGTCGGGAGTCGTGGCGTCATTGAGACGGCGATAGTCCCCGCACGGTCGCCATCCCCCGCCGGGCTTCGGCACGATGTGCAGCGGCGACGCCCAAGCGCTCTCTGAGTGCCGAACGATGCCGAGTCCCTCCAGGGTAGCGAACTCCGCTTTTGCCACCGCCAGCTTCGTCGGCTCGAGGCGGCGTGCCCGGGCGTAGACCGGTGGCCCGACGGTGGGGATGTGATGGGCCACCCCGTGCTTGACGGCCCCCGCCGAGAAGGTGGGCCGCGTGAGGGCCGGGAAGCCGGCGAGGAGGCGGGTGAATGCGTCCGCTGCCGGAAGCGTACAGACCAACGTGGCCGGAACCGAATCGTTCGGCAAGCCGCTTGGCAAGCCGCTCGTTGAGCTGGGCAACGCACAAGCGAGCGAGCTGAACGTCTCGGCCTGGACAAGCCGTCTGCGCTTGACGTCGACCAGGAGACCATTAGCGCACAGGAAGTCCGCGCCAAGCAGTGCCATGGGCACGTCGGCGGTGACGAACGTCCATCGGAAAACCTGCCCTCCAAACCGCAGAGAGAGGCAGCGTTTTCCGTACGTACGGATGGGCGTCCCGTTCGCGGCAAGCAGCGCGGGGCCCCCACCCGCGGCGTGCTTGTCTGACGTGCCGGCGGGAATGACACTCACCTGCGCTCCCGTGTCGCACAGGTAACGGCGCCCGGAGAAAGTGTCCGTTATGAACAGCAGGCTGCTCGAACGGCCGGCGCTCATCGCCACTATTGAGCGCCGGCCCGGGCGTTTCCCGACCCGTTGAAGGAGCACGGCGGATGACACCGCCGAGCTTCGTGGCCGAACTTGGCGTGGAACCAGCACCAGGTGGTGGAGCTGGAGGAGCGCGGCTGGCTCCGCCAGGCCGGTGGAGTTGGCGGGTTTCCCCGCGGTGGCGGTTTTCGCCGCGGCGGTGGGCGGGGCGTGGCGGCGCTCACGAGGCGCGTATCAGCATGCTGCTGAACATCAGCGTGCTGTAGAAGCTGATGCTGTGGAACATGCTGCTGAACATCAGCGTCGTGGGCCGTGACGGCCACGCCGACGCTCGCCCGCGTGTCCGAAGCGGCGAAGTACCTGTCCGCCTCGGCTGCCAATGCTCGGGGTTCCGTTCGCTCGGTCCCGGCCAACGCGAGGCGAACCTGCGCTGGAAGTTGGCGCCGGAAAAGCGCCCGGAATAGCGAACCGGGGGCTTCGTCGCCCAACAGTGACAGCATATGGTCCATTCGGACCGACGGGCGCGTCTCACCGAGCTCGGGGAGATCCAGGAGGCGGTCGGCCCGTGCGTCGTCCGTGAGGCCGAACGTGGCTAGGAGTAGCCGCTTGAGTGCCTCGTATTTGTGGCCGTCCGGTGGGTGGCGAAGGACGGACACAACTCGAGCGGCCGTGCCGGGCCCGAGGGAGGCGACGACATGGCAGTAGCGCAGGTCGTCGTTGGTGAGGCGCCGAAGCTGAAATTGGGCTTCGGCTTGAACGAACCAGACTTCGGCCTGGGCCTCCCAAAATTTGGGAAGTTTAATCGCCATTGCCTTGTCGTTGGCCATTGCAATGGCGTCGTGTTCGGAAGGATCGCTACGGCAGATCCAACGTCGAGGGTCACCAGTAAAGCGCGGCGTTACGCGCGCTGCTTGTGAGCAAGGAGGAAGCGGACAAGCGGTAACATATAAACGTCTTTATTGTAAGAGCACACTGTAACACTGAACTGCTCCGGGCTGGTCGCCCGGTGTATATCATGAGGCCACGCCTACCCCTCGGGCGTGGCCACCGCCCACTTGGTGCGTGGAATGATGTCACCACGCCAGTGGGCTTTTGTGTCCGCCACACTGTATTGTTTAATTCCATGGTTGGAAAAGAGTTGACTTTCTTAAAACAAACTCTGTATGTACACCCCAGGGATATGGAAAAATATAATTACACTTCGGTTGGATCCCGAACTTCAGTATTCAGTCGCTGTATTTTTACTAAGTGATAATTTAAATAATGAAGTCCTGGGAGCGTTCTATCCTCTCTCCTTCATCTCTGTCATTTTCCTCTCTCATTCCTCTCTCATTCCTCTCTCTCCTTCCCCGTGCCGACATAACAGTCGACACATTCAAAACGGCTGTTGGAATACATGTCGCCGATTTTCTCAACTTTAGCTGAAACTGAGACTTGAACCATCCCAGCGATTGTGATGGTGAATTAGTCGACATAAAGCCGTGAGGAAGACTCAATGAATGGGCTTTATGTTACAGGCCTTTGAAAATGCATTTTGTTCCATAAACGGTATCTTTCATGGGAGTTTATTCCCATTTTTTTTCCACCGAGTCTAAAACTATGTCAGCGACTGTGAAAAATGAAATGATATATTGAAGGAGCTGCGCTCCAACGCGAGTCGAAAGAATTGACGCGACCAAAGACGGAATTCGTCCGAGTTGCTTTATTGAAACAAAACAGCTCAGGTATTCTCACAAGCCCGTTTATCAGGCAGCAATATATATACACATTTATGCCGGGGCGTTTGCCCGGGAAAACCGAGACCGGGCATGCCCGGGTGTCAAGGGAGAGTCCTGGAAAGGCGAGTCTGGACATGCCCGGGCGTCCTGGACGCGGCCTGGCAAGTCGAGGCTGGGCGTGCCCGAGCGCTCTGGGCGAGCCCTGGAAAGGCGAGAGCGGGCATGCCCGGACGCTCTGGGTGAGCCCTGGAAAGGCGAGTCTGGACATGCCCGGGAAAGACGAGACCGGGCGTGCCCGGGAGGTTCGGGCGTGCCCGGGAACAGCGAGTCCGGGCATGCCCAGGAGAGGCGCGTCTGGGCCCGTCCGGACGAGCCTGGCATGGCGATCGCGCCCTGGCCGCGTCCTGGCAGGTGCAAGGCGATTGTGTACATTCAGCGGGAACCGCTACAATATCGAATTAGAGTTGAAATAAAATTGTTGAGGGAGAGCAAGACAGCACGGGCCTAAAACAGGCCTCAAAGCTATGCGAGTTAATAAAATGGTGGTGATTTGTTTTCGAAGCCCCTCCCAGAATGGGTAGAGCTACTCTCTGAACGGAGTCAGCCACACCCCCGGACAGACAGACAATCACCGCAGCCTATTATAATATAGACTAGCGGGGTCACCCGTGGGAATCCCACGGGCATGGATGTGTGTGACATTTCGACATATTGAGTTAGATGCTGCACATTCATTTTTTACAAAATGGTTACTGGCAAGTCATCAGATCCAGAAATGGTGTAATGAACACAATTTATTTATTTCACATAATATGTGACCCCTCACTCCTCTCCCCATGACACTCTCCTCTCTCCACCTGACACTCTCCTCTCTCCACCTGACACTCTCCTCTCTCCACCTGACACTCTCCTCTCTCCACCTGACACTCTCCTCTCTCCACCTGACACTCTCCTCTCTCCACCTGACACTCTCCTCTCTCCACCTGACACTCTCCTCTCTCCACCTGACACTCTCCTCTCTCCACCTGACACTCTCCTCTCTCCACCTGACACTCTCCTCTCTCCACCTGACACTCTCCTCTCTCCACCTGACACTCTCCTCTCTCCACCTGACACTCTCCTCTCTCCACCTGACACTCTCCTCTCTCCACCTGACACTCTCCTCTCTCCACCTGACACTCTCCTCTCTCCACCTGACACTCTCCTCTATCCACCAAGCACTCCTCTCCTCTCCAATCCCTCACATTCCTCTCCTCTCCAATCCATCACATTCCTCTCCTCTCCAATCCCTCTCCTCTCCAATCGCGCCTCACACTCCTCTCCAATCGTGCCTCACACTCCTCTCCAATCGTGCCTCACACTCCTCTCCAATCGCGCCTCACACTCCTCTCCAATCGCGCCTCACACTCCTCTCCAATCGCGCCTCACACTCCTCTCCAATCGCGCCTCACACTCCTCTCCAATCGCGCCTCACACTCCTCTCCAATCGCGCCTCACACTCCTCTCCAATCGCGCCTCACACGCCTCTCCAATCGCGCCTCACACTCCTCGTGCCTCACACTCCTCTCCAATCGCGCCTCACACTCCTCTCCAATCGCGCCTCACACTCCTCTCCAATCGCGCCTCACACTCCTCTCCAATCGCGCCTCACACTCTTCTCCAATCGCGCCTCACACTCCTCTCCAATCGCGCCTCACACTCCTCTCCAATCGCGCCTCACACTCTCCAATCGCGCCTCACACTCTCCAATCGCGCCTCACACTCTCCAATCGCGCCTCACTCTCCAATCGCGCCTCACTCTCCAATCGCGCCTCACTCTCCAATCGCGCCTCACACTCATCTCCAATCGCGCCTCACTCTCATCTCCAATCGCTCCTCACACTCCTCTCCAATCGCGCCTCACACTCCTCTCCAATCGCGCCTCACACTCTCCAATCGCACCTCAAACTCTCCAATCGCGCCTCACACTCTCCAATCGCGCCTCACACTCCTCTCCAATCGCGCCTCACACTCATCTCCAATCGCGCCTCACACTCATCTCCAATCGCGCCTCACTCTCATCTCCAATCGCTCCTCACACTCATCTCCAATCGCTCCTCACACTCCTCTCCAATCACGCCTCACACTCCTCTCCAATCGCGCCTCACACTCTCCAATCGCGCCTCACACTCTCCAATCGCGCCTCAAACTCTCCAATCGCACCTCAAACTCTCCAATCGCGCCTCACACCCTCCAATCGCGCCTCACACTCTCCAATCGCGCCTCACACTCCTCTCCAATCGCGCCTCACACTCCTCTCCAATCGCGCCTCACACTCCTCTCCAATCGTGCCTCACACTCCTCTCCAATCGCGCCTCACACTCCTCTCCAATCGCGCCTCACACTCCTCTCCAATCGCGCCTCACACTCCTCTCCAATCGCGCCTCACACTCCTCTCCAATCGTGCCTCACACTCCTCTCCAATCGCGCCTCACACTCCTCTCCAATCGCGCCTCACACTCCTCTCCAATCGCGCCTCACACTCCTCTCCAATCACGCCTCACACTCCTCGCGCCTCACACTCCTCTCCAATCGCGCCTCACACTCCTCTCCAATCGCGCCTCACACTCCTCTCCAATCGCGCCTCACACTCCTCTCCAATCGCGCCTCACACTCTCCAATCGCGCCTCACACTCTCCAATCGCACCTCACATTCTCCAATCGCGCCTCACTCTCCAATCGCGCCTCACACGCCTCTCCAATCGCGCCTCACACTCATCTCCAATCGCGCCTCACTCTCATCTCCAATCGCTCCTCACACTCCTCTCCAATCACGCCTCACACTCCTCTCCAATCGCGCCTCACACTCTCCAATCGCGCCTCAAACTCTCCAATCGCGCCTCACACCCTCCAATCGCGCCTCACACTCCTCTCCAATCGCGCCTCACACTCCTCTCCAATCGCGCCTCACACTCCTCTCCAATCGCGCCTCACACTCCCCTCCAATCGCTCCTCACTCGCCTCTCCAATCGCTCCTCACTCGCCTCTCCAATCGCTCCTCACTCGCCTCTCCAATCGCTCCTCACTCGCTCCTCACTCGCCTCTCCAATCGCTCCTCACTCGCCTCTCCAATCGCTCCTCACTCACCTCTCCAATCGCTCCTCACTCGCCTCTCCAATCGCTTCCCACTCGCCTCTCCAATCGCTCCTCACTCGCCTCTCCAATCGCTCCTCACTCGCCTCTCCAATCGCTCCTCACTCGCCTCTCCAATCGCTCCTCACTCGCCTCTCCAATCGCTCCTCACTCGCCTCTCCAATCGGCTTTCCCCGTCTCGTTTCTCTCGTTTTTCTCCCGTCTCGTTCTTTTTCTTGCTCCAAATTGGCCCGTCTTGCCCGTCGGAATCGGGAATCGGCCCGTCTTGCTTTCTTGCTTGCGCGTAAATAAATTGTGTTCATTACACCATTTCTGGATCTGATGACTTGCCAGTAACCATTTTGTAAAAATGAATGTGCAGCATCTAACTCAATATGTCGAAATGTCACACACATCCATTCCCGTGGGATTCCCACGGGTGACCCCGCAAGTTTGCATTGACGTTCGTCGATGGACTCGTTCGCCCGTCTCATTCGTTTTCTTGCTACATCCTGTTCAAGTCTGCGTTCTTCATCGAGCGTCTCATTCATTTTGGAAATAGAAGTTTCCACGCAGCGCATGAATTGTCACGATCCTCAAGAGGAATTTGTCTCGTAATCATCAAATGATAAATGGCAAGTAAATTATATTGTGGAAAATTAAAGATTTCAAATAAACCTATTTAAATTGTATGCGCACATAACTAATAAAAAAAAACTAAGAAATATCTCTCGGTAATTTCCTGAAACATATTTTACTTCCGGCTAATAATGTTGAATGAAATAAAAACGAAGAAATATATGTCGGCATCATTGTTGACGTTTTTGTGACGACTGTCATCAAACGAAAAAGTAATATATCTTAACGGAAAAGCAAAAGCGAAATTTTAATATATGTCGACACGTTGCCGTCAGTGTCATGTTGGGCGGTGTATGATACATCATGATACTCTAGTAGCTCATGGTGGTTGAGTATGCACTTTATTGTACAGACCTAAACTCTTCAGGAATCCACTAATTGAAGGTCCAGGAACAATATTTGGTTGGTAACACATTTGCCACTGACGGCGAAATAGCTGAAATGGCCATACCCCTTTTTGGGCCACGCCCCCTTTTTTGCCGTGACTATCTACAGAACCGTTGGACCTAGGAGGTTGCCCGACCACTCAAAATTTGCGCAATGGCCACATTATGGGGGGTCAGTAATACATTTTCATATCCAAAAGTCAATGGTTTTTAAGATAATTGCCAAAAACCGATTTCAACATGTTACGAACTACAATTGTATGATACCACCAAGGCCACAACATTATATGACACTTATACCTTTTGCATCATCCTATTTTGGAATTTACTTATTTGGATTTCTACACTTTTCGCCTTTACTACAGCCACAAAACGTGACACATTTAATGTTCCTGTCTCTGCAAGTGCACGTTTTGGTACTCATACATGCTCTTGGGCATTTGCATGGAGGAGGCAGGTCATCGGGCCTGCACGATACTGGCAGTATCACTGGTGTTATGCCAACGTCCGTTGCTTCATACCCATACTGGAGTGGATCTGGTTTGGTGACGGCAGGAGTTGGGGCTTGCAACCACATCTTACACTGAAGAAATGCTCGCTTTATGTGTTCTCGTAGCGTTGATGAACAGCACACAAGCTGGTTGAAGTCCAGTTCTTTCTTGGAGTTGTGGTACTGCTCCCATCGATATTCATCGAAAGTGGAACAGTCGGTCTTCTTTAATCCAGACACAAGGAACTTTTCAGCATTGCTTGTTATCTGTGGTGACAGTTCTTCTACACCAAACCCTTCCAGTAGGGAGAGATCGATGGATGCTTTCAGGCCAGACAGCTTTGGACCCACCTTGCTGGTACTGTCGCAACCGCTGAGAGCATGAATGGCTGGGAGACACGACACCAAACCGTTGTCCAGTTGATCAACCAACATGTGGACTGGTACAGTTTTCTTTGTTTTCCGGTTACCAAGCTTCACGTACAGCTTTTGTAGTTGCCAGGTTGTGTTGAAGTGGAAGATGAGGTTGACAAAGACATCTGTGTCAGGCGAGTCGACCAAGACTGATTGAACCCCGTGTTTCACAACACCATCATTAATATGGAACATGATTCTGTCGTCGGCTTCTTCTTGGTTGCTTGAGAGCTCTGCGATCTGTGTTTCAGTGCCAGCTAACAGTTTCCTGCATTCACCCCCATATACTCCTCCAAAGAATATTTCCTTGTCCGACTCGACATTCTGCAGCATCCACTTGAAGACATACTCCTGCAACCGAACTTTGTTCAACATTGAGCTCCAGAACATATCAAGATCGACAGGGAGTTTCTGATTGTCAGACCCAATGGTGATTGTGATTTGTTCTGAGGAACTTCGCTGTGCCCGTTCCATTTGCTTGATTGATGATTTTTGATAAACATCAAAAATAATGTCTATTCTTGTGGACACGGAGCCTGTAGCAAGAATCCTGTTGGAAAGACTCTCAGCCAATTCCCCGAATGTGTGAAGGCCCATCTTTTTCATCGGTAGTTTACGCACAAGTGCCATGAAGTCCACTATTGTCATCTGAGCGTCACTCTTTACATTCCTCGTCTCCTGTGGAAGGCGACTGACAAGTTCCCTGGCTAAGGAGGCTTTATCGGGCTTCTTCAATTTGATGCCATCTTTACATTCAGTGGTGAGGAACTGGGATGTGCTGGTCAATTCATACTTCAGGAGTTCTAGCATGCTGTACCCTCTTTCTCTAGCATAGTCAATGTACCTAACCGTTTCCGCTGCATCCTTTTTCGCCATCGATTTCTTCGCTGTGAACGGAGTAGAAGTACGTTTCACGAAAACAGTCTTGCGGTTGGTAGGGATTGTATCATGTAGGTGCTTCTCCTTATCCTGAAATCTGGTCTCAACAAACTCTTCATAACTCTTCTCACCAATTTCCAGGCATTCAAGTAATCCGTCGACAACCTCCTGGGGAATGTCAGCTCCAGTAGAGATGTTCTGAAGTCTGATTCCAGCGTCGAACGGATTGTTGATGGATTTTATGTAATCCAGAAGGGCCTTTGCACGAACATGGCCAATCTTCGTAGAACTTGGATTGAACTCATGGTGTAGGCTCAGCTCACTGTCATCTTTGTCTCCCAAGTTGCACCATTCCAGCAGCTGTGCCACATGAAGATCTTTCTCATGCTTTAGGAGATTTTATGTTGTTTTATGGGATACCGCTGCCTGCATGCAGGCTCAACGACAAAACACCCATGACCGGAATTTCTAGCCATGTCTAGACTCTAGTCTAGACTCTAGACTAAATTCTAGTCTAGACTCTAGTCTAGACTCTAGTCTTGACTCTAGTCTAGACTCTAGTCTAGACTCTAGTCTAGTCTAGACTCTTCAGGAATCAAGTAATTGAACAATAGGAACAGGAACAGGAACAATTACGAATAATATTGTAGTTCGTAACATGTTGAAATCGGTTTTTGGCAATTATCTTAAAAACCATTGACTTTTGGATATGAAAATGTATTACTGACCCCCCATAATGTGGCCATTGCGCAAATTTTGAGTGGTCGGGCAACCTCCTAGGTCCAACGGTTCTGTAGATACAGTCACGGCAAAAAAGGGGGCGTGGCCCAAAAAGGGGTGTGGCCATTTCAGCTATTTCGCCGTCAGTGGCAAATGTGTTACCAACCAAATATTGTTCCTGGACCTTCAATTAGTGGATTCCTGAAGAGTTTAGGTCTGTACAATAAAGTGCATACTCAACCACCATGAGCTACTCTAGCATGACGCGATTTTAAAAAATATATCTCTGCATTTTCCCACGTGTGTGGAATGTTCTCAATTATTGCTGACACCGAGTCTAAAACCATCGATAAAAATGAAATCAGATGGTGAGTTAGATTGGAGATAAAGGCGTGAGAGAGACTCAATGGCCTTGAAGTTACAGGCGTTTGAGATTTCATTTCGTTCTATAAACGGCAACTTTCATCGGATTTTCTTCCCGTTTTTTTTCAACCGAGTCTAAAACTATGTTAGCGACTGTGAAAAATGAAATGATATATCGAATTTGATTTGAAATAAAACTGGGAGAGAGAGCAAGACACCACGGGCCTACAAAACAGGCCTCAATGTTATGCGAGTTATTAAAATGGTGGATATTTGTTTATATGAAGCGAAGCCTCTCCCAGAATGGGTGGAGCTATGGGTGGAGCTACTCTGCAAACCGAGTAAGCCACACCCCGGACAGACGCCCAACAGACAGACAGACAGAATCATCTATGGCTATTATAATATACATTGTGTGTGTGCATTATAAGTGTGTGTGTGTGTGTGTGTGTGTGTGTGTGTGTGTGTGTGTGTGTGTGTGTGCATTATAAATGTGTGTGTGTGTGTGTGTGTGTGCATTATAAGTGTGTGTGTGTGTGTGTGTGTGTGTGTGTGTGTGTGTGTGCATTATAAGTGTGTGTGTGTGTGTGTGCATTATAAGTGTGTGTGTGTGTGCATTATAAGTGTGTGTGTGTGTGTGCATTATAAGTGTGTGTGTGCATTATAAGTGTGTGTGTGTGTGCATTATAAGTGTGTGTGTGTGTGCATTATAAATGTGTGTGTGTGTGTGTGTGTGTGTGTGTGTGTGTGTGTGTGTGTGTGTGTGTGTGTGTGTGTGTGTGTGTGTGTGTGTGTGTGTGTGTGTGTGTGTGTGTGTATCTCCATATTCAGGTTTCAGGAGATGGAACGGGGTCCTTTCAGGTCTCGAAGTATCCACCTCCTTTTCAGTAAGCGTAAGGGATCATGATTCATGGTATACCTGTTCTGACATGAGTTTTTTTTTATATCCCGATATAATGTGACTCGTACTTTCTGTTTCTACTTTGCAAAACCTACACTTGTCCGATTGACTTAATCCTGCCTTTTCTTAAAGCCATTCATGCAGTGTCCTGGTCTTGGCAATTTATAATGACTTGTTCTCCATCCCAGTTGAGCTGATCTCTCCTTGTATAGAAAGGTAGCTTAAAGGGAATACCTTTGCAGACCAGACAAAAGCAAATTTTCCACAGAATTTATTTAGGGTACTATGATTAATTTCAGATAGGTAGCCATCAAAAACTAAAATAAAAAATAAATAAATAAAATACGAACTTGTGCTGTATCCAGATTACCTTCAATAATTAAAAAATGTGGATATTATCAACTTTTGCCAGGTTTTCCAACAAAATTTTGATTTTTTTTCATGACATGAAAAATGGTATATGGACTGACTGTATTCAGAAAATGATACTGCTTTTAATTATATATGTTTTATTGTTTATATATTTGATTACTTCATTCATATGATAAATCACATAGTTATTACTGAAGGTCCAAAATTTACCCAAGATCATTGAAATATTGAAGAGCAAGTATGAATAAAACTGTCCAAACCATAAAGACTACAAGAGATATTGTCCACCATTGTCCCCCTATTTACAGTCTTTTATATTTAAAGTGTGTAATTGTACAGGTGACATCTATATCAGTTTAATTCTATGCATTTTTGACGGTTTGGTATTGATTGTTTTTCCAATAACTGTTGTTATAAAAAGATCTACTGAGGACATATGTTATATCTGTGGGTAATATCCTATTGTTGAATTTCAGTATCCCCTACTGAGGTCTCATTTACTATTTCTGGGTGGTTACCCTTCTGAAATTAATCATATGACATGAGGAACATTCATGGAAAATTTGGTACTTTTGTCCACCCGGTAACGGTTTTTCCCAAATATTTCATTTAGCCACCTTACTAATAGGGGAACCCAAACACTCAGACCACCTTGACACTAATCTATCCGTTGATACCCTACAAAAGAGATATGATGATTTATAAAGTAAGTAACTATTCAATTAAAAGTCGACATCTTATTCACATTTATCCATGACATCACACTCGGAAGTGTGACACGTCACACTCGTACAGTCTACGGGTTACATTGCGATATGATTTAACTCAAACTATTTAACTCAAATAATCTTCGATTCTCCACAAATATGTTGAGTCGATGCTCGATGGGTCCTTGGTGGTTGTAGTAATACTAACCGAGATTATTTTATGTTACACCAAAGGCCAAAAGACCCTGAGTTTTCCAGAAATTCGACGAGGTTTGTTTGAAATACCTGAGTGTGGATTGGCCTACAAAATGTTCGCTTTTGTGTTCAGAACATTTTACAGAGCACTCTTAGGAAACAACAGAGATGGCTATAGATCTTGTGGTTATTCACCATGATTGGGAGAGGATGCCAGCTCCACGATTAAGTGGAAGAAATAGCCATCACACAAATCTGTAACACCATCTCTACAGAGGTACCAGCATATGGGGACAGGCGATTTGAGCGGTGAATTAAACACCTGTGTTGGCCTGCTGGCGACCGATCTCACCTCGCCACCACTGACCTAAACGGCTAGAAATCCGGAGTGTCTTCAGTTACTAAGCAGCTGACAAGCCAGCCGTTCATCAACCGTTTTGAATGGAGTGCTTGCTTGGATGCTTAAGCCACTTGGTGAGCACTCTACCAGAAACTTGATCACTGAACACTTGATAACCCACGAAGTTCTTGAAGCCCAAGCCTAGATCTACTGCAATCTATATACCACAAAGAGGCCAATAACATGACCCTTCCTGCAGGTCCTATAAGGAGTGGGTGTACAAGCCACCTGAAAACAAACCCAGCTGGCTGTCAGACTCGTAACTGATATTGAACAAAACCATGAAGACCCATCGGAGATGAATTGTATGATACCTTCAACAGTAAGGATGAGGGAGTTGAGACAGAGGAGGTGGTGAAAATATATATATTTTGTTTCACAGGTTGTGACCACAGTGCGGTTATTCTTGTTGTTGGATGAACAGAGCTGCTGCAAAACACACAGTGTTGAATTCTTTCAGGGAAGGATGATGTTGTTATCATTTTTATGATCACTTGGTTAGTCCTCTTTATTTAAATTTTCTTTGTTTTTTTTGTTTTTTTTTTATAGTTTTGGCCTTTCCCCAAATGGTATCATTCTCATCTTTTCTATTTAGTTTGCCAGCTCTTCATCCATGCTTCACTGTTCCTCAATGTCCTCATTTTCCTCCTCTTCTCGGCTCAGTTTTCTCCCTTGTATTCCGCCTTATCATGTACTACTCTTGCTCTTATACCTTCTGTCTGTGTAGATGAAATCTGGTTTGGGTTAATATCGGGTTGAACTTGTTCCCTCTCCAGGGGTGGGTCTACTTCACTTCCTTCCATCATGTTTGGTCTTCACCTATGGATCTCTGGTGTTAGGCCATGGTCTCAGCTTTGACTTCGCTGCATATCACCTCTTCATGCCATTGCAGTTAAACAAGTGTGTGTCTGTCTGTCTGTCTGTCTGTCTGTCGCTGCTCGCAGGTCCAAACAAGAAATGGTGGGAACTTGGCACAGATGTGATAATCGGAAATGGTAGGAACTGATCTTAGTCCACCAGTCTACACTCTCCAAACCACTCATGTTAAAGTAGAATACCAAGATATGTCACAATCTTATTCATCACGAGCATCTGTTCAGTATATCTGATTGTGACCAATGTAAAAACATATGTAAAGTACAACTCGTTCTGACAACGACCGCCTAGAAGAAATGCAAAAATAACCTCATTTTTATCTCTAAGACACGATATCCAAACTGGATTTTATAATAAATATGTATTCCCCATTAGACATGCCGAGGCCCTATTAGGCCCACCAAAGCCTGCGCTAAGGTTATTTGTCCATGCTTTAGCCTTTGTAAATGGTGAGCATCAAGAAAGGAAGCAGCGCATACCATTTTAAAAGTCTTTGATACAGCTCAGTCTGGGTTTGATTGGCTGACCTATTGGACTCAGAGGATGCTCTAACCATTACACCCCCGTGTCGAGAGAGCAATACATCTTTGTGTAGAATACTAGCAATCCAGACGTGTACAACGCTGTGCTCATTTATAAGAGTTTTGCATCAAATGTCATTAATTAACCAATTACTTATCTGCACCAAAGGATTGCTGTTGTGCAGCTCAGCAGTGAACACCATGTGAGCATCTCATGCTTCTGTTAAATACAATGGACAAGTGCTCTCGTTGTTTCTTACATGCGAATGCCATATAACCCAATGCTTTTTTTTTGCCAACTTTCACAAGTTATAGTCGAAGTTATGAAAACAACTTACACAATCCAAACACCCAAATTGGTAAAAGTCCTGCAAACAACACACCAATATAATATTTATTATTGTTTTTGCTCTCTATTCAGTTAGTGGGATTTTTAGCAGCGCTGCCTTTTTCATCGGTAGCATTTTAGTGCCTGCCCGAGCTGCCCTGTGGGCATTAATAATCAAATAATTGTGTTTCAACTCCCATAAAATATAGAATAGAGGAGGTATTTAAGATAATTTGCTTTTCAGCACAGTATTCCCCCATACAACATCTCTTACTAAAAGGAGAGGTGTCCGTCCATGTCACGCTTCATTCTACAAGGCCTATCACTTATATGGGCCTATTACTTCGCCATCGCTGACAGGTCGGTGGTCTCTGTCTTCTTCCACCTCATTTCTGATCTTGCACCCTCTGCTCTCTCTGTGTATCTCTCCCCCTTCCTCCCCCAAGTATCTGCAGGACGCACTGGTCCACCTGCAACTCCCTCCTAGTGAAACTGTCTAAATCGAGAACCACTGCTCACCTCCACTCATTTATTCCACTCTTTTCCCACCTGTGGAACCACCTTCCACACTCTCTTCGATCTCATTCTTCCCTCCTGGTCTTCAAGACAGCTGTTCACCACCATTCCCCTATTCAAAGCCATGATATTTTCTATACCCGTTAAACCACCCCCACCCCTCCCAAAATTTTCCTTATGTATCCAACTTGTCCACCCTTTGCGTTCTCCCATAGCCCTCATCATTACCTGCATCACTTGTTTATCCATCTCCACCTACCTTCTTCCTCTTCCCTGCTATTGGTGTTTCCTCTTTCGCCTGCTGTTAACTTTGTTATGTTGTGCCCTGATATCTTCTGTGTCCTAGCTAGCTCTTTCACGAGCTGAGACCATGTATTAAAAAAGAAAAAGAGAAAAAAAAGAGTTCCTGTTGTTGAAGAATAATAAAAATGATATAATTGATTTATTTGAAACACATGCTTGTTTTCGTTTAAACTCTTCCTCTTCCTGGGTTTGAAGAAGAAGCGGGATTTTGAGCTTAATGCAGCGGTTCCAATGGTAACAGATATCAATCTACGACAGCAGGAACCCTTCAGAATGACACGGCAGGAACACCCAAAATTATATACTATATAGTAATATTCTTGGACGTTGCCTGGTGTTGGCTTAGCGGTTAGGGTGCCGGCTTGGGATCCTAGGATCCTGGGTTTGAATCCCGGTCGATCGCTGAATTAACACCAGGGGGGTTGACTCAGCCTGTCATCCTTCCGAGGTCGGCAAATTGAGTACCAGTTCACTGGTAATTCCCTGTGTGTCGCAAGAGGCGACCAACAGGGTTGGCGGCAGGAAGGGCATCCGGCCATAAAACATTGCCTCAAACAAGGGGACCAAGGTGCCCGAAATAGGCCAACCCCTGCTCTGCGGGGAAAAATGGCTTCGAAAGGTGGTTCGCTCGTAATATTCTCGAAGCAATATAATATATATAAAAGGACACAGAAGGGGTACCCAAACAACAACATCCACAACAACTATGACAGCAACAACAACAATTACATGTTATAAAAGATCCATTTTTCACGCATTTCACTTCATTTTACATCCTCATTGAGATTCACAGTTAGACATGCAATATGATTGTAAAGTACAACATGTGTTTTGATTCAACCTGCTCACGAAGTGGCAGATAGTCATGCCGAGTAACTATAATATTAAACATCTCACTTAATAATCAGTTTCACAAGTCATGATGGCTTCTGCAATGTAAGCTATTTATTTGTCCAACCATTACTATTGGTACAATATCTTTGCAAAGAAAACAGATGAAAACTATTTCAATTTCTAATCTGTTAGACACTGGACATTTGTCGAAGGGAATTTTGACAAAAGCTTTCTTTTTTGACCCATTAATTCTATGAAAAGCAAATTAAATAAGTACCCTTTCAGAAGAATGTGTTTTGGGTTACTGATCACAAAACATCCTCTGCTGAAGCACACCCAAAGGGCAACAAATCATAGACATTATAAAAATGAAATAGGTGGTGATATTGCTTTCTCTCGATGATCTATCGATGGTTGCTGCAAGACCAATACCTTTTAAGGCATCTGCAAAGACTGTTATTTAATTTATCCAGATTGTTTTTCCCACATTTTCCAAAAATAACTCTTGCTCACACTGTGAATAAGTTGTCTTTTCACAGTTACAATATTTTTCTCGATACTTGTGCCAGAGTGAAATAAGGGTGTGTGTGCAATTCTTGTAAAAACAATTTCCAGCATCTCAGAGCTTTTTTTTTTTTTTTTTTTTTTTTTCAGAACTATTTGTGAAGGGAATTATAGAAGGCATCATTGTGTTCAAAATGTCCACAAAAGGCCCTCATGTCAGAGTTAAAATTTTGAGGTGGCAGCACTGATCTGTTGGGAAACCAAACCCGCTCTGTGGTGTCATTAAATGTCCTCCATTGCCTTGGTCAAGGAGGAAATTCTACTGTCAGCCAGGATTCTCCAAATATACATCTTTAACGTCCTTAAAGAATATTGTGAGTTGATTGTACCTCTGGAAACTAATCTAAAAGAGTATTATGCATTGAAAATCTCAGAAAATAGTTGCCATGGCTTTTGAAGTTGGAGCATATTTTCAATTATTATTTTTTTCTTAGCTGCAGATTCTTTAAAATTATAATATGTAAGATAATGAAACTTACTTTCAAATTCTAAGAGGTGAACTCACTATTTACCACCTGTGACAATGCAAGAGAAGAATTTCACACTTCCGGCCTTCCACCAATATGGCAAAGACTGCTCGGCCAGTTGAGATGTTGCACATTACCTTTTGAGCTGTATGGTCTTGATTCCATTCCCAGAGGGAATATAATGACTGGTAGCATATTCTAATATACTCATTGCTATGGGAGTAACTACAAAAATGGAGAAAATAACAGCTCTCTTCAAGTACTTCCACATACTATAGTCTGAAGTTTGCTGCAGGCACAACAACACCTTCACAAAATATCAGAGCTCGGCTTTATCTTTTGGATTTCATTTAGGAATCATACATTTCCTTCAACATCACAGAGATCAGTTACAAACTTCATTTGTTACACCAAACATACGCTTCTTGAGGAGTAATTGTGATAGTGTTAATACGTATATAATACGAGTAGCTACAACATGCATAGGGTGTGAGAAAATAGGATGCGTTACTTTTTTGGCGACACAGACTCCTCAAGCATCGTCGATTCCTCATCGCCCTCCAGGCCAAATCTGTCTTTTGCTCGTTTCTAGGGGTGCAAAAGCATTTTGTCCAAAGGTGTAGATATTTATATTCACAGTGAGTCACTGTTATGTAGTCACTTCATGAATACTGAATGCACACTGTTAGAGAAATTCATTAACACTTTACAGAGTAAAAAAAACCAAAAAAACATTACATATAAAGCTCACCTTTTTGAGGATAATGTCAATGTAGCCAGCAATGAGCTGCGATATCTGTTCTCCTTCCGTGGTCTGCACGGAGTAATAGCCAACTTGATAATCCCCAAAGTCCTGTAATTATTCACAACAGCAAACGAGTGATCACACTGAGAACTGAAACAATCTTCAGACAAAAAAAAAAATCTTGATACGTTTTCCAAAAGAGAATGATAAACCCAAAAAAGGCTTTCTTGCCTAAAATACATGATAATTAGTTTGATCATGTGATTTACCATAACTATACAAGATGTTTATGACGTTTCAAAAGGAAGGAAAAGCAGAAGTGATTATGTAATTATTTTTTAAAGCGGTTCAACTGTTGCCTATATACTCACTCACTTCACAAATACACTAAAAAAAAAAAACATTCAAGTTTTTTTTCATGGAGAACATGTCTTCCATGTCTTTCAAGGATTGAAAAAGGAGCCATAAACAAAATATATGACTGAGTTTCGTATGCCAAAAAGAGTCACGTATTTTGTGCAAGGCAAATACATTTATGGACAATCAAGTTTATGATCGCATGTAACGTATGATAATTGTGAGCATATGTGCCGCCATGGTTCAAGTTAGAGTTACAGAATGGGTGAGAAGAGTGTGGGTTATTATAGCATTGTGAAAAAGATGATGAGTTTTAAAATGGAGGATTGTCTGACAAACTGTCATAAGCAATCACACAGCTTTACTGATACAAGTAATTCAAATACGGTGTGATTATTTGTTTTTCTTAAACATGGGCTACAAGGCTAATTGAGGCTAATAGAGCTGACACACACACACCCTCACGCACACCTGGACATACTCACGGAGACAAACACTTGACACAGCCACTGAGATTGGGGGAAGTGCCGTTACTGCCGTCACTTTCTGGAATACTCTGGGTGTCAGCGACGTCATAACAATGGTGCCGCTTTTCTCACCGTACTCATATTAAACTGTACTCGTATGTATTTAGTACATATTGAACATGATGTATGCCAATTTTGGTGCTTTTACCACAAAAGCCACAATTCCTCCCAATTTTCTCACATATCTGCCCCACTTTTTTGGCCCCATCTTTCGATGGTGAAGAATCACTTAAAATAAATTTTAAATTTCGTATCCCGATCCAGATTTTCACCAAAAACGAATCAATTTGTCACTTAACAAGACAGATTCTAGTTCATGAAGTTTGCCTCATGAAGTTCTCTGTGTTTGCCTCAAACTCTTGTGTCCCAAAACCATCTCTCTGTTCCCACCTTTCCCAGTCGAACCCAACTGCTCCTGGACTCTGTGTCATTCTCTCCTGACAAGGTGGAGAAGTTTTTGTCAAACCTCGACTCTGATTGTGCAACTGGACCAGACGGCATCAGCCCACGGGTCCTAAAATCCAGCTCTGCCGCTCTATCTCACACTCTCTTTTGTTCAAGATCATCTGCCAGCATCTTGGAAATTAGCAAACATTACCGCTTTACACAAAAAAGGTGCAAAAACAGATCCCAGCAACTACAGACCAATCAGCCTGCTCCCAATTATCAGCAAAGTCATGGAATCCATCATTGCTTCGGATATCAAATCCTTCCTCTTCTCCAATGGCTTGATCTCTGATCATCAATTTGGATTCAGACCAGGTCATTCTACTCTGGACATGTTGCTTCTCCTGTCTCAACAATGGATGGAGGTCCTCAATGCCAAACAGGAAATCAGAGCTGTCTCCCTTGACATATCACGTGCCTTCGATAAGGTCTGGCACCCTGCTCTGCTCACCAAACTCTCCTCCTATGGTATCCATGGAAATCTTCATTCATGGCTTGCGGACTTCCTCTCTGGTCATAGGCAACGTGTGGCCCTGAATGGATTTCTCTCATCTCCCCTTCCTGTTCTGGCTGGAGTTCCCCAAGGTAGTGTTCTGGGCCCTGCGCTATTTCTGGTCTTCATCAATGATCTCTCCGACTCTCTTGAAACTCCTCTCTATCTCTTTGCTGACGACTCCACTATCTGCCGCTCCATTCCTCATCCTTCAGATCGGCAGTCTGCAGCCTCCTCACTCTCTGCAGACCTGGACAAAATCACAGACTGGTCAAACAAGTGGAACATGTCTTTCAATCCTGACAAATCTCACACTCTTACTATGTCTCTCCGAAAAGACCGACTGGAAAACCCTCCCATCTACTTTCTCAACAATCCTCTCCAAGAAGTTCTGTCGCTCAAGCTTTTGGGTCTCACGATCTGCCATGATCTTTCTTGGGAAAACCACATTTCCAAGGTGGCCTCCAAAGCCAGTCACCGACTGGGCATCCTCCGTCGTGCGAAGTCCTTCTTTGGCACACCTGAGCTCCTCACCACATGCAAGGCTTTCATCCGCAGCTCAATGGAATACTCTTCCCCCCTCTGGGCCGGAGCTCCTGCCTCACACCTAGCTCGGCTTCACGCTGTTGAAACCAAAGCTTTCAGAATCATTGGACTCTCCTGCGATGAAGCTAACTGCGAGGGCCTTTCCCTCACTCACCGTAGGCAGGTTGGTGGTCTTTCTGTCTTCTACCGACTCCTCTCCGGCCTTGCTCCCCCAGCTCTCTGTGCTCTGTCCCCCTAATATTCCTACAGGTCGCACAAGATCTGCCAGCAACCCTCTTGTGGTTAAACTGCCAAAATCTAGGCTCTCTGCTCACCTTCACTCTTTCATTCCAATTTTCTCCCGCCTCTGGAACAAACTCCCCCACTCCATTCAATCCCACCCCTCCCTCCACATCTTTAAAAAAGCTGTTCACCACCATCTCTTATCTTCCCCCATCCAAAACCTTGATATTTTCTAACCATGTAAATTCACCCCAGATACACTTTTTTTTGAAATTCCAACTTTTTTCCTGGAAGTCCTTGCAGTGTTCATATGTTTTATACCTCTCCCACCTCCCCCCAAGCCCTCCCCCTCCCACATTTCTTTCGATGTCCCTGCTCTCAAATGTTGTGTTTGTGTCCTTCCCCCTCTCTCCCCATCTTGTCTACCGCTCCCCTTATTTTGTGTTTTATGTGTCGGTTTGACTTTTTGTGTGATTAATGTTGGCTCTTTCACAAGCCTCGATCTTGTATACAAAAAAAAAGGAAAAAAAAGAAGAAAGTCTCGCAACAGTGTAGCTGGGCTTGTTTGACACTTTAGTTGAAGAGGATAGTATGACCTGGTTGTGGATACCATTTAGCAAATAATGTAAGTATTGATTTATTTTTTTTACTTCAGGCATGGAAAGCCGTTTCGTGAATGACTTGGGCAAAAAAACGGTGAATGGCAAACGACGAACCAATAAATGCCACATTCCTGTGCCACCTTCAGTTGAACGTGAGGCATTGACAGAATGTTCTCTATATTTTCATTCCAAAAAGCATCATTCATCATTCCAATCGCAAATTAATACTATGGTACTTAATTTTTGAGATACCGTGCTATATATATTTTTTGGCCCTATCTCTCAATGGTGAGAGATTCTTAAACAAATTATCGGATCCAAAGTCAGATCCAGATCTTCACCAAAATCTAATGAATTCGTCCATGTCACACACCTGTCCACCAAAGTTCGTCTGAATCCATCCATCGGTTTGAGATATGCTGCTCAGACAGACAAACAAAAATACAGTCAGACAGACAAGCAAACACATAACCTCCACCCATCTTCTGTGACGGAGGTAAAGATTGGCCAGCAATGGATAATTTGGACTCTCCACTTCAGCTACTCTTCTTCCTAAGTCGGCTCTTCAGCCGAACTCAGATGACATTGATCCTCAGCTTCAAGTCCTCTCCATAAAGCATTGCTGTGTGCAGTTCTTCAGTCTCCAGGCCCTTATACTTCTTCAATATGTTGATGTAGTTGAGAGCTGATCTGCCTCACTTTGGCCTTCCATGTTTAGGTGTCCAAAGTAAAAGATTGGAAACAGATTCGTTTTTGTGGCTCCGACATTCCTGAGACATCTTCTAATTTTAACGAAAAGCCTTGGAAGAGAACCATAGACTTCTTTATTTGTCCCATGTTCAGACTAATGGACATTGAAAGCTGAAAAAAGTCGAGTATAGCATTCATCAAGTCCCTTCTCATGGGTCGCAGTGAGGTTCCGTGCTTCACTTCAATTAAGCAGGATGGACTAATCTGTTGACATTAACAGTCCTTCCTTGATATACAAAGAGAGGGTCGACTTCTATATTCTTGAAAATTTGCTGCAAGCTCTCCATGTGAGAGCTTTCCTTAGTTTGATATCCTGAGCAGTTGTGTTAACCCACAAACCAAGATACTTAAAGTCATTGACCGTCTCAAGTTTTATTCAATTGTTTGATATGATTGAGACCCCTCTCGACTGGTTGAATGCCATTACTTTAGTTTTATTAGCATTAGTTGTTAGCCCTATCTTAGTTGCTAGTTTGACTCTCTTGAGAAGTTCTTCCCCTTGTTCAATTCCTTCTAACAATAAGGTTATGTCATTGGCAAAGTCGAGATCAGCAGGAACCTCCGATTTGCCTCTTCTACTTTTTCTTCATTCTAGTTGGTACCCCAATTCCTCATCTTTGCCTTTGATAGCATTTATGAGTGCGTAATGAAGAACTATGACAAACAGGTAAGGGGATGTCTTCCTGTAGTAGTCGGACTAGAATTTTGAAAAGCTGTATTTCTCCATCGGGTAAGAGTATGTTGGAATATGCATCCCGAAACATATTCAACGTTGCAGTCACGAGTTGATCAGGGATTCCAGATGAACCGCCTTTAGAGGCCATTTTTCCCCGCAGAGCGGGGGTTGGCCTTTTTGTGGGGGTACAGCCGGATGCCCTTCCTGCCACCAACCCTGTTCGTCACCTCTTGTGACACACAGGAAAGTACCAGTGAACTGGTACTCAATTTGCCGACCTCGGAATGATGACAGGCTGAGTCAACCCCCCCCTGGCGTTAATTCAGCGATGACCAGGAATCAGGGATTCCATATGCTGATTCCAAATTACATATGGATCTTCATCCTCTTGCCATGATGGATGGAGTCAAAGACTTTTCAAAAGTCAATGAATGTCATTACTGTAGGAAGGTTGTGGGTACTAAGCCTTCACAGTACAAGAATGTGTCCAACTGTTGTTCTTTTGACACCAAATGAATGATCAAGAGCAGGACCGATTCGGTTCAAAATGATTTGATTGCAGATCTTGGCAACGATTGAGATTAGGCTAATACCACAACAGTTGCTGCTAAGACTGATATCTGATTTTGAAATTGGAACTATATTTAAGATTGACCATTGTTTCGGCCTCGCTTCTTCCATTATTGCTGCATTACAAAAGTCGAGAATGACAGCATGGATGACAGCACTGTTCAAGAAGCTCAGGTGGTACACCATCTTCACCACAACTCTTTCTTTCCACTAATGACACCTTTGTTTTGTTATATTCTTCAATGTCAAACTGGCCCATGGCAGGGCAAGGTCTTCTAAGACAGTTTTGACTTCCTCCTGCATATCATCTATCATCGGTGGGCTGCCAAGAAGACAGTAGAATAGATCACTTTTCTCCAGTTTAAATCTTGTTTCCTACAAAGTTTGATATGTACTACAGCTCAACGAAAAAAGCTTGCAAAATCACACCACTGTCAAACTGACCCTCGGGCACAAACAGTAAAACAGTTGAAGTGGAACAAGCAAGAATATTAGTGCAAGAAAGATAAGTCAACTTGAAGGAGTCGGTGTATATGGCAGTGTCAAGCGAAGCACGTACGAGAGTGAAGCTCTTAGGGGAAGCTGCCCAGCGTTTGACTGTAGTGAGAGGCCATTCCTGCATAACCTCCTTCGTTTTCTCATCCACACGCATCACCGATTCCTTGGTGATCCCTAGTAGACGAGGAGTAAGCCTGTTTCTACCTTTCATCTTCTCCTGCAGGCCCCAAGAGGAAAAAGCATTCATAATCTACTTTTTGACTTTACATATTAAAAATGCCACATCAGAGCATTTACTTACATGTTGTATTAACTGTGCATTCAATCCATCACAATATAACAAATCCTTCAATACTACAGATTCCTTGAAAATAGATGATTTAATATATTATTAAAGGATTCATCACTGAAAGTAATAATAATGATAATAACAGCTAGCGTGAAGTCGATGGCGCGCCATCGCAAATCCCCATGTAGCCCACCTAAAGCAAAGTTGAAAGATGGCAAAAAGTTCCACCAGGAATGACCTGGTATAAAGTTTTGAGTTTAATGTTTTGTCCCGTTTTGACCCCTGTGACCTGGGGGATGAACCCGGGGTGAAATCCAAAAAATCGTCACATATTTCATGCATCCCTCAATCTTGATTGTATATAGAAAGTTTCATTAAAAGACTTTTAAAATCGAGTCGTAAATGGATTTTTTGGTATTTGACTTTTGGCCCCACACCAGGACGGGAAGGGAGCAGAAAGTGATACTGCTCCCACATCTTGTTACTGTGTAGTGATCATAACTACTAAGTTTAGTAAATTTTTGCACAACCATTTCGGAGGAGAAAGCGTAATGGACGTACAGATGGATGGACGGACAGACTAAGCCGATGACAAATCCCCACTCTTCCCACTTGAAGCAAAGCTGAAGGATGGCAAGATATTCCACCAGGGTGACCCAATATCAATTTTTGAAATAATAATAATGAATCCTTTGGCAAAATGGAAATTATTCCTGTGGTCCAGAATACAATATTCAACAAACTGTTTTCTCTAACCTGTGCCAATGAAAGCAACTTTAGGACATTGTCAAGCACTCTGCTCTATCTACATCAAGTTTAGCCCAGTTAACAGTGTTGCCAACTGGGCCATTCCTTTTTTTTTGTTTATTGCATATATTACTCTTTTTTATACTTCATAATAATCTATATTTCTCAGAATCCCTGAATCTGTTTAATGAAGGCATAATTATAGCAAAGCGTTTGTTTTCTTTATTTGTGTTATAAAAAAATAAAATACTCTCCTTGACAGACTCATTTACATGACCACAATATCCTACAATTGGTGCGGTAGACATTTCTTCTGGTGTTCCTAGAAATTGAAGATTGATCATGCAGGTGCACCTCCCCAAAAAATGTAAAAAATTACCTTTCAGCTCTGCTACGTCCAAAGGGAACAGTTAATGGAAAACCCCGAAGCCACCAGAGAACTACTACTGTGTTCAAAAAGTATCCGACCTTTATTTTTCGTGCGTAAAAAAAAGAAGCTAGGGAGGCGTTGATTGGTGCACGTATGTAGGCGATCCTAATGCGCACGCGTGAATTTTTTCCCACCTGCAGAAGCTGTCATTCGACGGCAGACCGCCGATGAGTGAGGACATGTAAGCGAGCGCCGTCGGATTTTCGTTTTTGACAAAATGACGGAAAAACTTGAACAACGCTACTGTATCAAATTTTGTGTAAAGCTTGGCGATTCCGAAGTGGAAACGATCCGCAAGATTCAACACCGTTCATTCCATTATGAAGGAGGATTTGGGCTTCAGGAGAATCTCAGCAAAGTTCGTACCAAAGCTGCTAACGATTGAGCAGAAGCAACTCCGTTTGGAGATCGTACAGGACATGCTGGAGACTGTGAACAGCGATCCCAGCTTCCTCAACACAGTGATCACTGGCGATGAGTCCTGGGTTTATGGGTACGACCCAGAAACCAAGTTGCAGTCATCACAATGGAAGCATCCAACATCCCCGAGGCCAAAAAACACAAAATTTGATGCAGTAGCGTTGTTCAAGTTTTTCCGTCATTTTGTCAAAAACGAAAATCCGACGGCGCTCGCTTACATGTCCTCACTCATCGGCGGTCTGCCGTCGAATGACAGCTTCTGCAGGTGGGAAAAAAACTCACGCGTGTGCATTAGGATCGCCTACATACGTGCACCAATCAACGCCTCCCTAGCTTCTTCTTGTTTACGCACGAAAAATAAAGGTCGGATACTTTTTGAACACACTATGTACTTCTAAAGCAAATACATCTCAATGGCGAAGTGCAGAAAAAGAAAAGAGTTATTTACATGATCAATCAAAGAAAGAAATGAGGTCCTGATAGATGAAAAAAACTGGAATTCCTCTCCTGGGAGCAGGATCCAAACTTCTAAGTTTCCTCCCACTGAGCCATGGAACATTCCTCAATGTGACAAATCTATCATGAAATCATGGTTCATTTAAATGAGCAACTGGAAAAAAGCATCATACATAAGCTTGCTGGAACATTCTTGTTCCTAAAGTGCGATTTACAACAATAGTTTTGGTCTCTGGATCAATCTCCACCCCACACGGTCGTATTGGACATGCCCAGACCTTAGCAAGAAAGAAGGACACTCCATAGGTCTTCAAGGAACGTGCGAGTTTCACGTACTTGGCTTTTGCCTGTATCTCACCAATATCTCCACATTCCTTGTGGGCCTGATATTAAAAAAAACACGAGCAACAGGTCGATTTTGCCCATTTTTGATGCGTTAATGTATCAAATCATGTAAAAGTGGCATGTTGGTCAACAGTCAACCTGGAAAGGTTTTCCCTCACCTGGAAAAGTTTCTTCTCTGCACCTTTATGCTTTATGTACTCCTTTGGTAAAAACTCCTTCAAACTGCAAAAATAGTTACCTGCTCAGCATATGAGGTGCACATTTTACTGTGATTAATTATAATACTATATAGCATATATATAAATAATTGTCTGTTTGCATGCTTGATTGTTTATTTCACTTCTATGCATTCCTAAACCGCTGGACAGAATGAGTTGAACACTAGCGGTTGTATTCAGGATGTATGCAAGTACATTTTTATGAATAAAATTAATCAACCCAGGGCTTCAGGGTGTGTTGATGACCCCATTTCTCTATGTAAATGTGTATTGTATGCACATCTGTGAGGGAGTATTAAAAGTCAAAAACAAATATGCCAATTCTCATGAAAACCAGCGACATCATAGAAGTGGGGATTATCCTCCAATGTCATACTGTTTGTGTGTTTGTTCTACTTCTGTGCACTCCTTAACTGCTGGATGGGATGAATTGAAAACTGGTGGTTGTACAGGAACGCTTTGAGGCGGTAAAATCAATTCATATGCCCAGAAGTGGAAACGTTACGATAACTGAACTGCTGCACAGAATGAATTGAAAACTGGTGGTTATCCTCGGGGTGTTCGTTTTTTTTTTTTTTTTTTTTTTTTTTTTTTTTTTTTTTTTTTTTTTTTTTTTTTTTTTTTTTTTGTTGTTGTTGTATACAATATCGAGGCTCGTGAAAGAGCGAACATTAATCACATGAACACACAGAAAGACAAACCGACACATAAAACATATAACATAGGGAGCGGTAGACAAGATGGGGAGAGAGGGGGAAGGACACAAACACAACATTTGAGAGCAGGGACCGAGAGACATGGAGACATCGAGAGATCTGAGAGAGGGCGAGGGCTTTGGGGGGGGGGGGGGCGTGGGAAGGGGGCAGTGGGAGAGGTATAAAACATATGGACACTGCCAGGACTTCCAGGAAAGAAGTTGGAATTTCAAACAAGGTGGATCTGGGGTGAATTAGCGGGGGTAGAAAAGATCAAGGTTTTGGATGGGGGAAGATAAGAGATGGTGGTGAACAGCTGTTTTAAAGACCTGGAGGGAGGAGTGGGATTGAAGGGAGTGAGGGAGTTTGTTCCAGAGGCGGGAGAAAAGAGGAATGAAAGAGTGAAGGTGAGCAGAGAGCCGAGATTTCGGCAGTTTAACCATCAGAGGGTTGCTGGCAGATCTTGTGCGACCTGTAGGAATATTTGGGGGACAGAGCACAGAGAGAGCTGGGGGTGCAAGGCCGGAGAGGAGTCAGTAGAAGACAGAAAGACCACCTACCTGCCTGCGGTGAGTGAGTGAAAGGCCCTCAGAGATAGCTTCATCGCGGGAGATTCCAATAATTCTGAAAGCTTTGGTTTCAACAGCGTGAAGCCGAGCTAGGTGTGAGGCAGGAGCACCGGCCCATAGGGGAGAACAGTATTCCATTGAGCTGCGGATGAAAGCCTTGTATGTGGTGAGGAGCTCAGGTGTGCCGAGGAAGGACTTCGCACGACGGAGGATGCCCAGTCGGCGACTGGCTTTGGAGGCCAGCTTGGAAATGTGGTTTTCCCAAGAAAGATCATGGCAGATAGTGAGACCCAAAATCTTGAGCGACAGAACTTCTTGGAGAGGATTGTTGAGAAAGTAGATGGGAGGGTTGTCCAGTCGATCTTTTCGGAGAGACATAGTAAGAGTGTGAGATTTGTCAGGATTGAAAGACATGTTCCACTTGTTTGACCAGTCTGTGATTTTGTCCAGGTCTTCAGAGAGTGAGGAGGCAGCAGACTGCCGATCTGAGGGAAGAGGAATGGAGCGGCAGAGAGTGGAGTCATCAGCAAAGAGATAGAGAGGATTTTCGAGAGAGTCAGAGAGATCATTGATGAAGACCAGAAAAAGCACGGGGCCCAGAACACTGCCTTGGGGAACTCCAGCCTGAACAGGAAGAGGAGATGAGAGAAACCCATTCAGGGCCACACGTTGACGACGACTAGAGAGGAAGTCCGCCAGCCATGCGTGGAGATTTCCATGGATACCAAAGGAGGAGAGTTTGGTGAGTAGAGCGGGGTGCCAGACCGTGTCGAAGGCACGTGATATGTCGAGGGAGACAGCTCTAATTTCCTGTTTGGCATTGAGGACCTCCATCCATTGTTGAGACAGCAGAAGCAGCATGTCCAGAGTAGAGTGACCTGGTCTGAAACCAAATTGATGATCAGAGATCAAGCCATTGGAGAAGAGGAAAGATTTCATATCAGAAGCAATGATGGATTCCATGACTTTGCTGATAATTGGGAGAAGGCTGATTGGTCTGTAGTTGCTAGGATCTGTTTTTGCACCTTTTTTGTGCAAAGCGGTGATGTTGGCTGATTTCCAAGCAGATGGCAGTTGACCTTGAGCAAAAGAGAGGGTGAAGAGAACAGAGAGAGGGTGAGATAGAGCAGCAGAGCAGGATTTTAGGACCCGTGGGCTGATGCCGTCGGGTCCAGTTGCAGAATCAGAGTCGAGGGTTGACAGAAACTTTTCCACCTTGTCAGGAGGAAAGGACACGGAGTCCAGCAGCAGCAGGGTACGACTGGGTATGGTGGGTACAGAGAGGGATGGGTTTGGGACACAAGATTTAGAGGCAAACACAGAGTTGAGGCATTCAGCTTTTTCACGTGCGGAGTCAGCTGTGTAGCCGTTTGAGGTAAGGGAGGGGATGGAGGGGGAACAAACACCAGAAACGGATTTGACCAGACGCCACCAGGATTTGGAAGAGGGAGACAGATAAGAGAGTTCGGTCTTGAGAACGGAGAGATATTGTTTCCTGGCTCTCCTGAGGGTGGACACACACTTGTTTCGGGCTTTGTGAAAGGAAATGAGATTTCCTTCCGTTGGATTTGCTTTCCAGGAGACGAAGGCAAGTTGTTTCTGGGCAACAGCCTCACCACAAGATTCCGTGTACCATGGACGGGAGGAAGGGTATGACAACTGAAGACGAGATGGGATAAATCTGTGCATGAGAGAGAGCAATTTACTTTGGAAGAATTCCCAGGATGAGTTGATGTCAGAGGTGGTAGAGATGGGAGACCAGTCCAGATGATTGATGGCTGCTTGAAGACCGTGCCAGTTGGCCTGAGTGAAATGCCAGACTCGTCGACGCTGAGCAGGCTCCCTGAGGATGGTCAGAGAGATGTCCACTTTAACAAGGACATGATCAGATGATCCGATCGGAGCAGAAGAAGAGCAGCAGACATTTTCAGGGAAGTTAGTCATAACCAAGTCCAGAAGAGAAGATGTTCCGTTGACTGAGATCCGGGTCGGGAAATTGACAGATTGTGTCAGTCCCAGTGAGTCGCAGAAGTCCTTTGCTGAGGAGCCATGGCTGGTGAGAGAGGTACCCACACCCAGCCAACTGGCATGATGACAGTTGAAATCACCACATATGAGGAAGAGAGAGTTGGGATGAGTAGATAGAAGTTGGTCCATATCATCAGACAGCGAGATGTAGATGGAGTCATCACTGTTTGGTGGACGGTACAACACACATATGAACAAGAGGTGGGAGCGAAGGGGAAGCCGTAGCCAGAGGTATTCCTGGGGGTGAGGTGGAGAGAGTGCAGTGCAGGGCGAGTGAGGAAGAGAGTTTTTGATAAAGATAGCAACCCCGCCTCCAGGACGAGGCTCAGGTCTATCATACCGGAGGAGGGAGTAGCCCGGGAGAGATACTATGGAATCAGAGACATCATAAAGGAGGAAAGTTTCTGTTAAGCAGATCACGTCTGGTTTGACAGAAGCAACCTGTATGGAGAGATCAGTTAAGTTTGAACGAAGGCCCCGGATGTTTGAGGTCCATACCGTTAATGAAGAGGAAGGGGGAGCATCAGATACAGAACAGGGGGGAGGAGGGGTAGGGTAAGATGTGGAAGAGGTGGAAGAGGTAGGGAGAGCTGTTGAAGGTGTGTCAGAGATTTCAGAATAGCTCGGAGAAAGGGAAGGATGGGGCGGACAAAAGGTTTGATGGTGATTGGGTGAGCCACAATGAGGTGTTATTTGAGGAGGGGGAAGAGCGAGGCAGAAGGTTGGGGGAGATGGAGGTGAGAGTTTGAAGGGGGAAGAAGCGGGGAGGACGCTTTGAGGAGGGGGAGTGAGAGGGGGGAAATTGAGAAGCAATGAGGGTGGGGAGATTTGAAGGGGAGGGGTGAGGGGGGAGTTTGGGAGGGAAGGGACAAGGGGAGGGATTTGAAAGGGATGGGATATGGGGGAGATTTGGAGGGGAGGGGTGAGGCAGGAGTCTAGGAGGGGAGGGGCGAGGGGGCGTCTTGGCGGGGAGGGGTGAGGGAGTAGTTTAGGAGGGAGGGGGCAAGGGGGGAGATTTGAAAGGGATGGGTGATGGGGAAGATTTGGAGGGGAGGGGTGATGGGGAAGATTTGGAGGGGAGGGGTTATGGGGAAGATTTGGAGGGGAGGGGTGAGATTGGATTTTTGAAAGTGTACGATTTATGGGAAACGAACATTTATTGCAAAATGAGTTTCTTGTGACCTTCGAGTTAAAAATACGTTTAAGGACGCTGGATGGAGGATGGAGTGCAGGAGAGTTTAGGGAATGTAGAACAAAGGCACTATAGGAGATGGATATTTTTTTTGGGATGAATTGATTTGGTGAGCAAGTCGAAAGCAGCCTTTTAAAGAAGAAGAAGAAAAAGGTGTTATAAAATATGACGGAATACATAACTTGAGGGGAAAGTGTAAACATTGAAGGTTAATGAGTGAAAACTATCTGGGGAAATGGGGGAGAAACACGTGGTCGAAGAACGAACGAACGAATAAGAATGAATAAACGAATGAGAACAGAGAAGGAAATGTTTTTTTTTTTTTTTTTTTTTTTTTTTGAGTTGAGATTTACACAAGGAAGTAGGCTATGGGTGAAAAGACTGGGAATACAGAGAACGAAAGTTATTGGATCACAAACGACGGACCACTGAGAGAAAAACAAAGCCTCAAGGTTGTACAGTGCACACTGTACAAGGCCTTGCTCGCGACACGGCAAACAGACGATCAATTTATGAAAGATAAACACCGAGAAACAACCAAAGTTGCACACAATAACTTCACACACCGAAAGATAAATACAGTTTCGACAAAATACAATTGTGAACAGACTTAACTTCGAAAAACGTGGAGACCGTGTGGAGCTTCGAAAATCCCTGCCGCCGTCTCCAAGATCTCGCGAGATCTCAAATTATGCAGTTTAAATTATGCAGTAATTTACGACGATTTCATTCTGAACACAACTGCAGAATTTTGTCAAAATAAACAACAAACGCTGGGTTTCTATTGGTCAATAGAAATACAATATTGGTTTCTATTGGTTTTAGGCAGTAAAACAAGATCATAGCCTCTGGGGTTCGAGGAGGGGGGAAAGCCCCAATTATTTCTTGGTAAATGTGTATCATATGGCACCACCTGGTGGAAGCCGGTATTACAAATCATAATAAAATATATGATAGACATCATAAAAGCAGAGAAATTATCTCTCCATGAGGGCTGGTTCTTTGCTTGCTTGAAGGATTTTGTCTTTATAGTCTCAGTAAAGAAATACCCATAATCCTGCATTTTGATATCTGCCTTAGACAATATAGCACAGCCCAAAAAACCTTTCGGGAGTGGGACATTATTCGTATTACTATTGTTTTGTAATAACATTAATATTATGCTGTTATCATAAATGTTATTATTTTAGTTATTAAAAGCTGCATTGGAAAAACGCCTAGATAGGATATCTTATTATGGATATACACCTCACCACACAACCCCATTTGGCAGGGAAAACCCCCTTGGCAGAGAAAAACCTCCTTGGGAAAGGGGGAAAATTGATTCGCTACAACTTTCATCGTGTGACCCTTAGTCCTCCTGTCAAGTTTGGTTGAGATTGGATAAGTCACGACCGAATGTATTGCGGTCAAAAATCATCAGACAGACAGACACAGACACCAAATTGCATATTTTAGTATTAGTATGATGATATCTGCATTTAGAAAATCATTTAAAGATGAAATTGACAGTATACAGAATGAACTACAGCTACATGCGACAAAATCTTGCTTTATCAACAACACAAGCATCTCGTGAGTTGATCGTCTTATTTTGACTCAATGAAGAGTTTCTATTTGTTAAATAAGTTCAGAATGTGCACATTAGTGTTCGCAGTGCTGATTCTACCATTCATGAAAGTTAGTTATAGGTATAAACAAAAGTCAGTTAAATGTGAAATTAATTATACTCAGTAATGAAGTCATTCAAACACAGTTTTGGAGGAATACTTCAAGCAAAATGAAATACTGTCTGTGCCCACTTACTCCAGGAACCCTGGCTTGTGTTTGAGCTCCACATGGGGTCCAAACTGGATCTGGGCCTGTATTCCTGAGAATTCACAGGCCTTTTCAAAGGAGACCGGATGGGAGCCATTCAGAATGTCATCACGTGCCTGCAACCACATGTTGAAAATAAATTATTAGCTGTAGCATTACAGAGATTATCGAAATGATAGATATTACACAGAGTATCCAGTAATGTCTCTTTTCAATTTGAACTTGGACAATAAACTCTGGCTCAGGGACCAGGTACCTGCACGTAGAGCAAGTTTAGCTGCACAGGATCACGGGAATCGACATTCTGGTCAGAATAGAAGAACTTGCGGCGTAAGAGAAGTGTTTGGTTCTCCTCGACACCTTGCTCACGCAGCGTCCGTCCATGATCGACCCAGTTCACTAAGGAAAACACGCAATAATTTTTGCTGGAGTAAAACAAAGATACTCGACTCCCCAAATGTGAATCATCAGACACAGGAATTAAGAGACGAAGCAACGTCACCACGTAAGGGTTAAAAAAAAAAGAATGCTGTTGTTCAATGACAATAAAATGTGAAGTGTGTGAGAGGAGAGTGTCAATCATTCCAGTGCTGCCTTACGCTCATCCTCAGTGTGCAGTTTGTGCTTCAATTTCTCCATTTTCTTATCATCGCTCAGCAGCATGCGGTCCTTGAGGAGTGTGCTATCTTTACGCAGCGTTCCATCTTTACGCAGTGTGCCCGAACGCAAAGTGCCCGTTCCATCTTCCTTGTCTTCAGTTGTCTCACAGACCAGTGAGTATTCATCATAGTTTGTAATGCCTAAGAGGGGAAAAATTCCATGCATTGATTTCGCTCGAATAAATACAATATTCGAATAGAAGGCCTCTTATAATTCAGTTTCGTAAAGTAACAGAGTTGAGATAATCCAACAAAATATATTACAGAAACAAGTATGTGAGACCACCAAGGAAAAGTTCAAGAGGTCCATATCCTGGAACAAAATTAACATTTGCTGCAACAATCATGATGATAAAAATGCTTCCATACAGAGATGAACACCAATAAAAAGTGCACAGGGTGAATGAATTAATGAATTAATGAATATGAATGATCGTTTTAAGGCCATTTTCCCCACTAGAGCGGGGGTTAGCCTTGCGGGCCCCATGACAATCATGGTTCCCTGTTTGAGGCAATGTTTTTTATGGCCGGATGCCCTTCCTGATGCCAACCCTTGGTCACGTTCTTACGATGCGCAGGGATACGGTGTACCTATTCTAAACCGGGGTACACACCGGGATCATTCATCCCAGCAAGCTGGTACTCAATTTGCTGACCTCGGAAGGTATGACAGGCTGAGTCAACCCCCCTGGCGTTAATTCAGCGATCAACCGGGATTCGAACCCAGGATCCTAGGATCCCAAGCCGGCACCCTGACCACTAAGCCAAAACCAGGCTGAGGGTAAGTGAAAGTGAAGTGACAAAAGGGTGACAGAAGAAGACAAAAGTGACAAAAAGGCACAGGGTAAGTGAAACAAAACTAAGTTGACATACTTTTGCTTTTTGTGCCAAAGATTTTATGTGTATTTAAGTGTATTTTATGTGTATTTTATGAGATTTTATGTGTATTAAATGTAGGACATCAGCATGAAGAGAAATGTGTATTTTAAAATGAATCACAAAATATACATGACGAGGTAATGGCAAATCGTTACAGTAAATGGCATTTCATTTATAAATTTACTTATTTCTTTTTGTATACATAGTCGAGGATCGTGGAAGAGCTAGTACTAGCACATTGAATGGATCAAGACACAGCAGGACAAAAGTAACAGTTGAGAGAAGGCAAGGATAGAAGCAGACTTGGACAAACTATGGGTGTGAGGAGGAATGAGGGTTAGGAGAGGATTTATAGGGTGGACAAGATGGATACCGAAGGAAACTCTCAGGAGGGAAAGAAAAGGGCGAATGAGGGTACAAAAGATCCTGGTTTTGGATTAGCAACGATCTGTGATGGTGGAGAACAGCTGCCTTGTAGATCTGGAGGGAAGCTTGAGATTGAAGAGAATGTGGAAGTTGGTGTCACAGGCAGGAGAAGAGGAAAGAATGCGTTGAGGTGAGCAGTGATCCTGGATTTAGGTAGTTTCACCAGAAGGGGGTTCATGGTGGAGAAAGCTAGGGGAGGTGAGGAGGGCTTGAGGGTGGGGACAAAGCACTGTACGAGGAGGGTGAAAGACAAGAAAGGAGGCAGTATAAGACAGAGAGAAGTGATAGGCCCATAGACTTAACTTCATCAGGGGAGATTCCAATAATTTTGATGGTCTTGGTTTTCACGGCAAGAGGGGCAGCATTATTCCATCAACCTGTCGATGAGGTCCTTGTACGTGCATAGGAGTTCCGTTGTGCCAAGGAAGGAGGATGCACAGTTGGCAGCTGGCTTTGGAGGCTAACTTTGAAATGTGGCTTGTGTTAAGGATTCGTCACTTCCGTTGTGGTGGTTTTCATCCACTGTAAACATTTTTGATTCCATGTACTATTATTGTTTTCAAAAGGTTTATTGTTTATGAACTGTTTTCAAAAGGTGAAAAAGTTAGAGTTAAAAGAAACCGGAAACCAGATCGGGAACTGGACGACAAAGAGGAAGAAGAAAAAAAAAAGAAGGCGGAGCGAGTGAGTCGGACAAGACGAAGCATAGTTGCTTTGCGGTCTGGAGCGAACGTTGGCGAGCAAGAGTCACGAGTGAACTTTGGGTTTCCCAGGAAAGGGATTCCTGCGACAGAGTTGTTATCGCTGTGACAGATCAACCTGCGTGTTAGGTTTTGCGGTCGATTCCGAAGAGAATCGTTGGACTGTCGTTACGTCTCGAGTATGGGCCGTCGGCCATTTTGACTCGCGCACTTTGCGCGTCGAGCAAGGTTTCTTTGCTTCGCTTCAGCCTTTGTGCATCGCGCAAGGTTTTTCTTTTCTTGACTTCAGCCGTTTTCACCGCATTCAGACATATCTGGTGTGTGTGTGCAACGTGGATTTTGAAGGTAAATCTGAGGTTCGCCGACTGTGAGCCTTGGAACGTCCATACCCGAGGGTGTGACTTCCCAGTCGCCTGGAGGGTGCCTTTGGATTTCCCAGTCGCCTGGAGGGTGCCTTTGCACAGCTTTAGCAGCAGGACTGTAACTGCCAACCCAACGGGATTCTGGTCTCGATTGGACATTGATCTGACAATCGCTGGAGCGAATCAACTTTGGCTTGAAGCCGGGGAATAGAGACATTGGGAATCTTCTTCTTTTCGCTGACTTGGAGCACAGTGAGTTATATTGTTCAAACCTGATGGTACAATCATAGGAATGATATACTATTTGTTGTACAATTGATTACTATTGTTTTTGTACTGTTATTCTTGTGTGATCTTAATACAATACTTGTTGGTTTGTAACAATTGGTGTGGCTTCACCATTGATCTTTGACTTACAGAATAACACATTTTTCTGCCGTGACTCCTCTCGGGGCTTGGAGGTACACCGTGACCAGGGGGTCGGGGAGGAGCATGTAACACTTGCCCAAGAAAGATCGCGGCTGATATCTAGTGGGACCCAAGAGTTTGAATGACTGAATGTCATCAAGAGGATTGTTAAGAAAGTACATTGCAAGCAAGGTTTACCAGGTGGTCTTTTCAGAGAGATACAGTGAGAATGTGAGATTTGTCAGGATTGAAAGACATATTCCAAGTGCTTGATCATTTTCTGATTTTATTTCAAGGTCTGAAGAGAAAGAAGAGGCTGCAGCCTGTCTGCCTGAAGGATGAGGGATGTTTTTTTCCAGCAGAGGGTGGCATCATCAACAAATAGATAAAGGGAATTTCCAGAGAGTCAGAGAGGTCATTGTTGAAGATCAGGAATTGGACTGGGCCCAGAACACTGCCTTGGAGCATTCCAGCCTTGACAGGGAGAGGAGATGAAAGGATTCCGTTCAGTGCCAAATAATGGCTACGAGAGTAGAGGAATTCAGTAAGCCATGTGTGGAGTTGGCCTTGGATACCATAGGCAGAGAGTTTAGAGAGTAAGGTAGGATGCCAGACTGTATCAGGAGCATGAGATATGTCCAGAGAGATGGCCCTGATCTCGTCTGATATTGAGCACCTCCATCCACTGTTGAGTGAATATAATCAGCATGCTCAAGGTGGAGTGACCTGGTCTGAATTCAAATTGATGATTTAAGATGACATTTGAAATTGGGTTCCAGCATTTCGAGCAAAGTGCTCAGAAAGGGAATGCAACATAGGCCAATCCAGAAGCCCTGTCATGAAGGACAAAAAAAAAAAAAATCATAAGTTTGAGGGTAGAGAGCAAATGTGCAAATGACACGAAAGTAAAAGCAAAGCTGCAACTGTGCAAAAGGCACGAGGGTGACAAAAAAGGCAGGAAGGTGAAAAAAACACAAAAGGCATGATGGCGGAGAAAATGGCATGAGAATGGGGGAAATGGCATGAGGATGGGGCAAATGACGCGAGGACAATACAAATGGCACGATGGTGGGAGAAATGGTGTGAGGGCGGGACAAATAGAACGATGGCGGGAGAAACGGCATAAGGGTGAGATAAAAGACGTAATATGCCATAAACAAACTCGTGGGTGAAAGGAAGTCACAAGGGCAAAAATAAAAAAGAGGGCATGATAATAAAAAAGATGTAAGTGAATAAAAGAAAAAAAGGGTGCGATGGCACAAAAAGGCAATTTTTCAGACAATCTTAATAGGCCATGGGCCAGATATGGTCCTCGTGCGTCCCCCCCCCCCCCCCCCCACAACTCTACCACCCCATATATTTTTGAAGCACTCGAGTCCCCTCAACATGAAATCAACTGGTAACAGTAAATAAACTGGTTCTTACTATTCATTTTTCACACATATTTGATGGTACCCTTAAAATATATCTTTTCTGTGTCGTTATGTTCCCTGAGATGGCTGAAAGTGGTCTGAGTTATATAAGTTATATATCATCTGAAAGGTAATTATCTGCTGGTCATTATAAATGGCATATATTTTAGATTTAGTGTTACCATTGGCCTCAAAAATCAAGTCGAACAGCTATACCCCATGTTTCGCTGTGCCAACGTAACACAGACTAAGATATTCGAACTTATATCTTCAATCCAGCCACACTAGACTTGATTGACATCAACAACAACTTTCTGGACATTCTTCATAAAAATACCTTTCATTTGATACCAAATATGTCTTCTTACCAGTAAACATCTATCAGATATGACACTGTAAACAGACCGCAGGTTTGCCCACAATTGCCGCATATGCTTCTCAGATGACCCACGTGGTAACACTGTGCTAACTTTCAACACAATTAAATATGAATTGCTAAATTCACACACAATCACACCTTATTTGTTACAGTATAACAACATTGCTGCTTTCTAGCTGAGCAACATACTCTCAAGTCTGATAGTTTCACAACCTTGTGGCTATGTAACACCTCCTCATCTACAACATCACAAACTACTTCAAAAGCTTTCTTGTGAACTTCTTCTGGTTCTAGCTGATGCTAGATTCTAGCTGATGTTCTAGCTGATGCTAGATTCTAACTGATGTTCTAGATGATGCTAGATTCTAGCTGATGTTCTAGCTGATGCTAGATTCTAGCTGATGGTCTAGCTGATGCTAGATTCTAACTGATGTTCTAGATCAGGGGTTCTTAACCTTTCTAGTGTCGCGCCCCCTTTAGCAATTGTTGCCCGTCTCCACGCCCCCCTCCACCTACATCTGACGAAGCCGCTTGTTGGGGAGAGTGCGAGAGGGGTTACCCCTCTCGTCTGGGGGGGGGGTCCCCAGGAAATTTTTGAATTATAGGTGCTCTGTGGTGCATTCTGAGGGGTTTGTTCATCGATATTGAAGCCAGCCAGGGCTGGGCCCTGGGCCCTGGCTATTGACGTAGATTCTGTTAACAGCCAGGGCCCTAAGCATGGCAGCCAGGGCCGGGCCCTAGTGGGCCCTGGCTTATTTCAAACACTGGATCTGGTACCCCTGAACAGATAATGTTCTTTCAAAATAACAAAGGAGAGATTACAAACCTCGTTTTATTGCATCAAAACGCAAACAAGCTCAAGGCACGGATCGATGAAAGGAAAGGGTAACTACACAAAACACGTTTATTGAAATGTCATGTCAAAGGACGCAAAATCAATGAAACAACAATTTAGTCACGAAAGAAGCAATGCCAAAAATCTCACTAAATTTTAGTGAGATGGTTGGCACTGCTTCTTAGCTATCAGATCCGGAATTCGTGGTCGCGTGCCAGAGAGAGCACAGCGCAGATCTCCTTCAACGTTCAGCTTGCTTCTGTATTTGGTCTTGACAGCGACCAGCGCGGAGAATGCAGCCTCGCAGAGATACGTGGATCCGAACATCGTCAGAATCCGAACAGCTTGAAGCGAGATCAGAGGATAAACAGGAAGATACTTGACCCAGAATGTCTCCAGGTCCAGAATTTCAAAGTCATCCTCAGCCGAGGAGTTGAACTTCAGCTCCAGAAACTCCTCCTGGACCTCGTCCGAAACATCAGCTACGTCGCATTGGAATGGGTTTCTGATGAATTTCCAGGTCTTTCGCTTTTCGTCCAAGTCAGGAAAGTAGCGGATGAATTCTGCTTTGAGTTCAGTCAGATGATCGATGATTTGGTTCTTTAACTTTGAATCGAGAAGGCCGTCAGGAACGGCAGAGTCCAAGTTTGGGAAACAAGCTATGTTTCCGGCCTCCATTCGGCATTTCCAGAGGTCGAGTTTAGCCATGAAGGCTCGAATGGCGTCGTATTGCGTGATAATGTTTATGTGCTTCCCTTGCAGTTTTTGGTTGATACCGTTGAGTGCTTCGAAGATGTCTACGAGGTAAGCTAGAGACAGTTGACATTCTCGGGACTGGAACATTTTGTAGAGATCCGCCTTCCGCTGCACGTCTAGGAATGTTGCGACTTCTTCCCTCGGCTCATAGACTCGCCCCAACATGTTTCCCTTCGAAAGCCAACGCACGTTTGTGTGGAAAAGCAAGGCTTGATGATCGCAGTCCAAGTCCTTGCACAGCTGGTTGAACAGGTGACTGTTTAAGGCTCCACCTTTGATAAAGTTGACTACCTTGATAGCCAGGTTCAGGAAATCCCTCATTTCAGCGGGCAGGGTCTTAGATGCTAAGGACTCACGATGGATAACGCAGTGTGTACCAATAGCAGAGGGACTCTTTTGTTTCACCTTCGTAACGAAACCCCAACGCGAGCCAAGCATGGCCGGAGCTCCGTCTGTGCAAACACCTACCAACGCGTCCCATGAAAGTCGATTTTCTTCGAAGAACTTCGATACCACTTCAAAGACATCTGCTGCTGTCGTGTAAGTTTCCAGGGGATGACAAAATAGCATTTCCTCCTTCACGCTGTCGCCTAATATGAAACGAGCATACATGAGCATCTGAGAACACTGAGCCACGTCTGTCGTTTCGTCGCATTGGATGGCAAAGACAGGCGAGGCCCTTATCTGGTCAGTCACTTGTTCTTTGATGTCCTGAGACATTTCATCGATCTGTCCCTTGATGGTATCGTTCGACAGGGAGATAGCCGAGAGTTTGTTCGCACTATCCTTCCCCAGGATGAGCTCTGCCGCTCGCAGTAGACTCGGTTTAATGAGAGTCTCTCCGATTGTATGGCTCTTCTTGTTCTTTGCTACTAGCAGGGCAATCTCGTAGGACGCCTCAACGATCTTTGACGTCTGTTGCCGAAATGTCCCACTGCTGTCCAACTTAGCTCGCTTCAAGGCTTCCCTTTTCGCCACAAAGAATGCCTGTGATTTGTCTGCTAGTTCAGGATGGGTTGTCCTCAAGTGGCGTTCCAAACGTGTTGGCCGCATGGCATCATTGCTCAGAGTCTTGTAACATATAACGCACTGAGGAACCTCTGCGTCACCCTTTTGAAGTGCCACAAATCCGAACTTGATGTACTCGTCTTGGTATTTCCTCTTTTTCGCACTCATTGCCATTGACTTCGATTCCAGGTAATAATCTGTCGGAAGAAAAAAAGAAGTGTTAGTTGAGACTGAAACAAACTAGGAATTATATAAGGCGCTATCTTTTCGGTTAATTAATTTTTTTCAGTAGGGGGATTATAATTTCCGTTTGGGGTTATTTAGACGTTTATACTGCCGTCCCGCGCCCCCTCTGAAAATTGCTCACGCCCCCCTTGGGGGGCGCGCCCCACAGGTTAAGAACCGCGGTTCTAGATGATGCTAGATTCTAGCTGATGTTCTAGCTGATGCTAGATTCTAGCTGATGTTCTAGATGATGCTAGATTCTAGCTGATGTTCTAGCTGATGCTAGATTCTAGCTGATGTTCTAGATGATGCTGGATTCTAGCTGATGTTCTAGCTGATGCTAGATTCTAGCTGATGTTCTAGCTGATAAATTTCTGAATAGTAGCGAGTGGTTGACAAATCTGCTTCATTTGCAACATGCATGTATTCCTGTAACTAAATCGAGGTAAAGTGTGACTTAATAATATATTGTCAAGTAACAATGAGCAACTGAATGATATTTCACTTTCCAATTAAAGCACCTTCCATGACTGACAATGTCTATCAACGTGATCATTTCGTGCAGTTATCGCGATTGTCGGCACACCTGCATTCTGTTTGAAGTGTCACATCTGATAGATTTTTATTGACAAAAATACACATTTGGTATCAAATGAAAGGTATTTTTATGAAGAATGTCCAGACATTTGTTATTAATGTCAATCAATTCTAGTGCGGCTGGATTTGAAATATTAGTTTGAATATCTTAGTCAGTGTTGGTTTGACACAGCGAAACATGGGGTATAGCTGTTCGACTTGATTTTTGAGGCCAATGGTAACACTAAATCTAAAATATATGCCATTTATAATGACCAGCAGATAATTACCTTTCAGATGATATATAACTTATATAACTCAGACCACTTTCAGCCATCTCAGGGAACATAACGACACAGAAAATATATATTTTAAGGGTACCATCAAATATGTGTGAAAAATGAATAGTAAGAACCAGTTTATTTACTGTTACCAGTTGATTTCATGTTGAGGGGACCCGAGTGCTTCAAAAATATATGGGGTGGTAGAGTTGTGGGGGGGGGGGGGTGGGGCGGGGGGGTGCACGAGGACCATATCTGGCCCATAAGGATTGCCACTGTATACATATGGCAGGTTTTGCATTTTCACACTCCACCATGCATTCCCATCTATCTACAGCCAGTGAAGTACTGCATGTCTCGTGCTTGCCACAAAATTATTATACATCTTACCATCAGCCTTGTCCAGTGCACCCAACCTCTTTATAACATAGTACATATGGGATGGTAAATGCATGTGGGATGGAACTTTGTGTGTGATGGTAAATTTTGTTGTGCATAATGGAATACTGACATTCCACAGGCAATGAATGTTTCCCTGTAGAGTTGTGCCTGTGAGGAAAATTGACCATCTTCCCCCACCCGCTCATCCCCAACCACCTTCCCCACCCAATCATGCCTCACAGGCAGGGCCAGCATACAGGGAGCAGAACATTCCATGTCATTGCAGTTTCCCCTTACACAACCTATCGATACCAGATGTTTGCCATTTGGAATCGTACAGAGAAAGCAGAGCACACAAAAACACAGCCGTTTCAAAGGCAATTATACCTCTGTTGCATTTGACAAATCTACAGCTTCTGTACTATTTTGATCAACTTAAAGGATAGGGCAGAAAATATATGCACGGCATTTTGGTTGGCGAATAACAGAGAGGAATCTGCCGAGAAATTACAAAAGCTTTGCAGCCTTCCATGCCATGGAAAAAATGTCCTCACTACATCATTAGTCAAACCATCTGTAGTTCTGCCTTACTCATACCATTGTTATTTCCTGGGAAATGAATTGAAAGCACCCACTGAAGTTGTAGATGGAACAAGTGTTATTTCCATTGCAATTAAAAGGTAAACAACGACTTGTTACATATTTTCCACTGAATGTGACCCACAAGAGCAAGAGGGTGGTAAAAAAATATTTGCTCCTTCTTGATCCAGTCTGTTCAACGACCTCCCCGAGTCAGCACAATACTATCCTTCCGCCCAGGGCTTTGAACATTGCATGATACTAGGGCATGCCCGTACTATATATATATATCTAAAATTATATCCCCCCCCTCTATTTACATGAAATGGTTTGGTCCAAAGCGAACGGCTTGCGAGTACGGTGACAATCCCCCCCTCTATTTACATGAAATGGTTTGGTCCAAAGCGAACGGCTTGCGAGTACGGTGACAATCCCCCCCCCTCTATTTACATGAAATGGTTTGGTCCAAAGCGAACGGCTTGCGGAGTTTGGTAAAGAAATCGCCATAGCGTGCACAAACGCGCAGGAAAGCGAAAGAATCGCAAATTAGTTTTAATTAGTTTTAAAACATAGTTTAACGCCAACATAGTTTGCCAACGTGAAATAAATGAATACGCTCTCAAATGTGCCGTCCGAGGCAGAGTCTGTTCGCCACGTTCGGCACACGTGATAGCTCGCTGCTCTCTGATTGGTTGAATCGTTTTTTGGACATAGCTCGCTAACTACTTGTCCGATTAATATGAAACCTTGAAAAGGCACATCCTCGGGTCCCCAGCAATATACCTGGCAAGTTTCAAGTATATCGGACCGGTAGTTGTCGAGAAACAGCGGTCGCATACAGACACACACACAGAGATTACTGGAATTATAGATAGATGGCGGTGTACTGCTGTTTCAATCCCTATCCATGATATTTTCTTCCTCCATTAACCCTTGAGCTCACACACGCACATCTCGTTTTTTCATTTCTGTTCCTCACAATTATGTCTCTCTCTTACTTACTCACACACACACACACACACACACACACACACACACACACACACACACACACACACACACACACACACACACACACACACACACACACACACACACACACACACACACACACACACACACACACACACACACACGATGTTGTACACAACAACAACAAAAAAAGAATGCAAACCTATTCTGGTGCAGATAGTCACCAGTAGATCTCCAACTGTCTTGGAGTCATCCACCATAACAGTTTTCACCATGCCATCAAGCATGCTGACCTTCAGAGCCCGAAATTTGCGCTTGTATTCCAGCAAGTCCTAGAAGAAAAAAAAACAGATACAAAATAAATATTCATAGATGTATTACACTTCCAAACACAATGCTATAAGTATGTGCTGGTGTAGTTGCAGGTGACAAGTTACATATGTTTATTTATTTTACAACAGAAGGATAAGATTGGTAAACGCAAACTGTAAAAGACAATGGATACTTTCTCCTCGTATTTGTGTGCATTTCCATTGTTATCCTGTATGCGAAGAGCAAAGTGGGGTTTTTTTTTTTTGGTTTTTTTGTTTACAAGATCGAGGCTCGTGTAAGAGCTAACACATTGAACATGAAAAACATGCACAGACACATAAAACATGCAATGAAGGGAGTGGGAGACAAGAGGGGGAGAGAGGGAAGCACACAAGCACAACAACAGAGGAGAACAGGGACGTCGGTAGATCTGTGGAAGGGGGAGGGCTGGGGGAGGGGAGAGGGGGGTTGAGCAATCCGTTCACTTTGTCTGTCGACAGACATCAATCTGTGACCAAGGTAACTTAATTTCAATTGAATTTTACACTTTCAACAATGTAGAACACGAATCGAAACGTGAATCAGAACATGAACTTGCAGTTTAGTTTAGCAGAAATTTGGCTCTGAATTCGGCAAATTGTATGGAAATCTCATCCCGAGCATGCATGTTATTGGAGTAATAAGGTAATTGTTTTACTTTGTCTGCCTGTCTGGAAGTCTAACAAAATTGAAAATCATTCCAAACCGGAAACTTACTGTTTTAGGGATTTTTTTCTCTTTTTTTTTGTATACTACGTTGAGGTTCGTGTAAGAGCCAACACATAAAACATATAATAAAGGGAGCGGGACACATGAGGGGGAGAGAGATGGAAGCACAACAACAGTAGAGAACACGAACATCAGGAGATGTGGAAGGGATAGAGCTAGTGCGGGTACACGGAATAAACAAAAGAACACTACAGGGACTTTTAGGAAAGAAAACGGAATTTGAAGGAGGTGTATTTGGGTTGTATTAACGGGGATAGAAAACATCAAGGCTTTGGATGGGGGAAGATAAGAGATGGTGATGAACAGCTGCTTTTAAGACCGTGGAGGGAGGAATGGGATTGAAGAGTGTGGGAGTTTGTTCCAGAGGCGGAAAAATGAGGAATGAAAGAGTAAAGGTGCACAGAGAGTCTTGATTTTGGCAGTTTCACCAGAACAGCGTTGCTGACAGATCTTGAGTGTCTTGCAGGAATATTTGGGGGACAGAGCACAGACAGAGCTGGGGGAGCTAGGCCCGTGAGGAGTCGGTAGAAGACAAAGACCACAAACCTGCCTGCAGTGAGAGAGTGAAAAGCACTCGGAATCAGCTTCATCGTGGGAGATACAAATTATTCTAAAAGCCTTGGTTTCTACAGCATGAAGTCGAGCTAGGTGAGAGGCAGGAGCACCAGCCCAGAGGGGAGAGCAGTACTCCATCAAGCTGTGGATGAAAGCTTTGTATGTGGTGAGGAGCTCAGTATTGCCAAGGAAGGACATCACACAACGGCGGATGCCTAGTCGACAACTGGCTTTGGAGGCCAGCTTGGAAATGTGGTTTTTCCCATGAAAGATCATGGCAGATAGTGAGACCCAAAAGCTTGAGTGACAGAATTTCTTTGAGAGGATTGTTGAGAAAGTAGAGGGGAGGGTTTTCCAGACGGTCTTTTCAGAGCAAAAGTGAGTGTGAGATTTGTCAGGATTGAAAGACATGTTACATTTGTTTGACAAGTTTGTGATTTTATCCAGGGCTACAGAGAGTGAAGAAGCCAAGAGATGAAGAGGTCTGCCAATCTGAGGGTTGAGTTATGGAGCGACAGAGGGTGTAGTCATCAGCACAAAGATAGAGGATTTTCCAGAGAGTCGGAGAGATCATTCATGAAGACCAGAAAAAGCACAGGGCCCAGAACCCTGCCTTGAGAAACTCCAGCCTGGACAGGAAGGGGAGATGAGAGAATTCCATTTCAGTGTAGCATGGACGGGAGGAAGGGTATGACAAATGAAGACTTGATGGGATGAATCTGTGCATGAGAGAGAGCAATTTACTTTGGAAGAATTCTCAGGATGAGTTGATGTCAGAGGCAGTAGAGATGGGAGACCAGTCCAGATGTTTTATGGCTGCTTGAAGACCCTGCCTGCCAGTCGGCCTGAGTGAAATGCCAGACTCATCGATGCTGAGGAGGCTCTCTGAGAATGGCCAGAGAGATGTCCACTTTAACAAAAAAATGATCAGATGAACCGATATGGAGCAGAAGAAGAAAAGCAAACATTTGCAGGGAAGTTCGTCATGACCAAGTCGGGAAGAGAAGATGCTTCGTTGACTGAGATCAGGGTCGGGAAATTGACAGATTGTATCAGTCCCAATGAGTTTCAATGAGAAGAGAGTTTTTTATGTACAGTGAATTCCGCCACCAGGACAAGGCTCAGGTCTATCATACCGAAGGAGGGAGTAACCAGGGAGAGATACTAAGGAGTCAGGGACGTCTTAAAGGAGGAAAGTTTCTGTTGAGCAGATAAAGTCTTGTTTGTGAGAAGCAACCTGTATAGAGAGATCGGTCAGATTTGAGCGAAGGACACAAACATAAATATGCCATAAAGGGCACAAACAACAGGCATGATGAAACAAATGTAAAGGATTAAATAAGGTGGTGTAAAAAATGGTACATGAATGGTGGTAAACCTCTGAATTTTTTCTCTCCAACCTTTATCCCTTTGAGTACGGGATTTTTTTTTGATAAAAATATCCTGGGTACAGGATTAATTTGGCATTTTGGTACAGGAATGCAACCACGAACTGACGATCTATTTATCGGTATAGTCGATGACGTGTAGTAACGTCATCCGTACACAAAACTTTTTCGCGGGTTGCGGCACTGGACGTCATCCGTACTCAAAGGGTTAAAACATTTATTTGATTTCAATTTAATAATATAATTAAACACCGCAGAATACAAATCGCCTTCTTGGCACTTCCAAAAACCTCCAGCTTAGCTGAATTTGGAAAAAATATTACACCATTCTATGCCATCTCAACTAATCAAATGTGCCACTCACTCTTGCAGAGTTGGGGAATATCGGGATTCAGAAAAAATGGTGGCTCATAGGAAACCCTTCCCATGTCCTTTTTCTTAAGACGACACAATGTAACGTGTTCTATGATCTCTTTACTTTCATAGTTTTAATCATACTAAACTATAGTCACATTTTGGTCCAACGAGAAGGTGGTAAGAGGACTTGATAATTGCGATATTGCTAGCTAAAACTGTATGTTTATAGAAATTCATTACAAGGTTACAATTGTAAAGTTCCTTTATGTCTCAACTGGCATTGGGGTCATCTATTTATTATGAAGCAAAGCTATTTATTATTATGCAAAGCTATAATGTGGAGACAAAGTTTCAATAAGAATTTCATTTCGGGAGAAGGGTTTGTGGATCATACGAGTGCATGCAGGACATAAAAATTTTCTGCCACAATTACGTATAAAATTTATGTGCACTCACAATACAGAAATAATGCCTCAACTTCCTATTACACATTCACAGGCTCCAAACTCCTCTCACATTTCGATTTGCTCCAAGAATTTGAATCGAGTATTTTCATCAAAAATTTTCCAACCTGACCTGACATCAAACAAAGGGATTTAATGCGTATGTGGCCTTCATGTACATATCATATCAAACAGGTCTCGATCAAAGCTGCATTCGCTCCTCAGAATATGACTGATAATGTTTGGATCCCAGACTCAAATCCCATATAAAGGGTGGCCATGAAATGGGGATGATTATCCGTTCTTTGCAGGTTGGTAAGCAACGCTTATTAGCACTATACATCACAATGCATCAATAAGTCCAGTCACTCAAACTCTTGGGTCTCACTCTCAGCCATGATCTTTCTTGGGCAAACCACATGTCAAATTTGACCACCAAAGGTAGTCTCCAACTGGCCATCCTTCTTTGTGCAAAGGCCTTCCTTGGCACATTTGAATTCCATACACCTACAGGGCTTTCAGATGTAAACTAGAACGGCACACAGTAGAGCACATACCTCCGCCAGGCTGAACAGTTTACATTTTGTATCCCACTGATAGGCCGGATCTGCATCTGCACCTGACCCCAAAATCTAATCAATTCGTTCTTGTCACACACCCAACCTGTCCACCAAGTTTCGTCTGAATCCGTCCATAACATTTTGAGATATCGCGCTATATATCGGTTTTAGCTCTATCACACAATGATGAAGAATCACTTAAAAAAAAAAAAACTCGAGTATCTGGATCCAGATCTTCACCAAAATCTAATTATTTCGTCCTTGGAACATACCCAAACTCTCCACTAAATTTAATCCAAATCGATCTTTAACTTTTTGAGATATCCTGCTCATGGTCACACAGACAACCAGACAAATGGACAGGGGTGAAAACACAACCTCAATCCACCTTCAGTGGCAGAGGTGAGAATGGCAAAACAAATTTAAGAAAAAGACAATGCGAACAATCTGAACAAAAGTTTATGAGAAGCTGTACACACGTTGCACTCACCCCACTGCGAAGCATATAGTAATCCAGAGAGCGGTCAGCCTCCAGCCAGATGCCTTTCTTTGGATCCTCATCAGAAAGGAAAAGGCCGTAATCTGATACTGAAAACACAATGGAAAAACAGCTGAGGCAAAATTGACCTTTAATTGTAGCGTACCACACACATGGGATCACAACATTCATGCCACAAGAAAATGGAGATAAAACCAGTTGATTAGAGAGGAAAAATAATCGTCTGTGAAAGAAACAACTAAATGTTGTGAAAGCAATAATTGAGAAGAATAAATAATGTAAACAACTGCTTTATATAACAAGGAATACCGAGAATGGCACTCGGTAGAGCCAGGTTGAACCAGGTTGAACAGTTTACATTTTGTACCCCACTGATGAGCCAGATCGGGATTCGTATCTAAACCAAAATCAAATTGACTTGTTCTTGTCACCTAACCCTGACCTGACTTGTCAAATTGACTTGGACACCATGGAATCTTTAACGTCCACCAACTAATTCTGGCAGACAGGACGCCCGGTTTAACGTCCATCCGAGGGGCGGCATGGACGTCCATGGGACACACACACATCCGAGGGACACACACACATTGATGCATCACCCTGCAGACTGACTGATACTACGGTTAGAGCATTTACCATTGTTTTGGCTCGGCATCTTTCCAAGACTGCAAATAAGCTGAAAGTTACATTTTAATAACATTACTAACTTAATTCCTGCCTAAAATTCAGAAACCTGAACTGTGTTACAAATACTTAAGGGTGAATGTGTGGCAGATGCCCCATGTTGGTGAGGACCTTTGCAGCGAGTACTGGCACAGCATGTGGGTTCACAGCTGTGCAAGTTCAGAACACACGTAAAACTGACTTTTGGATTATTGAAAAAACTGAGACAGGCCTTCAGCCTGGATGTGCTCTCACGTAAACACTGATCCTGACAATGCAGCCAACAGAAGCAAAATTGGTGGGTCAATTAGCATGGGGTCATTTATGGGTCACCATATTTGTGGTGATGCTTTGGCAAATTTTTTAGCTGTTAGAAGTGCACTTCATGGTACAGCTGAGAGGCTGCTCTGCATTCCAAAATTCTGAAACGGAATCATTTAAAATTGCCAGCAGATCTTCTGCATATATGTTCCCAGTTACAAAACAGTTGTGATTAGTTAGTGCCAATACATTTGACAACCACTGCCTTCATGACATAATAGCCATGTAATATTTGTGTATGTAAGCACATGCAAAGAAACACACATAGTCCTTGAGCCAACCGGCCATATTTTGAAGTGAATGCTCCGGCGGGGGGAGTAATTCTCATTATGATTTTCCATTAGACCAATGTCTCAAGTGTCAGAAAAGGTGTGATGGACATCTGAGAACGGTAGCTTAGTGCCCGGATGGACGCCATCTTTGAAACCACCCAGCTCGAAAATGCCCATTTGGTGGGGTACATTGTTGCACGTGTATCTGGACTTCTATACTAGCTATCGATGTGCGGTTGACGACTAAATATACGTCCGATGTGTACCGTCTAAATAAAAAATAATATGAAGCATTTTGTTTTAGATTAATTATTATAAAAATCAATTATCGAAAAAAAATCATATATTTTTCAATATTTTATTATTAGACTTGTACTTTTTTTAGTGAAACAACACTGGTATGATTTTCCAAATTATGCATTGTGCTACACCGTTTATCTGTCTATAAAAATAACTCAAAAACTAAAACATATCATCCACCACGAGTTTACACAAAAAATATATGAAAAGGCATGCACTTTCCACAAACCGAAACTATGTCAGTTGGAATTTCCCGCCGATAATCAACCCACAGAACCCAGTGCCGAAAGTGACGTCAGTCTATTCTATATCTATATTCTATATCTCAGTCTGAGATTTGTTGCGGTGACCTGATTAATTTCTGAGGGGGGGGGGGGGGGGGGGTGGGTGGCTTAAGAACTAAAAGTGAACATGTTAGATGGCGCCACATACAACTCTATTATAGAGTTGTATTGTGGCGCCATCTAACATGTTCACTGACTTGGATGAGTATGTCTATGTAAGCTGGCGAGCTTTTCGGATATCGGAGTAATCTAACGTCAGTCTTTTTGTTCTTTCAGCTGAGATGGCCGGTGTCGAGGCGAAACGGGCGAAGATTGAACCTGAGTCCGGAACGTGCATCCTGTGCAGCAAGAAGTCGCCACTCTCTGAACTAAGCAAGGCAGCGGGCAACAGTTCTTGGAAGACATTGTGTGACGCAGCCGCAGTTAGAAACTTTTATCCAATTCTAAAGCTAGTCCAAGAAGGCGCAGTTGAACTTCCTAATATTCCAATATTATACCATAGGGCTTGTAGATCAGACTTCACTCACAAAAACCACCTAGCTACTTTGACCAATGCAGCTAGAAGTTCTTCAGTTGATACTGGCGATGCGGTGCGATGGCGATCATCACGGGAAGAGACAGGATCAACTTCAACGGTCTACGATGATAAATGCATTTTTTGCCAGCGTGCTTCAAAATTCATAAAAGGCAGTCGTACCCGTGAAACAGTTGTCTTGGCTGTTGAACTTCGAGCAGATAAGACAATAAGAGATGCTGCGACAGCTCGCAATGATGAGAGAGTTTTGGCATTGACTACACGAGATATGGTTGCAGCTGAGGCTCACTACCACTTCTCCTGCTATAGAAACTACACACGGCCCCAAAAACCTCAAGTAGAAACTGACATTGAAGATAATATCGAGAAAAAAGAAATGATACGATGTATATTCAATTTCATTCGCACTGACTTGTTCTTGAACCCGAGGATTGTTCCAATAGTTGATGTTGCAACAGATATCCTGTCTTCAGATACATTTTCAGTTGATGTTCGTGACTCCATCAAGAAGAATCTGCAGCGCACATTACAAAGAGAGTTTGGAGAATCGCTCATCTTCTTCAATGTGAAACACCGTGTATACTTGATGCCCGATAATCTGACAAAGCGAGAGATTGCTGCAGAGTGCGTAAACCTGAAAGCAGAAGTGAAAGCATTTGAACGAATGGACGGTGAAAGTAACATTGTGTGTGCAGCTACTTCACTGGGACACCAGATCAAAGATGCTCATTACAATGAACGTTGGCCGCCTCAGCCAGCAGAACTCACTTCAGATTACGTGAAGATACCAGATTCTCTTCGTGTATTTCTGCATACTTTGATTTGCGGGAGTGGGGGTAGCTCTGCACGTGCCGACACACTGGTATGGTCGATGGCTCAAGATATCATCAATGCTGTACACCGGGGTACCATCAGAACATCGAAGCATGTCCTACTTCCGTGGGTCATGAAAACGCTCACCGGTAATACAGAGGTCATCAGAATATTGAATCGACTCGGGCACGGATGTTCGTACACAGTTCTGGAAGAAATCGAGACAGCGCCATGCATAGACAAATTAGCAAGTGTGGAGAAAGATACAGTACCACTTCCGTCACATGTGCACCCTTCGGTCCCGACTGTATTAGCATTCGATAACATCGACAGGCTAGAGGAATCGCTGAGTGGTGGCGGAACATCGCATCGCGTCAACGGTATCATCGTCCAACCGAAGTCGCAGTCGTGTTTGCCGCCCCAACCTCCATCGGCAGTATCCAAAGCAGATAAGAAGCGATCTATCCCGTCATCCAGCGATTTAGTTCCAATATACAGCGGTGGGAAACGAGAGGGCCCACCTGCAATCAAGCCTGCAGATCTTTCTGACACTCTTGCAGGCGCAACATCCCTTGCGCAGCGCCGAAATCACGTATGGATTATGACTCGCATGCTGGAACCATGCGACCAGACAATCAGTTCGTGGACTGGTTTCAACATCATGACTAGAGATCGTGTTCAGGTGACGGAAGATGTAGTTGGCTACCTGCCGACTATAAACGCGCCTGCCACAGATATGGCAACAGTGCAAGAAATCCTCAGAGAAGCTCTGAACATCATGTCATCACTTCAGCTTGAGCGTATACCGGTGGTGCTAGACCAGGCACTATTTGCTAAGGCGACCGAAATAGCATAGAAAGATGTCGATCGATATGGAAGAATCGTGCTCATGATGGGGAACTTCCATACCATCTGTAACTTCATGTCGAGCATTGGGAAAATGTTTGGAGATGCAGGCCTTCGGGATGTAGCTGTTGAGTCAGGAGTAATCGCTGAAGGTTCCATCAACAGGGTTCTGGAAGGCAAGCAATACAACCGTGCTGTGCGACTCCACAAGTTGATGTACGAGGCACTAATGCGCATCATTTGGAAGGGCTTCCAGGTGTGGATAGAAAGCAATCATCCTGACAAGGAACCCCAGATTCGAAGCACTGACCTCAAAATTCGCTGGGATCTTCGTGGAATGTACCAACAGACGTCTTCAATAGCATTCAGGCCTTCACGTGTCAGCTGTACGCCAAGAACACGAAGATCGTCGGTGTTAATTCGCTCCGTTATCACATGTTCTGTGCAAAGAAGGGCCAGATCGAATCTGGACAATTGCCGCCTTGTGAAGACTCCTTGATGCAGCATACGCTTAGGGCCAACTATCAGGCGGCTATCTGGCGACGCAGCCTTGAAAACCTACCAGACGTCCCAACACCATCAGCAGGACATGGTTGGGAACTCGATGATGGCGGTTCGCTCACAATCCGATGGATGGCGGGTCTACCAGCTCCAGATGTCGTCTTGAATCTCATCTCATGCACATGCAGAAGGACGTGTCGACCGTCAGATTGCTCCTGCATACTGAATGGGTTGAAGTGCACTGTTGTGTGTAAGCTGCAGGGATGCTCCAACATGGTGCAGGATGATGCTATCGTGGCTCAGGATGCCAATGACTCTGATGGCGACTCTGATGATTAACTTTGTGTGCACTGTATATTGTATAGCATATGTTGTTCTCTATTATAATGCAGGCCAAATTGCCTGAAAATCTTTATAGACAGATAAACGGTTTAGCAAAATGTATAATTTGGAAGATCATACCGGTGTTATTTGACTAAAACATGACATGTTCAATGATACCTCCGCTTGCTTATTAGGAATATACATCGTATGGTGTTAAAATCAGCTCCATACGTCTTTCCAAACTCTAGTAATGAATAATTAATATAATTGGCGGCCATTTTGAAATCCAAGATGGCCACCAAAGTGCAGATTTCCTATGTAACAATTTCCGCCTGCTTATTAGATATCGTATGGTGTTAAAATCCTCTCCGTACGACATTCCTAACTTGCGTTATCGTCAGAATAGATAATGCCAGCGGCGGCCTAAGTCATTTTATGCCTCTTTACATTTATTTGTTGTAAACTCGTGGTGGATGATATGTTTTAGTTTTTGAGTTATTTTTATAGACAGATAAACGGTGTAGCACAATGCATAATTTGGAAAATCATACCAGTGTTGTTTCACTAAAAAAAGTACAAGTCTAATAATAAAATATTGAAAAATATATGATTTTTTTTCGATTATTGATTTTTATAATAATTAATCTAAAACAAAATGCTTCTATTATTTTTTATTTAGACGGTACACATCGGACGTATATTTAGTCGTCAACCGCACATCGATAGCTAGTATAGAAGTCCAGATACACGTGCAACAATGTACCCCACCAAATGGGCATTTTCGAGCTGGGTGGTTTCAAAGATGGCGTCCATCCGGGCACTAAGCTACCGTTCTCAGATGTCCATCACACCTTTTCTGACACTTGAGACATTGGTCTAATGGAAAATCATAATGAGAATTACTCCCCCCGCCGGAGCATTACTTTTGGTCTGGCTCAAGGACTAACACATGGATACTGTGAGACCGGGTAGGTCGCTGTTCCATCTCCTGAAACCCACCCACTTGTGGAGATAGCAGTTAATAACTCACACTCACACACACACACACACACACACACACACACACACACACACACACACACACACACACACACACACACACACACACACACGACGCTGACGTCATGCACATAAATTATACCAATACATCACCTCCAAACTAGGAGGCATCCGTGTGGTACTCAAGTCTTTGCAGACTGAGATTGAAGCTCTATGGTCACAAATAAACAAAGGCAGAGATGTCGATCAAGATTTCGCCCTTATTATGGGCTCATCAGGACAACATACTTCTGATCGTTTATTTGTGACCAAACTAAGCCGCTAATAAATACAGATTGAACCCCCTAACTTGAGAAGGAAGCAAGGCACAGATTGAGTCTCACCTCAGCAATTGCTGCACAACCTGTTAGCAACAAGTGTCGCCTGCCACGCTGACACTGTCTCTGCCCTGCTCATCACCAGTTAGAAGGTTTGCAGTCAGGAATATTAAATTGAGCCAAAGAAGCGCACTGACCTTATGACATGACACTGAAGCTTATGGACCCAGGCTTTGGATAATCCCTTGGCTTCTCCTGAACCAAACTAATCGTGCCAGTCACATTGCTATTTGTAAAAACAGCATTGCTATGTTTATCAAAAAGCCCCACTGAGGTTCCTTTGTTAAATGTTTTTTTAATTGTAAATTTGGAGTTGTGAAATACAAACTATTCAAAAAGTATTTCTATCAATAAAGTAATCATGTCAGATGTCAATAGGCAAACATTCAGAAGTCTCTCTCTCCTGAAAAATTACATATATACACAATATACATATATACACATACATACGTTTATGGGACGAACTCAAAATTCCATACACATACAAAACACATTGTTAAGTTTATGGGGGGTTGGCAATGAAATACCTTAGGGCCAGGTAGGATTGTATAGGTAGTGTGCTCCGTATGTCATGTAGCCACCTTGATGTACATAAGTCAGGTCGGATGTCGCGTAAGGTTGTATATTTGTCCCCCTGGTGAGGGGTAGGGCTATGTTAATTAGGTAGGGGTTAAGGGTAAATCCCCTGTATGTAAATGCTTCTGTGATTTTTTTCCCCCTTTGTTCCTTATGACACCCACCACACCAGCCATGCACGCCAGACCTATACTAAAAAGACCATATAAACCACCAGAACCAGGACATTCAAATGCCGCTGAGGCCACCAGCCGAGTCATTGTCAGGGACAGCGGGAGGGGCTATGGGGCCCCGCCCCGAGGGGTGGTGATTGGTCCGGCCAATGGAGCGATGAGATGGACTATTTGATTGGAGCATGCGCGGACGTCATCGGATGACATGGGAGACCAGGGAACAAAAAGACTGCGTCCCGGCATTTTATTTTCGTGGCAGGCGGTCGCAGATCGTGAACTCTTGGCACTAGGTTTTCAGTACGAACGAATGTATAGTGCACTCTTGGACGCTCTCTGGCTTTGTGGATGTGATCACGGGCAGATGCATTCTTTCTATTGGTCCGGGCGATTGGTGCGAGCGGACTCATCCTTCGCTTACCTCTCCTTGGTGCTGGCTTCATGACGGCGGCGCTTGATGCCGTGTGCGCCTGAAAGGAATGTCTGGGCTCGGGGCAGCCGAGCGAGGAGGACGCGGGAGGAGCTCGGACCTGTTCGCTTGCGTTGACGTGGCTGTGAACGAAACTTCGCGCCAAGGCGGTGTTTTCCCGCCCATTAACTCGGGGACCCGTGCAGCAGCCGACTGGGTTTGAGGGCCGCTCAGAGCTGAGTACACACAAATCCACATGCAATTATTTTCCATTTATTTATCCCCTTGTGTTGTTTTACGAGTCTGTATGGGAGTGCTCCATTTAGAATTTTGGTTTTGCCATGCATTACTTGTCCTTGGCATTATTTTTATTAAATAATTTATTTGTTGAACATTCATTCCTTGCCCTGTCCCGTTTAATTGTTGGTGGTTTGGAAAACCCGCTTCGCGCCCGTCCGTCCAGGTAAAAGCTTTGCTACCCTCCACTAATCCTCGCGCGTAGAAAGAAGGTCTGCCATAGTTGACTGAACGCCTTGGAGGAAAGCTCGATCAGCTATTCGTCCCCAAGGGTGTTAACCACCGGGAACACGACAATATACACATATATTACATATATTATATGAAGAATGGGATTTAAAGCAAGAAAGTCGAGGAGTGTGGTCGTGAGATGAGGAGTGGTGGATAACATGCACAGGTTTGAGCTGGGAGGGGAGGTGGTTCCATCATTGGTGGAGGCCCCTGTGAAGAGTTTGGGAAAATGGTATACAGTGGAGTTGAATGATGTGGGAAGGGTGGAGGAGGTGAGGAACAAGCTTTTGAGAGGTTTGAAGAGGATTGATGGATGTGGTTTGCCAGGTAAGTTGAAGGTATAGTGTTTGAAGTTTGGATTGATGCCACGAGTATTGTGGTCATTGATGATGCATGATATTGCGATTGGGCATGTGGAGAGGATGGATGTTGTGGTGAGCGGGTTTATGAGGAGGTGGTTGGGAGTGCCACGCTGTTTGACGAACATTGCCTTTTATGGTCAGGGTGGAAAACTCCAGTTTCCCTTGACATCATTAACTGAGGAATTTAAGGTGGTGAGGGTGCGGGAGTTCATGATGTTGCGAGAATCAAGTGATGCAGTGGTAAAGAATGCTCTCCCAAAGAAAAAGGGAAGTCGGAAGTGGAATGCAAGAGCAGAGGTGGACGAGATAGAGGAGCGGTTGCAACAGGAGGAGGTCATGGGGATGGTACAGCATGGGAAGCATGGCTTGGGGTGGATGAAGCATGAGCGATGGGGAAAGGCATGTGTGAAAGAGAGGAGGAAGATGGTTGAGAGGAAGGTGAGAAGAAAGGAAGAGGAGGGGAGATATGTGAAAGCAGTCGGTCAGGCACAGCAAGGTGCTTGGACGAAGTGGGAAGGTGTGCGGGTGAGGATGTTGAAGTGGCAAGAGATTTGGAGGATGGAGCCAATATTGTTGAATTTCCTGTTGAGGGCGACGTATGATGTGCTTCCGTCACCAGTAAACTTGAGATTGTGGGGGTTGTTGCAGGAGGAGAAATGTTATTTGTGTGGAGGTGTGGGAATGGTACAGCATGCACTGAGTGCATGTTCAGTAGCATTGGCAGCAGGACAATACAGGTGGCAAAATGATCAGGTAGCTGGCAGTGGTGGTGCAGATGGTGCAACAAGAGGTGCTGAGGTCGAGAGAAAGAATAGTGGAGAAGGAGACTGATGGGGGAGAGGTGTGGTTTGTCAAAGAGGGCCAAGTGGTAAGAGGTGGAAAGAGGAGGAGGTGGAAAGCAAGAGGGCTGTCAGATGCTTGTGATTGGCAGGTGGTGGCAGACCTAAAGCCACAATTAGTATTCCCAGAGGAAATCTGTGTGACAAGGTTAAGGCCTGACATTGTCATTTGGTCAGGTGCAACAAGACAGGTCATCTTAGGGGAATTGTCGGTACCTTGGGAAGAGAACATGGAGGAGGTGCATGAGAGGAAGAGAGGAAAGTACAGTGAGCTGGTGGCAGAGTGCAGGGAGAAGGATTGGCGAGTTTCATGTCAGCCATTTGAGGTGGGGTGTAGAGGGTATATTGGCAATTCCTTTTCTGCATTTCTTGCTCGGCTGGGAGTGTGTGGGACAGAAAGGAGGATGTGTGACAAGGTGGCCCAGGTTGCCTTGAAAGGCTCATTTTGGATATGGAGGAAGTTTATGGAGGCATGTCGAACGGTGTAGGTTGGTTGTGTGGTTTTTTTTTTTGGTTTTTTTTTGTTACTATTATTATTTCTTATTTTGTGTATATGAGTGAGTGGGTGAGGGGGTGTGTTTTTGCATGAATTTTTCCACGAGTGTGTTTTTGTATGTTGAGTGGTGTATGTTGTAAGCGTAGGTGGTTGGTTGGTTGGTGTTGTGTGTGTGTGTGTGTGTGTGTATATGTGTGTGTATGTGTGTGTATGTGTGTATGGGTGTATGGGTGTGTATGTGTGTGTATGTGTGTGTATGAATGATCTGGTGTGTTTTGTTGGTGAGTGGTGAAGGGTATAAAGGTGGGTGTTTGAGTGTTCCACCATGTTTGTTTGGTGCTGTGGATTCTGGATGCGAAGGTGTTGTTGTTGTAGTCTGCGTTCGCACTGGCTGGGGGTGGAGGTATGTATGCATCCAGGTGTAGTTGCTGCATGTGGATGTGTATATGCCCCTCCTGGCCCACCTTCGCTGACCGTATCGAGGTTGAAGGGCCGAAACGGGATGATGCTGAGGACTTCGACTGAGGACCCGGTCAGTGCGGCACACTTGTGGCCAGGTGTGTTTTGAACTTACACACACACACACACACACACACACACACACACACACACACACACACACACACACACACACACACACACACACACACACACACACACACACACACACACACACACACACGTGGATACTTTGAAAGGCTCCATTGCAATGCTGAAACCCACATATGGAGATAACAAGCAACACACAAACACAGTTTTATATTATTTTTCTTCAAAAATCTGTTCCTCAAAACAAATGCAACTATTTATTGAACAGTAATCGTTGTTCCAAAAGCAATCAATTAACATTTAAAGGAAGTTATCAATTTATACAAATTCCACAACACCCTATACTTAAGTTCATTGTAATTGCAAAGCTCAAAACAATTGTACATCTCAAATAAGTTATATATAATGTTGAGTAATATATAAACGATTGCCAAATTTTCCGACTGCCTGAATTGGCTTTGTTCTTCATCGAGGTTTCTGTGCACAGCTTCTCCAAACAATGGGTCCACAATCCCGGGCCGTATTGTTAGATGCACGACCTCAGCAGTGTCCATACAGTCAGTCAATCTGGCAATGCAATCTCACTTTCAAACCTTATACCCACGGTTTATCGCTTTCCCTCGAGATGTTTACCTTCCTTGCTGGAGGCTTTCATGTATTATCATACATTCATATCCTTATCGCACATTCCACTCCAGAACAATATACATGCTACCTTAACATTATCAGTGAATACATGCACCATGCCTCACACTTTTACACGTATAATACCGTAGCACATCCATTTGGCTTACCACTGAATCGAGCCATTATTCAAAGACGAAAACTAATTTTTACATGTTCCCTCCACATGCCATACCCTGCTCCCTCTTAACAACTGAAAATGGATGCGTTTGAATGCTTCGTCAACAGTGTTTTTACCGTTGCTATTAACTGTATTTAACGAATTCCATTTGGTGTCATTGTGCGCCCCTTAAGAACACCCGTTTCAATCTGCTAACGGGAGTTCCCTGCCTTAGCATGTACATCTGACTTGCCGTTTCAATGTGTTGAACCATGTTGGAAGCCTAGGCCCGGAAGCATATGCGTGACCATGGTGATTGCAAGATTTTAGCGACCAAATGGGTCACTGGTCTTGCTCAGCATGACATCACTCTTTCTCACTGCTGCCAACAAAGTTTCAGGATGATTTGCAGCCAAATACCGATGTGGTGCTGCTATTGTCATGAGAAACATCAGATCGCTCCATCCCACCACCCCCACCACCTCCACCTCCTCCTCCTCCTAATCTGTCCTTGAAATGTCCAAGGTCTGTCTTTCTTTTTCTCTCTTTTTCTCTTTCTCTCTCTCTCTCTCTTTTTCTCTCTCTCTTTCTCTTTTTCTCTCTCTCTTTCTCTTTCTCTTTCTCTTTCTCTCTCTCTCTCTCTCTCTCTCTCTCTCTCTGTCTCTGTCTCTGTCTCTATCTCTATCTCTGTCTCTCTCTCTCTCTCTCTCTCTCTCTCTCTCTCTCTCTCTCTCTCTCTCTCTCTCTCTCTCTCTCTCTCTCTCTCTCTCTCTCTCTCTCTCGTCTGCCAGCACTGTTTCTGGAAAAATTGGCTTGCGTTCAATTAGAATAGTGAGCAGGGTCACAAAGATTGTATCCCAGACTTTTTTAGATTTAAACATTGGGTGGAATGGGGTAAATGAAGAAGTAGACTTTCGTTTAACCTTCCCTGAACTCTCAGTCACTGCCCAGGAACAACATGGTGTGTTTTCCTCTCACAGCGAAGAATCCAGTGTGTTCCACATCATGGGAAAAAGGGCAATGTATAGAATTTGTCTGGAGGTGTGCTTACCGGGCTGTGCAGCACCCTTAAGGAACAAGTGGAAAGAGTCTTTACCTGCAGGAGCATTTCTCACTCCAAATTGGGATGAAATGTACAGGAGTCCTACTGTTGGACGTACAGGAGACCTAAATTGGAGACTGGTCCATCACGCCCTGGCCACACAGGTGTTAGTTCAGAAGTTTAACCCTGCTGTGTCTAATTTATGTCCTTTTTGTGGTAATGTTGAACATTTGTATCATGCGTTTATTGAGTGCAAGAGATTGTCATCTCTGTTTCTGTATCTGAGCCGAATCTTTTGTAAATTCAAAATTGTTTTTTCTGTTACAATCTTTGTTTATGGACTTGCATGTAATACTAGGAAAAACTCTGTGATTTTTCTTTTGAATTTTTTGCTTGGAATTGCTAAGCTTGCGATTTATAAAACCAGAAAAGCCAGATTAGGTAGTGGAAAAAATGAAAATGCACTTTTTTGTTTCATCGGGATGGTGTCAGCACGTATAAAGCTCGAACATGCTTATCATGTAAACATGGGGAACCTTCTTGTGTTTGAAGAGTTATGGGGCATGGGGGGTGTTTTGTGCAAATGCATTGGAAATGAGGTTGTGATTTGTATGTGAAGTGGAGTTGGAATACTTTGGTTTTATACTTTTATAATAAAAGGACACAAAAGTCTGTCTGTCTGTGTCTGTCTGTCTGTCTGTCTGTCTGTCTGTCTGTCTGTCTGTCTGTCTCTCTCTCTCTCTCTCTCTCTCTCTCTCTCTCTCTCTCTCTCTCTCTCTCTCTCTCTCCCTCTCCCTCTCCCTCTGCTGCAACAGTTTTGCCTGTCTCTATTATAAAAGATTGCTGTCAGTTTGAGCCATTTTTCCCATAGAGGGCCAAACGGATCTTCATCAAACTTTCAGAGGTTCATCACTGAGTACCCGGGAGTGTTTAAAATATTTTTTATAACATTTTGAAAAAAAGTTGCTATATTTATTGATATATTTTTAATCGCTCTGCAGTGCCTAAGCCTTTATAGCTATGGTATAGGTGATATTAAAAATCCCTGACACCATTCCTTAGTCGGTCTAGGGAAGTGGTTTTAAACCCCACAAAAAAAATAGAAGAAAAAACAAAATTTGATTTCTTCAAATGCCAACAGGATTAGAACAGCACAGGGTACCTGTGTTCGTATATAATAAAAACGTCGGATGCTAATAGGCAAGCACAATAACATGATGTTTGTTGAGAAAATGTACCATTTCCCAATACAAAATAGCATTCCATTCATTGCCATGCTCTTTCCAGAGCTCACTTGCTGTCAAAACAGTCACTAGACAGAAGAAAAAAAAAACACTAGTTTTCCATTGTTCTGCCCAATGGTAATCCTGGCATGCATTTGGAACTTAGCCACGCATACAAGAACATAACGGCTGACTTCTTTCAAAAGGCACCAGGGATCTTTAACGTCTTATTAGCAAATGGGACACCAAGAATGTTAGCAAATGGGACACCAAGCTTAACATCCCTCCAAAATAATGGCACCTGAATACAAACTGTCATCCCGGTGATTTGCAGGCCTTGCCTGCAAATCACCAGGATGACAGTTTGTATTCAGGTTTGGGAATCAAATCGAGACTAATCAGCTCAAAAAGGAAGTTCACTACTTCAGAGCTACTCTCCTGCCAACCCAAAAACATGCTTACCTTATTGATAGAAATACTTTTTGAGTTTGTATTTTTGAGTTTGAGTTTGTTCAGTTTGTTCAAAAAACATTTTGAGTTTGTTCAAATACTAAGTAGTTTGTATTTCACAACTCCAAATTTACAATTAAAAAACGTTTAAAAAAAGGAACCTCAGTGGGGCCTTTTGATAAACATAGCAATGCAATGTGACTGGCATGATTAGTTTGGTTCAGGAGAAGCCAAGGGATTATCCAAAGCCTGGGTCCATCAGCTTCATTACGTACCATGCTGACATTCGCAGAACACATGGCTCACGAAACGGCTGAAAATTAAAATAACTCACAAATCTCAAAATCAATCTGAGCTTTGCAAAAAAACAGTCATCATTCAAGGCTTGCACTATTGCAAAATGAAATAACAGTTTAGACTCGCTGCATGCCAGACACTACATCTCCAAGAAAGGGAGATAAGGATAAACCATCAAAAACAAAATTCTCCTTTACATGCATCACCGACTATCACGGATAACTGGCTGCATGGAACAAATTTCTTCATCAATTCTGGTTCCACTCCAATCAAGTAGGGGGACATTGGAAAATGTACAACTCTGTGCATAATACGCAGATATCGGAGTAATATAATCAAATGAATTACTTGTTTTGAAATAGCAGAAAATAGTTATATGTGCTCTTGCCAACCTTAAGAAATGTGAACCAACAATTTAGTCAGATTGAGTAACCTTCCTCCCTTCCCTCTTCCATTCATATTCCTTTGAAAGTAGGAAGATTAAAAATAATTTTTTTTATTTAAATGTGTCGTCACACAATTAATTTGAGCAGCATCATTGCGCACCGGGAAATAGTGATGCTCATCTGTTTTGAAAATATTTACACAGCCTAAGTGTTCAAATAGAATTGTTTTGATATATTTTAGTTTACTGTTTTTTGGAGGAAATAATAGCGAGTTCAGACTGTTTCACCACCAGCCTAATCCCCTTTTCATCTTACTACAATTCACCAAATGTCTGTCTGTCTGTCTGTCTGTCTGTTCCCAGGTACCGCAAAAACAGCTGAACCGATCGGAACGAAATTTTGGGTGGGTAATCCTGGGACCCCCTGGAGTAAAATAGACTATATTATTTTTCCAATTAGGAAAATTTTTCCAATTTTCCAATTTTCCAGTTTTTCCAAACAAGATGGAATAATATTTACCAATATGAACAGTGATGTGGCTTTTATTGAAATTCTACAAATACTGTTTAGATTGTGATGAGTTGCGTGCGATATGATTTAACGGATGTTTATATAAATCGTTTAAAATAAAATAAAACCCTTCAATTTCTGATATTTTGCCTTTTCATTTGGGCCTCACAATTGAAGCCCCGCCCAATTGAAGCCCCGCCCATTTTGTACCATTGCTAGTAATGTTAAATTTATTATTACCTCAGCCATCGACAGTGGACGCAGGTTATGTTATCTGAAACCAGATAATGAGGATGTTTTCATTTTTTAAGTGATCATTCATAATTGAGAGATCGTGCCAAAAACGATATATAGCATGATATCTCCAAAAGTTGTGGACGGATTCTGACAAAACTTGGTGGATGAGTTTGTTAGGTGACAATAACAAGCGGATTAGATGCAAATCTGGCCCATCAGTGGGATACAAAACAAACTGTTCAGCCTGGTGGAGGTATGCACTTTACCGAGATGAAATGAAAACAGTCAGGAAAGTTAACTGCTGAGTGGGCAGGGTGGGGGGAGGGGGGAGGGGGCAGGAGGGACGTCAAGCAAGTGAGAGTGGAGAGGAAGAAGGAGAGGAAATGGGATTCAATTCGCAAAGTAAGATGGCAGCAGGGAAAAGAAGGAACAAGGGAATGGAAGTTTATTCTGTACTAGTTTTGTATAAACGGTTAACATGAATGCGCAGTTGCCAAATGCAAAATCTGAGCAAAAATATTTCGAAACACTTTCATTTCAAGTTAAAAACCTCATGCATTTCCTGACATTGCAACACTCCCCTTCCTCCACCTCTTCTCTTTCTTTTTTATTTTGCTCTCAATTCAGAAGCATTCATTTTTCAACCTAATGAGAAATCAAAGAGAGCTAATCCAAATTTTGGAAAGCACAAGCTTATTTAACACAACTAGGTGGGTTTCACACCCAGAATAACTACAAAGATAAGGCTTGGCAAAATTATGAATAAAAACTACAAGACTAACTATAAAGAGCGACTGACATATTTTATGTAATAATATACCTTCTGCTGACTGGGCCTCAGGTACCCGGTCCCGGATTGCCTTGCAGGCATCCCAGATGATGGTAGACGGTTCAAACTGCATCGTTTTCACCACATTGCAATGGCGGACACAGATCTTGAGTGATAGGGCCACCATGATGTTGATGGCTTCACAGCAAAACTGCAAGAATACGTGAAAAAAAAGGAACAAGCGACTGAGAAAAATGCTTCACAGGCAAATAATGTTCTCGCAAAACTCAAAGTTCTGACTCGAAGCTCAGTTTCTCACAGATGATTACAATGCCAGGAAGCATGTGTTATTATACAAATCAAACTCGGGTTTCACATTACCCCTTCAATGTAATGGGGACTCATCACATGTTCCTGGACTTAAACCAAAGGCCTTTGCCAACTTTGACCATCAAGTATGAGCTTTACATGAAAAGTTGAATCATGGATGAGTCAAAGGGTACGTTGTTAATCAGGAAGACCATGTAATGCTTCAAATTAGCCATATTTAATGGAGTACTGTATCTAAAATGGCAATTAATACGTTGTGTGTTACACATGATACCCATTTGTGAAATGTGTGTCAAAGGGCCACCACTCGTCCATTTGACCTTATAGATGTAGGCTGGTGAAAGGACCATCATTTAATACATGAAGAACAAATAGTAGGATAAAACAAATGTGAAAACGGTGAGATGCATTAATTTTAAAAGCATGTGACCATACACCAATCCGAAACACTTGTGGTTACAGACAGACAAAGAGACAGTCACACAGGTACATGCTTACTCAGGCACGCACAACAGACCGGGATCTAGATGGGTGGATATGCTCTCCTCCTCATGAATATTTTTCTTTATGAACATTATGCAATATTCATTATTATTTCGTCAATTTATTTAAAGCGATTGGCACCAAACTTCACCTCAATCGACAGAGCCTTCACAGCACGCCTCATCTTATCTTTGGGAAGCATCTTTGAAAGACGAAGAAAAAATGCCAAGAATGAACACCAATGGCACAAAGTAGAGTGATTTAACAAAGACAAATGAATAAAACGTTGAGTCACGGGACCACTCCAGCTGGCTAAGTTGGGCATTTCTGTAATCCCTGCTTAATCATAGCTCAGATTTGAATATCTCATTTGAAATTGAAATCAAATTTTACCGATTTTCATAATGACGAGTAAATTCAGAAATAATATCCTCTGAATGTATTACACTGCAATTCAACCTTCTTCTTCTTCTTCTTCTTGAACTGCCAACATTATCCCACCTTTCTTGTGGGTCGGCCGGAGGAGGCTTGGCCTGAGTCTTCACGAACCGGCTGGCTAGGCCTGACTTTTGACTAGTGTGGGCAGGAATTTGTAATTCGGCCATGGCTCCGGCGATAGCTCACCAATTAATCCCAACTAGCCTGGGTTTGAATTGATGTGAAATTTATATTGATCTTTTGATCGATGTGAAATAACCCACGGTATGTTTCGCAAAAAGTAGGCAAGTTATCGCCAGCACCCTGAAAAAAAATACAAATTCCTGCCACCTTCCGTTTGAATGGCAGGCTTGGAAAGGAAGTCCATGACAGACTTTGGCCATAAATGCTCACAGGCAGACCTCACTAAAAGGTGGGGATCAAATCTAGCCATTGAATAACAATAATAATAACAGCAGCAACAGCAACTGAAGGAGATCAATTATGTTTTTTACGGCGCTGCCCTATGGGTTTTTTTACGGCGTTGCCCGTCTAGAACAGTGTTTGTCCATCTGTATGTCCTCAAACATATACCAATCAGAGCTGAGGGTCTGGTCACATGACAGGATGATGCGATTACATCTGATGTCATTACGGCAGTACGGCGGCTGACTCCGCACACCACCATTTTAATTCCAGTTTCGTTCAGGCCGAACACATCGTTGAACCTGTCATATATCACAATCACCATGCTCTACCTTTACATTTTTCATTCAGTCTGAAACACAAACAAAGCAATTGTTAAAACGACCATGAAATATCAAAAGCATCGGCGTTACGGGTCTTCCAACAATACGGTACGTATAGGCCTTAGGCTTCATGCCTCACATTTGGACGCTTCGGACAAATTAAGCCCAGGTTTCTTAATACAGTAGTGTATCGTTTCAGTAGTATTGTTTTCGTAATAATAATAATAATAATCATAATAATATAGTAAATAAAGTCATAACACTTTAATCCCAATGTCGTGAATGGAAAGTTGATGGATTGAAGCGGTGTATGGTTCATGAATCAATGATAAGCGGAGTAACCGTGGAAGTAAGGAATTAGCCTCGGTTTTTTAAAATAGTGATATAATTTTCCTAATAATGATAATGTAACATTAATATTATAATAAATGTAATCATAACATTAATCCCTTCGTAGTGACTGCAAAGTTACTGGAGGTTAAAATATATCTTCTATATATTAAAGTAGCGGTGGTTTTGTGTCATGCTACGTCATTACGTCTGTCTTCAACTAAAGTATAAAACAAGCCTGGCTACGACGCTGTTAGACTTTCGGTCTTGTTTTTAAAGGGTAATACAGAGGAAACTATCTGGTTTGTTGATTCGCTCGAAATTTATTAATAAATGGCACTTTATGTTACATGTGATAAATAATATAAACATATTAAATCTGGCTGGAATAAGGGCTCTAAGGTGTCTAACCTGGGTTTGAATCTCGACCCAACTATAAACTGCCATCCTGGTGTTTCACAGGCAGAGTGGTTCATAAATGTGTGTGTGTGCTCCATCCATCGGAAGGACATTAAACTAGGCGTTAGCTGGTGGTTATTAAAGACCCCACAATGTCTTTCACGAAGAGTAGGCGAGCTATCACCGGCACCCTGAACAAATTCAAAATTCCTGCCCTAACTATATACTGCCGGGAAGGCAATGGCAAACCACCCAGTATAACACTAAGAAGGCAATGGCAAACCACCCAGCCAAGAAACTGCTTCCACAGCCAACACGGATGCTCTAACAGAGCATGGAACATCAGAATCAGAATCTGGAATACTATATTCAATGTCCCCTATCTTAACAAGCTACAATACACAGAAAGCACTAACTTGTGTTAAACCTCTATACATTATCATTATTACATTACATTATGACTTTACAAGTCCAAATGAGAACAAATGTGGGTCAGAAACTGCCTGAAGATTGGTAGGAGAAAATTACAATTATTTGTGATTATGTGATTATGACATCTTGGGTATTGAAAGCATGGGGAAAAAATCACAGAAGAGACAATAGTTAACAGCTTAAAGAAAATTCTTCCCATCAAATGACGCTTCGGATAAATTAGATGAAGATGATGATGTGACGTTGGTGATGAACCAATGCACTGAGAGCTGTTGGAGTTATTTCATTCTGATACCGAAGTTTGAAGGGTTTTCTAAAAGTGACATGCAAGTTTCACCTCAGGACATTATACTTTTAGAAACCAAGTAATGTTTCAATTTTGTACATACCTTTGGTTGATTGCTTGCAAAGCAGCTGCACTAAATAAACAAATTGTTATAAACACTACAGGTTTTTTAATCAAAATTTTTGCATCTGCATTTTTATTGTTAATTACCACTGAAAAGTGTTTCGAGAAAAGATAGAAAGCAACTAGAACGCCACTCAGTAGAGCGCATACTCCCGCCGTGGGTGGCCGCTGCTGAGCCCTATCTTCCAATGGTAAAAAATTCCTGGATCCAGAATAATATCCTGAGCTTCACCAAAAACGAATCAATTCTTCCTTATCCCAAGGGCAATCATCCCACCAACTTTCATCCAAATCCGTTCAGAACTTTTCCAGATATCTTGCTCACAAACACACGAACATAGGAACACACACACACACGGACACGATCGAATGCGTTACTCCCTGGCGGGAGTAATAAACCTGAAATGCGCACAGCCAGAACCAGAATTATTTATTTGGTCTGGGAAGCCCATGTGAGGTTTCTTCTTCTTCAGCCTCACAACCCTGGGTGAATATGCGATCTTTTAAAGAAAAGTTGGAATTTTGCCAAATCTGTTTTATTCGTTTGTTAATATACCTCAGCCATTGACAAATCTAGAACTACGTCTTTATAAGTTCATCAAATACTGACACCGCAAATGACATTCGCTGAGCTAAATGTTGATATCTTCGTCTGAGGTTTAAAAAAAAAAAAAAAAAAAACAGTTTTAAAGTATTATACATATCAAACGATACATTTTATGAAACGGCGAAACCTAATACACACTTTGGTGGTTTTAAAATGACAGAATATGTCTTTATTAGAAAAAAAAAAATGAACATTGAAGACGACGCTGCTAAAAAAAACACAATGCTCTAACGCATAACCACGAGTTTAAACTACATTTACAACAAATATGAAAACTATTTTCATATCACAATGTTAAATATAGAATATATAGAAGATAATGTTTAAAAAAAAGATGAGCCCTATCTTCCAATGGTAAAAAAATCCTTCAAAAAATTCCTGGATCGGGAATAATATCCTGAGCTTCACCAAAAACTAATCAATTCTTCCTTATCCCAAGGGCAATCATCCCAGCAACTTTCATCCAAATCCGTTCAGAACTTTTCCAGATATCTTGTTCACAAACACACGAACACACACACGGACGGACACGATCGAATGCATTACTCCCTGGCGGGAGTAATAAACATTTGCCTGTGTCTTATGTTTTCCTTGCAATTAACACATTACCGGTATGGAGAGCAGTGTTCCAATCAGCCAAATTGTTGTATGTCGCTGAGAAATTTGTAACAGGTCTTTTACAGCTGTGGCCACTATTCAAGTGTGGTTTATACACGACTTTGTTTTTCAAAAATATCAATACTTTGGGGATTGCGGCTTATACACGATGCGGTTTATAATTGGAAAATCACGCTAATCTCTAATGGTTAGCCGAGGAAGAAGTTTGGCCCACGTCTTTCACAAATCGGATGGCCAGGCCTGATGTTCGACTGAAGCTGCTTTCGGGAGGAATTTGTAATTTGTCCAGGATACAGACAATAATTCACCTACTCTTTGCAAAATATACTGTGTGATCTTCTTCTTCTTTTCCTATGCAGCACAAGGCTGTGAGCAGGGTCATGCCCCCTGTATGGGACACCTCAAGTAACTTCCATCTGAGGGACACAACACTTGCCTGGGAAGCACCAATCTGACAATTTACAGTCTGGCTGAACTCGAACCGACATTAGACGTCTCAAAGGTAAATGTGCTGACTAGGCACTATTCTGTGAGACTTGGTTCAGATTCAAAACAAAATGAAAATACCAATGTGTATATTAATTAAATTTCAAAAGAATTTCAAGAAGTACTTTTTATAAATCCTATCAAAAACTGAGAAAAAGTTTGCATGATGTAACAGAGTGCACAATGCTTTTTACATCTCTTGGCAAGTGCATGGTTGATGGAAACAGTATGATAACTTTTGTACATTCACTGTTGGTATAGGCACCAACCACTAACTGTCGCCAATTGTATTTATAAGACAGAAGGACCCATGTCTGAAAAGTGGGATTGTGGTGCGGGCGGGAGGTTTTGGAAGGGATGGGAGGGATGGGGGGGTGAGTGCGAGGACTTGAACAGGCATCTGCTATGCAACCAAAAATCTTAGACAAGATGCTACAGCAAAGAGCTTATGTGTGGATATGAATAGGGAGCTCTTATGAAGAATTTAAGGGATGCATTTAATCTGGGAAGGCATTGTTGTGAAGAGACAGGCATTACGACAGTAATATTCCTTCCTTTTCCATTTTTATCCAGCGTAATACGAAGGCTTACACAGTGCAATATCTGTTACACCCAATGGTAATGTACAGCGTTTTGGGATAACAATTCTTTTGTACACTTTACTGTACATTTTATGTCACTTTGAGAGTATGTTGGTTGTTTTTAGTTTTGTTTCAAAATAAGAGTAATTCTATTGGTAAACAATTAATTTATTGCAAAAGGCCAAACTGATTACCTTGCTCATAATATCATCAATAGCAACTTATAGAGCCAAACTTACAAAAGGCGTTTAAGAGTTATACGCATGTAAAATCGTTAATTGTGTGATGATCACCCGTAAGAGTGATTGTCTAATGCGGAATCAAAAGCTAATCACAGGTGTATAAACCAATCGCTGAAGAGTGATTATCTAATGTGGGATGAAAACCTAATCACAGGTGTTTAAACCAATCGCTGAAAAGTGATCGTCTAATGTGGGATCAAAAGCTAATCACAGGTGTTTAAACCAATCGCTGAAGAGTGATTATCTAATGCGGGCTCAAAAGCTAATCACAGGTGTATAAACCAATCGCTGAAGAGTGATTATCGAATGTGGGATCAAAACCTAATCACAAGTGTTTAAGCCAATCGCTGAAAAGTGATTACCTGATGTGGGATCAAAACCTAATCACAGGTGTTTAAACCAATCGCTGAAGAGTGATTATCTAATGCGGGATCAAAACCTAATCACAAGTGTTTAAACCAATCGCTGAAAAGTGATTATCTAATGCGGGATCAAAACCTAATCACAGGTGTTTAAACCAATCGCTGAAGAGTGATTATCTAATGCGGGATCAAAACCTAATCACAAGTGTTTAAACCAATAGCTGAAGAGTGATTACCTAATGCGGGATCAAAACCTAATCACAAGTGTTTAAATAACAAAGAAACCTTTACACATTGGCGAGGACATGTTTACGAGTGTGTTTAAGGTTTGCATTTAAGGTTTAAGGTTGGGAAGGTAAGGTTTAAGGTAAGTGTGCTTCAGGTTGTAAGGTGAGTGCGAGTGGGTGCGAGTGGGTTTAAAGTAAGCATTGCATGGCTTATAAAGAATTGGTTGTTCACATGGGATGGTGAATATGGATGCATGAGAAGTGCTTGAATAAGCTCAAGAGGAGGCAGAAGAGAATAGGAATAGGGCAGTTCGCCGACATGCATTGGGAATCTTCGAGGATATATGCAATCCCTGGAAAAGTATGACAATATAAAATTTGTCTGGCGTTAGACTCGAGAAGGAATCATTTTGTTGGCTGCTGAATCAAATGCTAGATGACATGGATCAACCTACGAGAACGAGCAATGAATACCCTCCAACAATTGTCCGTGGTGCTGCGATTCTATGCAAGCGCATCATTTCAATTGGATGTTGGAGATATGTGCGGTGTTTCATAAGCAAATCGGCTGTTTAGACGCGCACAACTAATCGGCTGTTAATCTCCCTACCGAAATTGCTAATTAGACAGGCAATTAGCTGTGCATGTACAATAATGTTTGTATCAGCACGAAAGGGTTAGGCGTGTGTTAGCAAGACGCTCACTAACCACCTTTCGTAAATTTAGCCCATGAAGTCCCAAAGGTGGTTAAAGTTTTACTTTGACATCAGTTTATAAAAGGCCTTTGCCTTTAGTAATCACACTAAAATATGCAATTTGGTCTGTCTGTTTGTCTGACCAAGATACACTACTCACAATAAGTTAGGGATATTGTGGGAGTGAGTTTTTATTTATTTATAGGAGTTATAGTTAGGGTATTGAAATCAAGAATGCTGTGTTTTTTCACACTCATTAATAACCTTAGAATTAGGACCAACAACTTTTTTCAACATAATAAATACACAAAATCAACCACACCGAAGAACCTGCCAATATCCCTAACTTATTGTGAGTAGTGTACATCTGGGCGTTAGTTATCAAATATCAGCCAAACTTGACAGGAGAACTAAGGGTCACACGATGGAAATTGTAGCGACTTAATTTACTCCCTTCGCAAAGGAGGTTTTCGTCCTCAAGCAAAATCTGTGTTAAGATGTATAGATAGCTTATCGTGGCATTTTTCCAAGGTCACTTCTAATAACAGAAGTAATAACAACACTCATGATAATATTAAAATATTAATGTTATTACAGAACAATATTAATACTAATAATCAAAAGTTTAAAATTATTCCATCCCCTAGGGGTTTTCCTCCTTGAACAAACACTGTGTTAATGTGTATAAATAGCTTATCAAGGCATTTCTTGGGGGACCCCTACCAGAAGTAAACAAGACCAAAAGTCTAACATGGTGTAGCCGGGCTTGTAATATATTATAAACCACAAACACACATGATTAGCTTTTTAAACAATCGCTAATGCTGTTTATAACATTAAACAAAGAAATATGGAGGAATCCAGACATCCATGAGGTAAGTTTTACTTACAGAACTGAGCGAAGATCTACTGTAATCTATGCACTCCACAAGGGTTGGAGGTGTGCTCATTTGCCAAGCAGCCAGGGAGCACTTGCCAAGCCAGCCGTTCATTAAGGGTTTTGAATGGAGTGCTTGCTCGAATGCTTTAACCACATAGCGATCTCTCCACAAGAAACTTGTTAAATGAACACACACCCAATGTTCTTGAGACCCGACCATAGATCGACTGTAATCTATATACCCCAAAGTGGAATGACCTTTCCTGCCACTCCTGTAGTGAGTGGGTGTTTACGCCGTAATGACATCACATACGTAATGGCTAATGACGTAGCATAATGGCCGGACACAAAACTGCCGCTACTTTAATATACACAATATATATATTTAACCTCCAGTAACGTTGCAGTCACTACAAAGGGATTAGTGTTACGATTAGATTTACTAACATTATTATTACGAAAATTATATATATTTTAAAAACAAAGGTGAATTCCTTACTTCCGCGGTTACAACGCTTCAATCCATCAAATTTCCATTCAAGACATTGGGATTAAAGTGTTATGGTTATATTTACTATATTATTATTATTACGAAAATGATACTACTGAAACGCTATCACTGTATTAAGAAACCTGGGCTTAATTTGTCCGAAGCAGATGGTGAGTCATAACGCCTAAGGCTTATACGTACCATATTGTTGGAAGAGCCGTAACGCCGATGCTTTCGATATTTGATGGTCATTTTAACAATCGGTTTTTTGTGTTTCACACTGAATGAAAAACGTAAAGCTAGAGCATGGCGATTGTGATATATGACAGGTTTGATGACATGTTCAGCCTGAACGGCCTATAAATCAAAATGGCGGAGTGTGGAGAGTCAGCCGTTGTACGCCGTAATGACATCAGATGTAATCACATCACCCTGTCATGTGACCAGATTCTCAGCTCTGATTGGTATACGTTTGAGGGGACATACATACATACATACATACATACCTACGTACATACGTACGAACGGACAAACACTGTTCTAGATGGCTCTGCCCGATGGGCTACGCCATAAAAAAAACAATATAAACCACAAACACGTGTGATTGCCTTTTTAAACGCTACTGTTCTTAATAATAATAATAATACAAACAGTAATAGTAATAAAAATTGGCAATAATAATAAGGATAATAACAACATCCCCTGCCGCTCCCGTAGGGAGCAGGTGTCCTAGTTATCTTTAAAAAATTGTCTTTACAGCATTGGTAACTGCAATAGGAATACCCATTACCACTTGTTTTCTTCATGAATGCATCACGTGTTGAAAACAAAGATGGTGGCAAGAGAAGTAACAAAGAGTGAAAGAGCAAAAACAAAGAAATTTCAGGTCAAGTAAAACATGTTAAAATTTATGGACGATTATAAATTATTTTCATAATACAAATTTGTGGAGTTATGTTATAACCTGTTGATCAAAATGCAAGTTGGATGCAAATGCAAAATGCATCATGCAAAATGCATCTCCCGCGATGATGCTATCTCCGAGGGCCTTTCACTCACTCACCGCAGGCAGGTTGGTGGTCTTTCCGTCTTCTACCGACTCCTCTCCGGCCTAGCCCCCCCCAGCCCTGTCTGTGCTCTGTCACCCAAATATTCCTACAGGTCGCACAAGATCTGCCTGCAACCCTCTTATGGTTAAACTGCCAAAATCAAGACTCTCTGCTCACCTTCACTCCTTCATTCCTCTTTTCTCCCACCTCTGGAACAAACTCCCTCACTCTCTTTAATCCCACTCCTCCCTCCAGGTCTTTAAAACAGCTGTTCACCACCATCTCTTATCTTCCCCAATCCAAAACCTTGATCTTTTCTACCCCCGCTAATTTCACCCCAAATCCACTTTTTTGAAATACCAACTGCTTTCCTGGAAGTCCTTGGTGTCCTTGCGTTTTATACCTATCCTGCCTCCCCCCAAGCCCTCTCCCTCCCACACATCTCCCGATGTCCCTGCTCTCAAATGTTGTGTTTGTGTGCTTCCTCCCCTTCTCTCCCCATCTTGTCTGCCGCTCCCCTTTTTATATACTTTGCTTGTTTGATTTGTTTGTTTGATAAATGTTAGCTCTTCCACGAGCCTCGATTCTGTATACAAAAATAAAATAAAAAAATTAAAGGTATAAATACAAAAAAAATCAAAAAAAAACATAAAAAGAATAAAAGCATAAAAGATAAAGCATAAAATCAATTTTAAAAATTGCTTTTTTTTAATTAAAATAAAAGCATAAAACAAATGCTAATTAGACCAATTAATCACGTAGACCAGGTCACTCTACTCTGGACATGCTGCTTCTGCTGTCTCAACAATGGATGGAGGTCCTCAATGCCAAACAGGAAATCAGAGCTGTCTCCCTTGACATATCACGTGCCTTCGATACGGTCTGGCACCCAGCTCTGCTCACCAAACTCTCCTCCTATGGTATCCATGGAAATCTCCATGCATGGCTTGCGGACTTCCTCTCTGGTCGTAGTCAACGTGTGGCCCTGAATGGATTTCTCTCATCTCCCCTTCCCGTTCAGGCTGGAGTTCCCCAAGGCAGTGTGCTGGGCCCTGTGCTTTTTCTGGTCTTTATCAATGATCTCTCCGACTCTCTGGAAAATCCTCTGTATCTCTTTGCTGATGACTCCACTCTCTGCCGCTCCATTCCTCTTCCCTCAGATCGGCAGTCTGCAGCCTCCTCACTCTCTGAAGACCTGGACAAAATCACAGACTGGTCAAACATGTGGAACATGTCTTTCAATCCTGACAAATCTCACACTCTTACTATGTCTCTCCGAAAAGATCGACTGGACAACCCTCCCATCTACTTTCTCAACAATCCTCTCCAAGAAGTTCTGTCGCTCAAGCTTTTGGGTCTCACCATCTGCCATGATCTTTCTTGGGAAAACCACATTTCCAAGCTGGCCTCCAAAGCCAGTCGCCGACTGGGCATCCTCCGTCGTGCGAAGTCCTTCCTAGGCACACCTGAGCTCCTCACCACATACAAGGCTTTCATCCGCAGCTCAATGGAATACTGTTCTCCCCTATGGGCTGGTGCTCCTGCCTCACACCTGGCTCGGCTTCACGCTGTTGAATCCAAAGCTTTCAGAATCATTGGAATCTCCCGCGATGAAGCTATCTCTGAGGGCCTTTCACTCACTCACCGCAGGCAGGTAGGTGGTCTTTCTGTCTTCTACCGACTCCTCTCCGGCCTTGCTCCCCCAGCTCTCTCTGTGCTCTGTCCCCCAAATATTCCTACAGGTCGCACAAGATCTGCCAGCCACCCTCTGATGGTTAAACTGCCGAAATCTCGGCTCTCTGCTCACCTTCACTCTTTCATTCCTCTTTTCTCCCGCCTCTGGAACAAACTCCCACACTCACTTCAATCACACTCCTCCCTCCAGGTCTTCAAAACAGCTGTTCACCACCATCTCTTATCTTCCCTCATCCAAAACCTTGATCTTTTCTACCCCGACTAATTCACCCCAGATCCACCTTGTTTGAAATTCCAACTTCTTTCCTGGAAGTCTTGGCAGTGTCCATATGTTTTATACCTCTCCCACCCCCCCCCCCCCTTCCCATGCCTCCCCCCCAAAGCCCTCTCCCTCCCACAGTTCTCTCGATGTCTCCATGTCTCTCGGTCCCTGCTCTCAAATGTTGTGTTTGTGTCCTTCCCCCTCTCTCCCCATCTTGTCTACCGCTCCCGATGTTATTTGTTTTGTGTGTCTGTTTGTCTTTCTGTGTGATTAATGTTCGCTTTCACGAGCCTCGATCTTGTATACAAAAAAAAAAACAAAAAAAAAAACAACTAATTAATTAACTAACTAACCAATTAATTAATCCAATAAATCAACCAACGAGCAAGAGTGGTGACGGGAATGCCTTGGACCCAGAGGCTTAATTCTGACAGCCTGAAATATACTTCATCTCACAATAAACCCGCAGGTGCTCAAGCATGTTCCAATGGTGAGAATATTTTCAGGCCATGATACCCACAGATCAGGCTCTGATAGCATGAAGATCGCTCGTTTCCCACGTAGAAAGCGCACGCACTACCTTTCAAATTCACACAGGCATAGTATTCCCCATTGACTTACTTATTCACAGAATTTAACAACCAACGTTGTAGCATCTTTCACAAGTCAAATTGAGAGCAATAAATTACATGAAAGAAAACAGCAGGGACGAACTAGAGAAAACCCACCCCACAAATGCCAACTATGTTTATGTAGAAGACCGCTTTCGAACCACCCATTTTGTAATTCTGGATTCAGTAATTACAATAATTAGCCAGTAATTGTCAAAGCATATTCAGAAAGTTCTTCACCAAAAGAAGTTCGTTTTCCAGTTTTCTTTGCTGTTGGAACACACTACTCTTCAACAAAAGCATCCAACTAAGCTATTGAAGAGTGGCCAAAGGTAAACGGGAAGAATGATTACAGGTCACAGAAAGTATATGCTGACCAGTTTGTCCATGCCTTGCATCTATAATGAAGCTTAGATATACCTTTGTGTAGACTGTTGATACAGCCCAAAGTAGTAGTATAAAAGGGTGCAACGTTAGGAGGTGCAACGTTCACAGTATTAGACTAACCGAAAGCACACTTTAAAGAAAGACATATAGAACGGGTTTGCCTTTTTGGTGTTACCACCTGGTCCCCAAAGTTCTAATATAATATGCTGTGTTCTTTTATCCACCATCTTCTAATACCTATGTAATTAATGTAAATGTATCACAATAACCTTGTCTGTTGATATACGTATGTACAAACTCATCCATAGACTTAGACAATGGAAAATAAAAAAAGCCGTCATAAAATAAGAATAGGAAAAGCATATTAAACTAGAGCGACACTATTTGATGTCACAACCTCGACCGATATGCCTCTGCCCACATTATTACATCACTAAACATAATTGTATCAAGTTTGATTTAAATCCCTTCAGCTGTTCTTAAGTGCCACAGTTTTACCTGACATGACCTTTGACCTTTTATACTGAAATCTAATCAGTTCATATTTGCATCACAATATAGACTTTTACAAAGTTTGGTCAAAATCCCATCACGGGTTCACAAGTTACCTCGGTAACAGAACTTTTACCGAACGGGACCCCTGACCTTTGATCTCGTGACCCCCACATCTACTCAGTTCATCTATACATCATGATACATGCCTGTACCAAGTTTGACATCGATAACTTCAGCCATTCTTAAGTTATCGCAGTAACGAAGACCTATCACGAATGCACGGACAAATGTATGGAAGGACAGCCAGAAGGACAACCCAAAAACAATGCCTCCAGTGACGTCATCGGTGGAGGCATAAAAAATATACATAAACTAGAACGGCACTCTGTAGAGAGCATACCTCCACCTGGTTGGCCATATCACCCAATGGTGAAGAATCACGAAAAATTCTACGAGCTGGATCCGTATCCGGATCTTCACCAAAATTGAATTGATTTATTCCTTGTCACACACCCAACCTGTCCACCAGGTTTCATCCAAATCCGTCCAAAACTTTGAGATATCGGCTATGTATCGTTTTTGGCCCTATCTCCCAATGGTGAAGAATCTATATTTTTTTTTTTTTTTTTTTTTTTTTCTATACTGAATCGAGGCTCGTGAAAGAGCTGACAACCGCGAGGGAAAGACAAAGACAGTACATGGGGACCGCGAGGGAAAGACAAAGACAGTACATGGGGACCGCGAGGGAAAGACAGTACATGGGGACCGCGAGGGAAAGACAAAAACAGCACATGGGGACCGCGAGGGAAAGACAAAGACAGTACATGGGGACCACGAGGGAAAGACAAAGACAGCACATGGGGACCGCGAGGGAAAGACAAAGACAGTACATGGGGACCGCGAGGGAAAGACAAAAACAGCACATGGGGACCGCGAGGGAAAGACAAAGACAGAGACAACAACAACATCAAATAAAATTTCAAGACTTTAAAGCCAATATATATATAAAATATATATATTGTAAATATATATATAAATTTTATATATCTATCTATAATTCCAGTAATCTCTGTGTGTGTGTGTGTGTGTGTGTATGCGACCGCTGTTTCTCGACAACTACCGGTCCGATATACTTGAAACTTGCCAGGTATATTGCTGGGGACCTGAGGATGTGCCTTTTCAAGGTTTCATATTAATCGGACAAGTAGTTACCGAGCTATGGCGATTTCTTTACCAAACTCCGCAAGCCGTTCGCTTTGGACCAAACCATTGCATGTAAATAGAGGGGGGGGATTGTCACCGTACTCGCAAGCCGTTCGCTTTGGACCAAACCATTTCATGTAAATAGAGGGGGGGGATTGTCACCGTACTCGCAAGCCGTTCGCTTTGGACCAAACCATTTCATGTAAATAGAGGGGGGGGGATTGTCACCGTACTCGCAAGCCGTTCGCTTTGGACCAAACCATTTCATGTAAATAGAGGGGGGGGATATAATTTTAGATATATATATAGTACGGGCATGCCCTAGTATATATAAAACACAGTTTGTGTGTGTGTAATGTTACCGATAGACTCCTAAACGGAGAGGCTTACGTGCTTGATATTTAGCATAGACATGCCCATTGAGCCTGGGACGAACATGGCCGAACTCAAAATATTTGATGATCCATATTTTTTATTCATATTAACCTCAGCGCATTTCAGCGAAGTACCCGCTAATCTCAGCCGGTTCCAGAGCAGCTCGCTGATTCGCTCAGAGCGATCACGTGATGTTCCATCCCGTCACACGTCACACGTTTTTTCACCTTTTATGCGATCGTGTTTTGTATCGATTTTGTGCGATATGAATTAAATGTCTTTGAAACAGCTGTGAAATGTCTTTCCACAACCCTTCCGTAACCGATTGGAGCAGTTTATTGCCGCACAAAACGAGATCCGCGAAGCGAGTTGGTCGAGTCGTGCTGACCAAGATGGCGACACGGCGGCTTCACTTTTCACGGAGTATGAGCGTTCTATATATTTTCAATTCAGTGCGCCCGTGTGATTTGTGGCATAGACATGACCATTGGGCCTTCATGGTGTAATTTGTGCGAGGCTTTTGTCCGAGTGAGCTTGAGTCGAGAGGGCGAATGTACGGGTTGGGAATGTACGGGTCTCCCTTCCCCCGCCCGGCAACGCCGGTACTGGAGGACTTCACAGGATCGGTGAGTCTCCAAAATCCGCTTCGTGCTGTTGCGAATATGCAGGACTATGTCCGATTGTTGTGCTGCTCTCCGACCATGAGAACTGCAACGTCATTGTTGACTGGCCATCCCCTTCCCTCCCCCCTCCCTTCCCCCTCCACCCTACCCCTCCCCCTCCATTTTCCCCCTCCCCCTCCCCCCCCTCCCCATCCCTTTTCCCCTCCCCTTCCTTTTCCCCCTCCCCTCCCCCCACTTTCCCCTCCCCTCCCCCCACTTTCCCCTCCCCTCCTCCCACTTTCCCCTCCCCTCCCCCCACTTTCCCCTCCCCTCCCCCCACTTTCCCCTCCCCTCCCCCTCCCCTCCGCCCGTCAATGCCGGGTACTTCTGCCGGGTCCCCCCCTCCCCCCTCCCACCCCCTCTCCTCCCCCCTCCCCCCTCACCCTCCCCACCCCCCCTCCCCTCCTTCCTCCCCCCTTCCCCCCTCCTCCCCTCCTCCCCTCCTCCCCTCCCCCCTCCCTCCTCCCCTCCCCCTCCCCCCCTCCTCCCCTCCTCCCCTCCTCCCCTCCCCCCTCCCTCCTCCCCTCCCCCTCTCCCCCCTCCCACCCCTCCCTCTCCCACCCCCTCCCATCCCTCACCCTCCCCATTCCCCTCTCTTCTCCCCTCTCCCCCTCCCCCTCCCACTCTTCTCCCCTCCCCCCCGTTCCCCTCCCCTCCCCCACCCGGCAATGCCGGGTACTTCTGCTAGTCATTTATAAAATTAAACAATTCTCAAAACCGAATCCATATTCAGATCTTCACCAAAATCTAATCGAATTGTCCTTGTCAGACACCCAACCGGTCCACCAAGTTTCTTCCAAGTCCGTCCATAACTTTTTGAGATATCCTGCTATATGTTGATTTTAGCCCAATCTCTCAATACAATGGTGAAGAATCACTTTAAAATTCTAGTAGCTAGATCCGAATCCGGATCTTCACCAAATTCTAATCTTTTCATCCTGGTCACATATGCTACATATCTCTGCCAAATTTCGGCCGAATCTGTACACAACTTTGAGATATTTTGTTCACAAATGGACAAACAAGAAGACGTCATGCAAAGCACGATACTTGCAACCGCACCCCCCCCCCCAACCCTCCCCCCCCCCCAAAAAAAGGTTGCAATTGATCCAGCAAATTGTCCATTTCATAAAGATTACAAGCGGTAGGCCTAGGTCCCCCGTCGGTGAAGTGATGCGAGTTGACAAAGTGGAAGACGCAAGGCGGCCATCTTGGATTTTGACGTGGCGACCCAATTTTCAATAGCGTTCTTCCTTGTGTGTAGATACATGCACACACCAGATCAGACGTTAGTAGTTCGTTTATTTTTCAAGATATTTTGCTCACAAGGTTCAGACATATATATGGTGGAGGCCATCTTGGATTTTGACGTGGTGACCCAATTTTCAATAGCGTTCTTCCTTATGCGTAGATACACCCACACACCAGACTAGACGTTAGTAGTTCATTTATTTTACAAGATATTTCGCTGACAAGGTTCAGACATATATATGGTGGCGGCCATCTTGGATTTTGACGTGGCGACCCACTTTTCGATAGAGTTCTTCCTTATGCCTAGATACACCCACACACCAGATTAGAAGTTGGTACTTCACTTATTTTTCAAGATATTCCGCTCACAAGGTTCAGACATACATGGCGTCAGACGTACATGGCGGCGGCCATCTTGGATTTTGATGTGGGTTGCACCCACACACCAAATTTGAATGCGGTCCTTCGCTTACGCACACACGTACGCACGCCCGCACGCACGCACGCACGGACGGAGGGGAAAACCATAGTCCCCCTTTCGCTCCGCGACGGGGGACAAAAACCGACGATCTTTATCAAAGCTCAGGTCAATAGGATGAAGAGTGATGATTTTTCAATGAAAATGGATGATTTAAAAGTTTGACCTAGAGTAACCTTTGACCTCAAAATAGTTGGTTTCCCAATTCAGCAAGGCACTATGCAAATGCTGTTAACTTTTCAAGTCAATTAGATGAAAATTGATGATTTTTTAGATGAAAATTGATGATTTTGGAAGTTTGACCTTGAGGTGACCTTTGACCTTTTGACCTCAAAAAAATTTGTTTCCCAATTCAGTGAGTCACTGTGCAAATGCTGTTCAACTTTCAAGTGAATTGGAAGAAAATTTATGATTTTTCAGATGAAAATTATTGATTATTTTGGAAAGTTGACCTTTGACCTCAAAACCAATAGGCTTCTCAATTGTGATGACCTCTACAACTTGGTGAAGTTTCGTGAAGATCGGTTGAAAATTTTGACCTGTAGGCGACTGACATACAGACAAACAAACAAACACACAAACAGACAGACAGAATAACGCACAAGCCCAACCAACATACTTGAAAAATCTTCGATTTTGCAAGTAACAAACAGACAGACAGTGGTGAAAACATAACCTCCATCCACCTTCGGTGGCGTAGGTAACAATTTTGGAATCCAATAATATAAGGATACGAAGCAAAACTCAAAGGTAAACGAGTTCAAGACATTTGTGGAAAATTAAATGCGAGAAGCACAATCAAGATCATTGTAAAATATAGAATCACAATTAAAATAGTGAGTTGCGCAACTCAATTTAACCTAGAGTGGCAGCTGCCAAGGATTGAAGCTGTTCATTGCATTGAAAGAAAACAAATGAAACAGTGAACTCTTTAAAGATCAATGCACAAATAAGTCACAAAAATAAATGGGATCGGGCTTACTAGCAAGTTGATAAAAACCACAACTTCAAAGCCCTTCTTGTTTTGAACAAGGGCTCACACCCGAAACACTGCTTCACCTTCTTTCCCCACAGTGCTTAGCATGCCTCTCTCAACATTTGGTTTGAAAAAATTCATCGTCATTCTTTTTCTGCCGACAAAGACTGAAAGTCGTTCGTTCCAAGGCAATCTTCCTCCCCACCCCATACCCTGTAGGTGCTATGAACACACCGGCCAAAAACTACCCTCCATGCCTACATACTAAATAGATGTTCCCCAATTCAGTCACATAATTTCGAATTGATTGTAGCGACATGTTGTATCAATAGGCAATAATCTTGAACTTGCCTCAACAAACCATAAGTCTTCTTCTTATTTCACAGCCGAACTAAGAAAGTTTGCTTTAGGCCATATGCGAGAGCTAGGCCTAAGGGTCTTGGCAGAGCACCAAACAGCATTGCTTTCAAGTAAAATACGTGTTGCAAAGGAAGCAAGTGCCATTTAAAAAAAAATCAATCTACACTGAGTTTTGCTAATTTAGATAATCATTTTATCAATTTCGAGATAAATAGCTAAAGAAGGCCGATTTAATATGCATGACACATGTGAGTAAGTATAGATATCTGTGCTATTATCCTACCTTCAGAATCTTCTTGGATCAGGTCAAGCGGCCGAAGCAGATTTTGGTTCACGAGTTATCAAGTGACCACGATATTCGTCATGTGTGCGTCTGTCTGTGTGTCTGTGTGTGTGTGTGTGTGTGTGTGTGTGCGTCTGGCTGTGTGTGTGTCTGTCTGTCCGCAGCATAACTACCCGATGATATCATCCGACATTGATGAAACTTGGGTGGGAGGTTGATATCATGATCTAGTTGTGTCCTGCCTAGAGTGAGCGTATTGCGCCCATTGTGGGCAGAGCCACGCCCGAAAAAGATGTCTTTTTAGGGGGTAATCGAGTTCAAGCTACATCTTCTCCAAGGGGTTTGGTGGAATCTGACAGGGGTTTCGATATTTGGTTCGGCCAATGTCATGTGTCTAGCCCCACAGAGCTCGATTTTTCATTTTTTTTTTTCTTCATTTTTTGTTTATTTATTTATTTATTTAGTTATATTTAAAAAAAATTTTCATTTCATTTTTCACCGACTTTTCGGTATTGTGTAGCTAACTAACCTCATAACTGATAATATACATTATTTTCTCTCTCATTTCAAAGTCAGTAACCTTCATTTTGACATTTCCGGGCCTGGCCTGACCAGGCCCGTTTCGGTTACAGTCCGTCCTTTGTCATTGAATACCGCTCGCTCATGAACCATCGTCGTCTCCTGACTTGTCTGTTATAAATTCGGTTGACACCTTTATCTCTAATAGTGTGTTGTTCAATACATTCGCCACTCAACAAATATGGCAAATTGGCCACAGACATGTGGTGAATTGATGCTCTTCAATCTATCTATATTATAATAGCCGTAGATGATTCTGTCTGTCTGTCTGTCTGTCTATCTGTTGGGTGTCTGTCCGGGGTGTGGCTTACTCGGTTTGCAGAGTAGCTCCACCCATAGCTCCACCCATTCTGGGAGTGGCTATAAACAAATATCCACCATTTTATTAACTCGCATAGCTTTGAGTCCTGTTTTGTAGGCCCGTGGTGTCTTGCTCTCCCCCAGTTTTATTTCAAATCAAATTCGATAAATCATTTCATTTTTCACAGTCGCTAACATAGTTTTAGACTCGGTTGAAAAAAAACGGGAAGAAAATCCGATGAAAGTTGCCGTTTATAGAACGAAATGAATTCTCAAAGGCCTGTAACTTCAAGGCCATTGAGTCTCTCTCACGCCTTTATCTCCAATCTAACTCACCATATGATTTCATTTTTATCGATGGTTTTACTTTTAGACTCGGTGTCAGCAATAATTGAGAACAATCCACACACGCGGGAAAATGCAGAGATATATTTTTTAAAATCGCGTCATGGTGTATCATACACCGCCCAACATGACACCGCCGGCAATGTGTCGATATATATTAAAAATTCGCTTTTGCTTTTCCGTTATGATATATTACTATTTCGTTTGATGATAGTCGTCACAAAAACGTCAACAATGATGCCGACATATATTTCTTCGTTTTTATTTCATTCAACATATTAGCCGGAAGTAAAATATGTTTCAGGAAATTACCGAGAGATATTTCTTCGTTTTTTTTATTAGTTATGTGCGCATACACTTTAAATAGGTTTATTTGAAATCTTTAATTTTCCACAATATAATTTACTTGCCATTTATCATTTGATGATTACGAGACAAATTCCTCTTGAGGATCGTGACAATTCATGCGTTGCGTGGAAACTTCCATTTCCAAAATGAATGAGACGATCGATGAAGAACGACTCGGTGTCACCAACGCGGGAAAATGCAGAGATATATTTTTTAAAATACACCATATCACCGCACAACACCGCCCAACAGCCAACAAGTATCATACACCGCCCAACAGCCAACGAGTATCATACACCGCCCAACATGACACAGACAGCAACATGTCGACATTATCGCTTTTTCTTTAAACCGAGTGAACCGAGCCGAACCGAATACACCGCGTGAATTCACCGAGCGAATTTCAGCCAATTCCACCTATTTCTTCGTTTTTATTTTATTCGTTACCAGCAGAAGTACCCAGCGTTGCCGGGCGGGGGAGGGGGGAAGGGCACGTACACTTTAAACATGTATATACATGTGGGATGTGGGATATATACATGTGGGACATGTGTACGTGTGTGTACGTGTGTGTGTGTGTGCGCGTGAATATGTGTGTGTGTATGTGTATGTAGGCTAACCCCCGCTCTAGCAGGGAAAATGGCCTTAAAATGCATGTTGTTGTTGTATGTGTATATACATGTCTGTGTTTGTGTGTATATGTGTCTGTACGTGTGTGTGTCTGTTTTTGTGTGTGTGTGTGTGTGTGTGTGTGTGTGGAGATGTATATATGTGTATATATGTGTATATGTGGATACATATGTGTATACATATTTGCATATGTGCATATGTGTATATGTGTCTGTACGTGTGTGTGTGTGTGTGTGCATGTGTGTCGATGTACGTGTGTGTGTATGTGTATATGTGTGTGGGTGTATATGTGTGTGTGTGTGTGTATATGTAAACATGGGCCGGTGTGTGTGTAAAGTGTGAGGAGGTATTGGAGAGGAAAATGCAGAGATATATTTTTTTAAATCGCGCCATGATGATAAACGAAAATACACCGCCTAAAATAACAGTCGACATATATTTGAAATTCGTCACACACATCCATGCCCGTGGGAATCCCACATGGATGTGTGTGACATTTCGACATATTGAGTTACATGCTGCGCCTGCACATTCAGTTATATAAAATGGTTACTGGCAATTGATCACATCCACAAATGATGTAATCCACACAACTTATGTACTTTACATAACGTTAATAGGAATACATGCGCGTGTAGATGGGAATGACATATAATTCACCGAAAACGTTGAAGCAACCGCATAATATTACGGTGATGTTTAACTCTGAGAATAGTTCTAAATTTAAAAAACTTTCTTCTGATATTTGTGATTTATTTCAAACAAACTGTATTTCCCAGCTACACGGGCATGTATTCCTATTAACGTTATGTAAAGTACATAAATTGTGTGGATTACATCATTTGTGGATGTGATCAATTACCAGTAACCATTTTATATAACTGAATGTGCAGGTGCAGCATCTAACTCAATATGTCGAAATGTCACACACGTCCATGCCCGTGGGATTCCCACGGGTGACCCCGCTAGTATTATAATAGGCTACGGTGATTCTGTCTGTTGGACGTCTGTCCGGGGGTGTGGCTTACTCGGTTTGCAGAGTAGCTCCACCCACTCCTCCTTCTCGAATAGCTTTGAGGCCTGTTTAGTTAGGCCCGTGCTGTCTTTCTCTCTCACACAGGTTTATTTCAATTCTAATTCGATATATCATTTCATTTTTCGCAGTCGCTAACATAGTTTTAGACTCGGTTGAAAAAAAAACGGGAAGAAAATCCGATCCGATCCTTTGGATCTTGAGTCTCTCTCACACCTTTATCTCCAATCTAACTCACCATCTGATTTCATTTTTATTGATGGTTTTAGACTCGGTGTCAACGCGGGAAAACGCAGAGATATATTTTTTAAAATACACCATATCACCGCCCAACACCGCCAACAAGTATCATACACTGCTCAACATGACACAGACGGCAACATGTCGACATTATCGCTTTTTCTTTAAACCGAGTGAACCGAGCCGAACCGAATAAACCGAGTGAATTCACCGAGAGAATTTCATCCAATTCCACCGAGTTTCATGAAATTACCGAGAGATATTTCTTCGTTTTTATTTTATTAGTTACCAGCAGAAGTACCCAGCGTTGCCGGGCGGGGGAGAGGGGAAGGGCACGTACACTTTAAACATGTATATACATGTGGGATGTGGGATATATACATGTGGGACATGTGTACGTGTGTGTGTGTGTGTACGTGTGTGTGTGTGCACGTGCATATATGTGTGTGTATGTAGGCTAACCCCCGCTCTAGCAGGGAAAATGGCCTTGCTAGACTTGCTAGTTTTAATACAAAAATGCATGTTGTTGTATGTGTATATATATTGTAACGGATATGAGAAGTGTAACGAATTTGAGAAGTGTAACAATTTTGAGAAAGTGTAACGAATGTGAAAAGTATGGTTTTGTTGTGTGTAACTGACCCTCGTAATGTAAAGAATGGTCGCAGCTCGTCCTCTTAGTTAATTCCATAAACCTACACACAGGACACGATATATCCTTTTAAATAGTTAGTCCCTTATTCTCTGTGTAGGCTAAGGATGTGTTTCCCACTAGTTTGACTCTTCATTGCACCGAATTAAATAAGAGTAGGCCCTCCGACACCCCATGGCAGCTTCCAAGTGCCAGGGTTGCCACTTTGCTGCAATTGCCTCTTTAGGCACTTTACTGCATTTTCATCTGCCGTCCACTTTGCTGCATTTGACTCCATTACGCACGAGGTAACGCCGAAGAAGAAAGGCGGGTCTCCACCTCGTCATAGAGGGGAGGAGTAAGTCGGCCCCGCTCATCCAACCCAGAACGAGGGGTTTGGCTTGAGAGGGCGGAGAGAGAACGTTTGGGGAAGGTTCGAAAAGGGTGAAGGGCGGGGCCTATATAACCCGCCGCGGGACACTCCCCAAGGAGATACGAGATGAGCTTTGACGGAGATGGGTCCAGGAGATGCGCTGGAGACGAGCAGGTGTGACCGAGCCGCCGTGAGACGTGCCGCGCTGCAGGAAAAGCGGACCGGGGCAACGCAAGGAGCGCACGAGGCAGCAGTACAGAGAAAGGAACTTCGCCCGCGCAGTTTGGGACCAAAGCTCGGCTTCTTGACGGCGGTGCCTTCTGGCCCGACCGTGCCCAGTACCCGCTGAACCTTCCTTGCCTCTAAAAGCCACCCATCTCCAAGCCATTCATTCCTGCCTGCATTTCCCCGTGTAAGTGTGATCGTCCGTCTGTCTTTAACGTTGTCCTGGGGTTTATTAATTAAGCTTGTATAGGTAAGCTAAAGATTTCACTGTGTGCCTGCTCCTTCCATTTTCTGTATATAACCAACTGCTCTCTTTGCTTTGGCTTGTGAAAATAATTAATAAAACCTGTTATTCCTCAGTACGTCTTCTTCTTCTTCTTCCTCTTTACATTCGGTCGCTTTAGAGTTTTCCACATTGAATAGCTGTGGCGCGATACGGCCAACGTCTGGGTGAATCGGGTGAATCGGGGAAACTGTTCGGCCGCGGTGCCTTCGCTCGGCAAACAACATCCTTAACCGCGGACCGTAACAATATATATATGTCTGTGTGTGTGTGTATGTGTATATATATATATGTGTGTGTGTGTGTATATGTGTCTGTACGTGTGTGTGTGTGTTTTTGTGTGTGTGTGTGTGTGTGTGTGTGTGTGTGTGTGGAGATGTATATATGTGTATAATGTGCATATATGTGTATATGTGGATACATATGTGTATACATATGTGTATACATATGTGTATATGTGTCTGTACGTGTGTGTGTGTGTGTGCATGTGTGTCGATGTACGTGTGTGTGTGTGTGTATGTGTATGTGTATGTGTATGTGTGTGTGTGTGTGAGTGTGTGTGTGTGTGTGTGTGTGTGTGTGTGTGTGTGTGTGTGTGTGTGTGTGTGTGTGTGTGTGTATGTAAACATGGGCCGGTGTGTGTGTAAAGTGTGAGGAGGTATTGGAGAGGAAAATGCAGAGATATATATTTTAAAATCGCACCATGATGATAAAGGAAAATACACCGCCTAAAATAACAGTCGACATATATTTAAAATTCGTCACACACATCCATGCCCGTGGGATTCCCACGGGTGACCCCGCTAGTAGTTATATATTGTTCTTTGCAAGCAATTGTGTTGGTGCACCAGTGATCAGACAGCACCAGCAGAGTGCTTGAACACCCAATAATATTTTGAGCGAACAAAATGAGCTCGGGTTGAACTACTATTTTTAGCATTGTCTCAAGAACAAATGTCTTCCATTTGTGCTGACGCTACTACCTGCAGATATCAGTTACCTGACCACCACCCAGTGTCTATAATTGCATCTATAATAAACTCCTTTATTCTAATCTATATTGTAAATTCACGATTAGTTTTGTATCATATTTGGAATATGGTGCCTTGATCACCACAAGTTTGGTGAGCATCAAAATCCTCTTGGACACCGAGGCTCCAATATTCAGCCTGGAAAATCTGTGATGTAAACCAGGTGAAGGAGAAACCAAGGGCACACAAGTAATGAGCAGGCAAAGAGCAACCTTTGAAGTACATGCATGTCATAAGCGGCAAGGCTCACATCTACAAGGCCAGAGACACCTGGTCTTGAATGAATCATGTAATGTGGAGGGAAAAGTTGATATTAAGATCTATAATATGCAAGAGCTTTTGAGTTGTGATGCAACCTCCTTTCTTTGATGAAAAGTACAAGTCAGGTGACCAGCCTTGGACAGGGAAGTAATAATTTGACGTTTATACGTTTTTTTTTTGTTTTTTTTTTGTATACTGAATCGAGGCTCGTGAAAGAGCTAACATTTACTTCACAAACAAATCAACCAGACAAACAAAATATATAAAAAGAGGGAGCGGAAAACAAGAGAAGGGGAAGCACACAAACACAACATTTGAGAGCAGGGAGATGTGTGGAAGGGAGAGGGCTTGGGGGGAGGAGGCATGGGAAGGGGGGGGGGGGGAGGGAGAAGTATAAAACACAAGGACACCAAGGACTTCCAAGGACAGAAGTTGGTATTTCAAAAAAGTGGAATTGGGGTGAAATTAGCAGGGGTAGAAAAGATCAACGTTTTGGATGGGGGAAGATAAGAGATGGTGGTGAACAGCTGTTTTAAAGACCTGGAGGGTGGAGTGGGATTGAAGAGAGTGAGGGAGTTTGTTCCAGAGGTGGGAGAAAAGAGGAATGAAGGAGTGAAGGTGAGCAGAGAGTCTTGATTTTGGCAGTTTGACCATAAGAGGGTTGCAAGCAGATCTTGTGCGACCTGTAGGAATATTTGCGGGACAGAGCCCAGAGAGAGCTGGGGGGGCAAGGCCAGAGAGGAGTCGGTAGAAGACGGAAAGACAACCAACCTGCCTGCGGTGAGTGAGTGAGAGGCCCTTGGAGTTAGCTTCATCGCGGGAGATTCCAATGATTCTGAATGCTTTGGTTTCAACAGCGTGAAGACGAGCTAGGTGTGAGGCAGGAGCACCAGCCCAGAGGGGAGAGCAGTATTCCATTGAGCTGCGGATGAAAGCCTTGTATGTGGTGAGGAGCTCAGGTGTGCCAAGGAAGGACTTCGCACGACGGAGGATGCCCAGTCGGCGACTGGCTTTGGAGGCCAGATTTGAAATGTGGTTTTCCCAGGAAAGATCATGGCAGATAGTGAGACCCAAAAGCTTGAGTGACAGAACTTCTTGGAGAGGATTATTCAGAAAGTGGATGGGAGGGTTGTCCAGTCGGTCTTTTCGGAGAGACATCGTAAGAGTGTGAGATTTGTCAGGATTGAAAGACATGTTCCACTTGTTTGCCCAGTCTGTGATTTTGTCCAGGTCTGCAGAGAGTGATGAGGCTGCAGACTGCCGATCTGAGGGATGAAGAATGGAGCGACAGAGAGTAGAGTCATCAGCAAAGAGATACAGAGGATTTTCAAGAGAGTCAGAGAGATCATTGATGAAGACCAGAAAAAGCACAGGGCCCAGAACACTGCCTTGTGGAACTCCAGCCTGAACAGGAAGAGGAGATGAGAGAAACCCATTCAGGGCCACACGTTGACTACGACTAGAGAGGAAGTCCGCCAGCCATGCGTGGAGATTTCCATGGATACCAAAAGAGGAGAGTTTGGTGAGCAGAGCGGGGTGCCAGACCGTATCGAAGGCACGTGATATGTCAAGGGAGACTGCTCTAATTTCCTGTTTGGCATTGAGGACCTCCATCCATTGTTGAGAAAGCAGAAGCAGCATGTCCAGAGTAGAGTGTCCAGGTCTGAAACCAAATTGATGATCAGAGATCAAGCCATTGGAGAAGAGGAAAGATTTCATATCTGAAGCAATGATGGATTCCATGACTTTGCTGATAATTGGGAGAAGGCTGATTGGTCTGTAGTTGCTGGGATCTGTTTTTGCACCTTTTTTGTGCAAAGCGGTGATGTTGGCAGATTTCCAAGCAGATGGAAGATGACCTTGAGCAAAAGAGAGGGTGAAGAGAACAGAGAGAGGGAGTGAAAGAGCGGAAGAACAGGATTTTAGGACTCGTGGGCTGATGCTGATGCCCATACTTGGCCTATTTAGTGTTCCTATTTGAACGCTTGCATCATATTAAATGACTTCCTAATGTCCTTTGTTATTCTTTCTTTTTCTTTTTAAGTCGACAGAGCTGATCATTAGATCTTATTTCTCGCTCCTTGGAGATCTCAATGATGTTCCTTCACTGCCAATCTTTAGTTTAGAAGATCAATGCATTTTGAAATGTCTTAGATGCACCTATCTTATTTGATATTTATTTATGCTTATTTGAAAAGGCCTAGATGGCTTGAAATGTCTTAAAAACAATAATTTGAATTGTATATTGTTTTAATACAAAACAAATGCACACTTTCTCACGGTCCTAAAATTTGAACGTAAAAGGGGGAAAAAATTCTGAAAGAGCAAATAAAACACATTTGTAGAATCTCTTCCGATGTAATCAGCCCCATGTGTAAATAGGGTGGGCAAAACAAAAAAAACACGTGGAGGGAAATGTTACCTGTGTAATGCTTATCTGTCACGTCTTCTGCAGTCCCAGATGTAGGTGCATCAAGGGGAGCACACGGTCTTGACTCCTGTAACACATAAACATGACCATATTTCAAGTGTGGGCAAATTGAGGAGAAAAAGCAGGTACTGCTGAGGTCATCCCCGACCAATCACTTTCACTGCGTTCATAAGATATTTGAGCCAAGTTATTTAGCATTAAACATGTGTTCCATCTCTGGCTTTGTGTCCCACCAGCCCAATATGGTAAAATTCTCCACTGCCGTCTTTAAACCTTTAATCAACCCATTGCTTCTATCCTCACGGCTGGCTTTTATATATATATATATACATATGCACACCACACCACACCACACACACACCACACACACAACACACAACACACACAAGCTGTGCCAGCTGAAAACATTAAAGAAGCAAAACCATCATGGTTAAACAAACATACCAAATTTACAAAAGGCGTTGAAAAGTTACAAATGTGTAGAATCGTGTAGAAAATTTACAAATGTGTAGAATCGCTAATCGTGCGATGATCACCCGTTCAAAGTTAGTCGACAATTACCAAAAAGTGATTGCCTAATGCAGATCAAAACCTATTCACAAGGACGTAAATAATAAAGAAACTTTTACACGTTGGCGAGGGCATGTTTAAGAGTGCATTTAAGGCCTCGAAGCCTTAATTGGTAGCAGTTTACATGGGACATTTTCTTGAATTAGCTCAAGAGTAGGCAGAAGATAGGAATAGGGCAGTTCGCCGACATGCATTGAGAATCTTCGCCGACAGATGCAATGAAGAAATATGCCAATTCCAAATTTGTCCGGAGTTAGAGTCTCAAAGAAATCATTTTATTGGCTCCTGAATCTGGTGCAAGATGACCTGGATCAACCTACGATGAGGAGCACGGAATCCCCTCCAACAATTGTCCGTGGTGCTGCAATTATATGCAAATGCATAATTTCAATTGGATGTTGGAGACACAGGATGTGCGGTATTTCACAGGCTAACTACGACACAACTGTTTGGCTGTTTAGTTGCCAAACTACGACACAACTAATCAATTGAAATTATAATCAGCTGTTAAGGTGCGCACAACTAAACAGCTGTTTATCTCCTTTTTTTTCTTTTCTTTTTTTTGTATACAAAGTCGAGGCTCATGTAAGAGCTAACACATTAAACACAAGAAACATAAAATAAAGGGAGCGGGAGACAAGAGGGGAGAGAGAGGGAAGGACAGGCACAACAACAGGAGAGAACAGGGATATCAGTAAATCTGTGGGAGGGAGAGGGCTTGGGGGGGGGGGGGGAGGAGTGGGTACACAGAATAGAAAAAATGGACACTACTAGGCAAGACACTCACTAGTTAAGTGCCTTCAGCAAATTCGGCCCATAGAGATTGAAAGGCATGATTGATAACAAAATAACCATTTGATTCTGTCAGCAAACACCCCGAACATACATTGCCTTAACTTCTGGAAAGTAATACTAAATCACATGTTTCATGTGCAAACACAATGGGATACAATTTTCCCAAATCAAACAAACAAAAAACATAGCGGCAATACCCCTGGTGCTCACCTGGTAGAATAAACAGTATACTGCCCTGACTAAAGGTATTTTAAACCAATTTCAATGGTTCCAGAAGACAGGGTAGCATGAAGAATCATACCAACATAATCATAAGACTTTAAACAAACAAACAAAAACATACCTATTTTGGACCCCCCCACTCCCCCAACCCCGTATACCTCAGACCCCAATTTTTGTAATGCCTTGAACGAGCATTGGTACATCACGGTTGTGGTGAAGTTTCATTGAAATTGCGTGTGTAGTTTCTGAGAAGAAAGCAAATACCAATGTTTGTGGGCAACACGCCCCCCCACCCCCACCCCCCAGGAATTTTTGTAACACCTCATCTAGAATATTGTGTACAGGTTTGCTCGCTACATCCGAGGAAGGGCAGGGCAGCCATCTAGATGGTTCAGCATCGACCTACTGGAATTATCGACCTACTCTCTCGAATAGACTTACTCTTCCCCCCCCCCCCCGCCCCCCTCCCCTTCCCACGCCTCCTGCCCCCAAGCCCTCTCCCTCCCACACTTCTCCCTGCTCTCAAATGTTGTGGTTGTGTGCTTCCCCTTCTCTCCCCATCTTGTCTTCCGCTCCCTCTTTTTGTATATTTTGTTTGTCTGGTTGATTTGTTTGTGAAATAAATGTTAGCTCTTTCACGAGCCTCGATTCAGTATACAAAAAAAAAAAATCCCGAAAACCCAGCTCGAAAACCGAACTAAATATTTATTTATTTATTTCATAAGCAGATTCTTGAAATTGCTGTTTCAATAAAATAAATCCTGATGAGAAGAGTCAAACTGGGTACGTCAAAAGGGGTGAATACAGGTGCGGACACTTCACACATGAATAACATACAGAAAGTTTTCAATGACTCAAGATTCTGCACTGTTAAAAAGCAGGCTCCCGTTCACGTTCACCATTCCACTTGCTACTTCCTATTTTGATTTCACTTTGATAGTGTTTCCACACTTGTGCTGTAAAATTGAAATTTGGATCAGAAGCTCATGCCCATACTAGAAGGTAATATAATTATCATAAGCAACAAGATTTAAACATAAATATTTGTGATCACTCAGAGAAACAAAATACAATATAATACTCATGAATAAAATATAAACCGATGACGTCTCCCTGGTGGGCATGAGATGGCATAATAACATATTTAGTATGAATAAGAGCTCATAATGACGAAAACCGAGTTTAAAATATACAACACTAAAATTACAATAAAACCGAATTATACAACAAAACCATGATCACAACAAAACCATGATCACAACAAAACCATGATCACAACCAAAGGCACCATACATACAACACATAAATCGTTATTCATTCAGACATTTAGGTAACATTAAGAAACAAGAAAAAGAGCAATCAGAGATTGCAAACCCTCGCCGGAATGTATTTTCAGTGTTTTTTAGGCTTTTGTGTTAAAACAAATATGGCGGCCAAACCACGTGACCAATGACGTCATCATTTTTTTTTTCTAAACTAATTTATTCCTAGATTTTGCTCAAGAAATTTCATCTTGATCAGATGAAGTTTTGTACTTGTCGAATTATAACGTCATAATGGAGGCACCTATGACATCATCATTAACGTATTGTATTCCCTATGGAGAGTTCTTTACAATGAGCCATGTCTCAATTTTTTCTGTTCAGCGCTTTCCAAAATATAGAGGTGCAAAGTTTTTCGGTTTTTCCTAGATGGCGGCCGAACCACGTGACCTATGACGTCATGATTATCATTAAAAAAAATTCTACAGATGGAGTTGCACCGATGGTGAAAATTTCCTGTCAATCGGACCAACGGTTGCAGAGAAAATCATTTATTCTGTGCGGACAAACAGACAGACAAACAAACGGACTCAAATGCAATACCCTCTCCTCTGGCGAGAGTAACTAGAACGACACTCGGTGGAGCTCAAACCCCCGCCAAGCTGAACAGTTTATGTTTTGTATCCCACTGATAGGCCGGATCTGGATTCTGACCTGAACCAAAATTTAATTTGCTTGTTCTCGTCACCTGCCCAACTCATCCACCAAGTTTCGTCTGAATCTGTCCATAACTTTTTCACATATCGTGCTATATGTCGTTTTTGGCACTACATCTCTCAATTGCGAAGAAGAAACAAAATTGAATCAATTCGTCCAGGTCACACACCCAACCTGTACACCAAGTTTCGTCTGAATCCGTCCAAAACTTTTTGAGATATCCTGCTCATCGACAGACAAACAGGGATGAAAACATAACCTCCATCCACCTTCGGCTACAGATGTACACACCTTCAACACAAACACCTGTAACCTCCGATCTCGTACTCAAGTCAATGTTTCAACCATTAACCAAGATGTTTTAATACAGTTTGTGGTGCAATCACCAAGATATGTGACATCACAATAGCAGTGGCGACTATGCTCAGAAAAGCATCATCCACATCATGTGCATCACAAATCTGCAGCAGCTTGGTGGTGAGAAAGAGAGAGCAGTCTGATCTTTTGGTTGAAACGTGTCATTTGCCATCAACAGGTGCTTGATATACAGCCTGGATACCAGAACCTAAAAATGCAATGCACTTAGTCCTAATGGCAGAGGCCCATGCAAGAGACTGTTCATCTTGTAATGTCACGCCAAAAGTCTGAGGCCGGCAGCTCTTAGCTGAATCAATCTTTTGCAAGATTGGCTGGAGTCTTTCACAAGCCGGCTTACCAGGTCTGACGTTCGACTGCAGATGGTTGGAGAAGGAATTTGGAATTTGATCGAAGTGCCAGAAACCATTAACCAACTCTTGGTCGAGAGTGACCATTGGATATTCAACATCCAGCAACAATCAATACTATCAGAAAGTTCCCTGGCTCGATATCCCACCTGAAGGTGTAAGTAAAGATGAGAGTCAGTACAAGACTAAATAAAGATTTCTGTGATGTAAAAGTAACAAAACCTGATTCTGGACTTCCTGGTGGGAAATGATAATGATCACCAAGTTTACTCACCAAGTTTATAAACTCAAAAGTTTTAACAAGAGGTGCAATCAAGGTGCTGGTACCCATCTGGTAAGGTACAAGCCCCATTTAATAAAAATAAAAAAAAACCACCTTTAGAGGCCATTTTTCCCCGCAAGCGGGGGTTGGCCTTTTTCGGGAACCATGGTTGTTGTTGTTTTTCGGTCCCCTTTTTGAAGCAATGTTTTACGGCCGGATGCCCTTCCTGACGCCAACCCTTTTTGCCGCCTTTAACGACAAACAGGGAATTACCAGTGAACTGGTCCTCAATTAGCTGACCTCGGAAGGATGACAGGCTGAGTCAACCCCCCTGGCGTTAATTCAGCGATCGACCGGGATTCGAACCCAGGATCCTAGGATCCTAAGCCGGCACCCTAGCCGCTATTAATTTAATTTAATAATAGAGTTTAATTTAATTTAATTTTAATTTTAATTTAATTTAATTTAAGCCCCATTTAATAATAGTATCGTTATTGTTCACATCTCAACCCTATAGGTGCATTTGAAATTAAGAGATTTTTCCAAAGTTACACATATGGCATTTTTAATAAAAAGATACAAAACATGTGCTTGTGCAAAACAAAAGATGCAAAAACAGTCTCGTCCTGCTATCTATATAACTATAAGAGATGTGTAGCCATTTCCTCAGAAATGGCAATGGATCTTCATTAAACTTTTAGTGGTTCATCAGAGTGCCAGGGAATATTTTAGGCAAACGAAAAAGAAAATTAAAAAAGTTTTTTTTTTTTTTTTTAAATAGCTCTAAATGGCTAAGCCTTTATAGCTACTTGAAAAGGCACTGCAATAATATACTGACGTCATGAAGATGTCTGGAGTTACTATGCTTCTTCGTTCGTATGCAGGACAACACTGCAGGTTATCATCATTGGCTGACAGGGGGGGTGGGGGGGGTGCTGTGCCACTGATACAATGCCCTCTGCTGGTTAGGGCAGGAATTTGAAATTTGGCCATGGTGGTGGCGATAGCTCATCTGCTCTTCACAAACACAACTTTGTCTTGTCTTTAACATCCATAAACGAATGCTGGTAAGACTGACACACACACCTGGACATACGAACGAGACAAACACTTGACAGACACTAAGCTTGGGGGAAGTGCCATCACTTCCTGGGATACTCTGGGTACCAGCAACGTCATAACAATGGCGCCGTTTTTCTCACTGCACACAACAGGGTACTTCCTCAGAAGGAATTTCCTCCTCCTCATGGATGCTAACCGATGGGGATTGTCCATGCTCTATCCTTTTAAATACTGAACGTCAAGCAAGTAAGCAGCACGCACCATTTTAAAATCTTTGGTATGACTCAAACCGGTCCAAACTGGGTGGGTGTGTTTTAGGAGACGCCGTCTCCTTACTGGATGGCCGTTGGCTCCCTTCGGGAAACCATCCACCTTTTGCCAGGTTTTGTTTTTAGTCCCTGGCAGGGTGTCACAGTCGCCGTCCCCACGAGCAAAGCCAGTGAGGGGTATCACCTGGGCAATGCCAGTTAACCCAGCTAGTATTAAATAGGATAATTCTGTATGTAATGTAATGTAATGTAATGTAATGTAATGTATGTATGTATGTATGTATGTATGTATGTCTGAAAATAATAGAAAAAAAAATGCCCAGATCACCAAATTTTGCATACGTGCTGGTGGTACCCAGAGTCAGGTCATTGGCACAACCCCCCTGCACCCTTCTGCAAAGAGGGGAGGGAGGGGGGGGGGGGGGGAGACGACTTAGGATTTTCACCTGTACACGCGCCACAGTGCCAGTGGATTCAGACAGGGGAAATACAGGGGGATTATAAGCCACGGCACAAAATATATTTGCCCCACCTCCACCACTATATCCCCTCCCCCTCCCCCAACAACCCAGGCTACCCGAAGAGAGAAGGTGTTTCTAGTTTGAAAAATTCAACAATTACTTGGTATCCACTGAAGTAGACATTCTTATCGAGTACAAAAACATTTTTGTGGATGAACGTGGTCTTTCACCACATCATGTCACCAAAAAAACGGATTCAAACCATAACAGATACTCCCATCAAGGACAGGTGATGGGAAGAGATAGCATTTGGTATGATGGGAGGTACATAGAACAACAACAACAAATAAGTGATAGTTGTGCTTCTGAAGGCCGTCAAGCTGGAAAATCAGTCTGCTGGTACTGGTCATTAGTGAATGTCGAAAATCTCTTTCGTGAAGAGTAGGTGAGTTCTCGCAGCAACCCTGGACCAAATCACAAATTCCTGCCCTGAATGACCGTTGGTAAGGCAATGGCAGACACCGCTTCAGTAGTGCCGACGCCCTGGAAAGAGTACGGTACATTGATCATAATGAAGGCAAAGACCTGAGCGACTGGCGACGTTCCAAATCCAGCCTCAAAGCCTTCCACATTGACACAGATTTCCTAACAACCTGCAAGTGCAGCACGCGGCTCCATAGGAACCCAAGATCCTCAATTACCCATGATCTTAACTACGTGTCGTCCTTCAGACGGTGTTTATTATCAATGTATTGGCTTCATTGAAAAACCCACCTTTTCTTTCGAATTGCAATGCCACTCAACTTATTGTGAATAAACAAGAACAATGGACAAAACTACTCAACAAAAGGATAATACTCCATACATTGCTAACATTGTTTGCTTTGTCTTTTCTAAATTAGCGTGCCTGGGAAGCATAATGTAAGCTCAGATGCTGTCCATACATGGTACGTTTACCCGGCACTCGAACCAAACTTCCATGTAGAGAATTCTGTGGCCTTGACCCACACACTGCCCCTTCCAAACATAACTGCAGATAGTTATTTCTCATGTGCTTTACATTCCAAACTTTCACACACACCGCGAATGAGGGCACCCTGGTAGGGGGAATGTTGTGGCATCTGGCTGGCCGTCCGTAAGTCAGATAAGAATTCTCATGCAACACAAATCTGCCACCACAATGTCACGGTGGCTGTGTAGTTAGGATGCATCTACATATCACATACGCAAAAACATCATAGCCTCAACCAACCCCTGTTCCAGGTCCTCCTCCTCCAGCCTCCTCCTCGCAATTCTCTCCTTTCGGAATAAATCCTTCAGAGAGAGTCAATACAACTGCTCTTTAAAAGGCAATACAAGGCTGGGTAAACGAAGGTAATGCAAAAACTGCAATAGGATAATGTAATAAAGCTATAAATGCTGCACACGTACTAGCAAAACAAAGATGCGTCATATGAATAAAGGGTGTTATACCGAAGAGGTGTGAAAGCTTCCAAAGGAAACGCAACAAGCTCCGAACAACATCACACAATGTTGGATCAATCGCTAATCTTTCACAAGCCAATCATGTGGGTCTCTGCCATCATCACCGTGATGGAACAATGACAAAACCACCAATCGATCACAAATTAATTAAATAATTATCAATTAATTACTTAATTAATTAATTAATTAATTAACTGTTCATTGCAGCGATTACTTTGAAAGCTGTGGGAATATCTTTACGGAACATCTGACCTCACTGTTTGGATCGGAGAAGAGTTGCCTCACTCGACCCTCAAGGACCTCAAGCATCCAGTGCACCGCCATTGTTTGCAAAACAATTTGTTTGCACACAAAAAATAAAAATATTGTTTGCAAAACTAGAGTAAAGTATTGAGCACTCTCAGGCAGTCAGTCATAAAATCATGCAAAAGTAACAAATTTCATATTGAAGAATAAGGTTCATCTCTACCAAGAAGCCATCATGATATGACACGGTTTAATTATCTCCCGTCTCAATCATAACCACAAAAACCTCAAAGCTCAGTGTCGACACATCTTGTGCTGTAAATCAACAGCGAGAGCAAAATATGCACAAGCTTGCGCTTGAAAATGTGGGCTCACCATCATCTGAAAACAATTTGAGGCGAACGAACCAAGCACGGTCTCTGACAACCAGAAGTTGAGAAAAGCCCCACACCCATTTCCCCCACCACTCAACCCCGAAAACGCTGGAGTTTCAGGAACGTGCAGAGGCGGCACAGAGAGATGTAAAAAGAACAGCAAACCCATTCATAGCCCACAAAGCCCAATGGCTTATCCTGGCCCTTTCCCACCAAGCGCTCTCGGATGGGGTGCCATTTCAGCTGGCTGGCTCTACAGGTGCAAACCTTACCGTGACAATATGCAATCATGCTCTGACATCTTCCATCATTTATTCAAGCTAGCTTTCTATGGTTTGTCCTGGGACACGAGCCAATTGCCTGAACCTTAAGAAAATCTCTCTTGAGCAGATATGGACACTCATAGTTGCAGAAGCAAATCTGTAAAACCTCCTGCGGTATAAGTAAGCATGGCCATTTCATGCAGCCAAATGCTATTGACAATACTTGAATACAACTTGGCAATCTGGCGCTGCCATTCCATAACGTGAGCCAGCTCACTCTTGTGTGTAACGGCGAGCCAATGAATGTTTTGCATTAATTTGGAGACATCTGTCCATAGTGCATCACCACATAGCACTGTACAAATGTATTCACATAGTGTGCTCTGTAGATGGTCAGACACACCATTGACGCACTAGTCCTTTACACAATACGGTACGCCATGCAGGCTACATGCTACTTCATCCCAAAAGAGCACTACATAGGGTTACTTTGCAAGGAAAAAGCAAATCATATTGCTTTGTATGGTTGTGTTTTCACCCATCTGTCTGTCTGTGAGCAGGATATGTCAAACAGTTGTGGATGCATTCGGGTGGAAATTTGGTGGGCAGGTTGGCGGCGTGACAAGGAAGAATAGATTCATTTTTGGTGAAGATCTGGATTTTGAACCAATAGTTTTTCAAGTGATTCTTCACCATTGAGAGATAGGGACCAAAAACCATGTATAGCACAGTATCTCAAAAGCTTGTGGATGAGTTATGACAAAACTTGGTGGATGAGTTGGGTAGGTGACAAGAACAAGCCGATTCGATTTTTGAGGTCCGGGTCCAGATCCGGCCTGGTAGTGGGACACAAAACGTAAACTGTTATATTCAGCCTTGTAGTGGTAGGCACTGGGAGTGAGACATGGGTAATGAACATAGAGCAGCAACGAAGGCTGGAAAGGGTGGAAATGCGAATGGTTCGATGGATGTGCGGAGTATCGTTGAGAGAGAGGAAGACAAATGATGAATTGCGAAAGATGATGGGAATATTGCCTGTGATTGATGCTGTGAAGAGGAACAGGTTGAGATGGTTTGGTCATGTATTGAGGAAGGATGAAAGTGACTGGTTGAGAAGAGTGATGGAAGTTAATGTAGAAGGAAGTAGAGGACGGGGAAGACCGAGAAAGACTTGGCTAAAGATGGTGGAAGAAGAAATGCGGGCAAGGGGGTTAACAAGGAGAGATGCAGAAAATAGGGCAAGATGGAGAAGATTGTCATGGGGACCGCAAGGCTAACCCCCGCTCTAGCAGGGAACATGGCCTTAAAATGCATGTTGTTGTTGTTGTTGTTGTAGTGGTAGGCACTCTACCAAATGCCATTCTAGTTTTAGATGATATCACATCATACAAACCATACTAAAACATATAGGTGGTCTTTTACTTCGATAAGCGAGATGGATTCACGACCCGGAAACGCATCGAGCGATGGATAATCTATCGACTCTTACATGCGGTACAAGTCAAAGTTACATTAAACTGCAATTTAAAAAGGCTCGTCAACCATCAACAGCTCTCCTTCCTCACTTGTCCCTCTTCTGACACCCCCTCCAATTCTTTACATTAAGTTTATTCTGAAATATTCTGAAATAGCCTGGTATTGGGCTAGCGGCTAGGGTGCCAGCTTAGGATCCTAGGATCCTGGGTTCGAATCCCGGTCGATCGCTGAATTAACGCCAGGGGGGTTGACTCAGCCTGTCATCCTTCCGAGGTCGGCTAATTGAGTACCAGTTCACTGGTAATTCCCTGTTTGTCGTTAAAGGCGGCAAAAAGGGTTGGCGTCAGGAAGGGCATCCGGCCGGAAAACATTGCTTCAAAAAGGGGACCGAAAAACAACAACAACCACGGTCCCCGAAAAAGGCCAACCCCCGCTTGCGGGGAAAAATGGCCTCTAAAGGTGGTTTAAGTTTATCCTGAAAACCATGACACGAGTCTCCATTCCCCCACTGAATTTAGTCCATCAATCCAGCAAATTCCTAATGTAATCCAGCAAGTATGATATTCTTCTCAGACATTGAAAACCGTTGCTGTGCTGACGTCATTAACAGATTCAAAGTACAGTGCTGTATCTTCTTTTGACATCAAAATTATAAGCTACATATGAAATCATGCTCATCTGAGTGGAAGAGTCGTCCTCTTTATGCCCAGAACAGGCTTAACTAGGAGGAACATACCTGAATAGCCTCGAATTGAAGCTTCTTGTGCACAAATGGCCTGCTCATAAGAGTGGCCATTGTATGCTAGCCATCAGTGGAAACCCTGAAGTGACATTCTGAATGCCTCATGAATAATCACCATTATTAACTCAGCTGTAGCATTTTTCCCTCTGAGTTATCTGCTTCTGGATTTGATTTTATCTCGACTGCTGTTCTTGTCGTGTCAGCATAGGGCACCGCACAATAAAGTACACCTTTCTTTGGACTAGAATTAATTTACCACTCAGCCATATCTGCACAACATTACCAAAATGTGATCATTCTTAAATCAGAGGGCAAATGAGACTGTGGCTCATGCTCTCAACACATCACATTTGGGTTCCTGCAACTCATTGTTAGCGAGCTTACCTGCTTCTTCTATCGAAGTGTTATATAACTCGTTCAGAATATGGCAGCCATGCTCATAGCGCAAGCTCATACATTCATCACATCACTCTAATAATCCTCAAAACACTTCATTGGGTCTCAATATGCCTATATATATATACACACACACACACACAGTGCATTCAGAACCCTTCACTTTTTTCACATTTTGTTATGTTGCAGCCTTATGCTGAAAGCGTTTAAATTCATTTTTTCTCATCAATCTACACTCAATACCCCATAATGACAAAGAGAAAACAGGATTTTAGAAAGTTTTGCAAATTTATTAAAAAGAAAAAACTGAAATATCACATTTACATAAGTATTCAGACCCTTTGCTATGACACTTGAAATTTACCTCAGGTGCCTCACATTTCTCTTGATCATCTTTGAGATGTTTCTACACCTTGATTGAAGTCCACCTGTGGTAAATTCAATTGATGGGGCATGATTTGGAAAGGCACACACCTGTCTAAGGTCTCACAGCTGACAATGCATATCAGAGCAAAAACCAAACCATGAGGTCGAAGGAACTGCCTGCAGAGCTCAGAGACAGGATTGTGTCGAGGCACACATCTGGGGAAGCCTACAAAAAAATTTCTGCTGCATTGAAGGTTCCCAAGAGCACAGTGGCCTCCATAATTCTTAAATGGAAGAAGTTTGGAACAACCAGGACTCTTCCTAGACCTGGCCGCCCGGCCAAACTGAGCAGCCAGGGGAGAAGGGCCTTGGTAAGAGAGGTGACCAAGAACCCGATGTTCACTCTGGCTGAGCTCCAGAGATCCTGTGTGGAGATGGGAGAAACTTCCAGGAGGACAACCATCACTGCAACGCTCCACCGATCTGGGCTTCATGGCAGAGTGGCCAGATGGAAGCCTCTCCTCAGTGAAAGATACATGAAAGCCCTATTGGAGTTTGCAAAAAAGCACCAAAAGGACTCTCAGACTGTGAGAAACAAGATTCTGTGGGTTTTCATGTGTATAAAGATTTAATAAAGAAATAAAGATTTCAAAGGTTGTAGAAGAAAATATTTTGGAAAAATTTACCGCTGTTAATGCAGCGACGTTTACACCACCTTATCGAACACGTTACAATAGTTATTCGCGCCTGTTGTTTGTGTCCTTTATGACGTCGCTAAAAAGAGCAGGTTTGCTGTTTGGAATAATTTATACATATTTTTTTTCACTGCCGTTCAGGCAGACAGCCGAAAAAACATCACCTTACTCCTCTGTGTACACGCAATCAGAACGAGTTGAGAGCCAAAGTACGGCTAAACTACAGGTTTGTTTTCTGATTTCTGTTCAAAATATAACATTCAATTGAAATTAAGTTGTTCCTCAATCATAGACTGACGTTTGTGGACAGACAGACAGACAAAGTGAAGCAATTGCTTCACCTGCTTTTCGCTTCACGTGCGTGGGGTAATAAGCATCGAGAACCATTTAATGCTGTTATCCAAAAAGGAAGAAGTAAAAGTTTAGCGCAGCGTGGACACTGCAGAATTTCACAGACTTGTTACAATGGCAAGTTGTTAAATATGAAAAATATCCTCAAGAACTCAGCTTACTGTTGAAGTTCATTTTGTCAAAAAACACGACAGAGATGTAGTGTATGTGACACGGACGAAATGATTAGATTTTGGTGAAGATCCGGATATTAGAATTTTAAAAAGTGATTCTTCACCATTGGGAGAAGGGGCCAAAAACGATATGTAGCAGGATATCTCAAAAAGTTATGTGGACGGATTTGGATGAAACTTGGTGGACCGGTTGGGTGTCTGAAAAGCACGATTCGATTCGAATTTGGTGTAGATCTGAATATGGATTCGGATACGAGAATTATTTAATTTCCAAGTGATTCTTCACCATTGAGAGATCGGGTGAAAAGCGATATACAACATGAAATTTAAAGAAGTTATGAACGAGTTATGACTACACTTGGTGAACCGGTCGGGTGTGACAAGAACAAGCCGATTAGATTTTGGTTCAGGTCCGAATCCAGATCCGGCCTATCGGTGGGATACAACACGTAAACCGTTCAGCCTGGCGGAGGTGTGCGCTCTCCCGAGTGCCGTTCTAGATAATTATGTTACCCTTGCCTTGTTCTATTCAGTGAAAATAGGTCATCAAGTGCATTCTGGAATGTGAACATCAAAAACTCAAATCACTACTACAAGATAATACAATTCTTTTAAAATAACATCTTAATAAACGAAAGGAGTAATTCCCAAAATAGAAGTTAAAGCACATTCCTCCACAACAATCTGGTGGTACATGTTCTATAAAAAAGCAACTTCCTGTTCTATAATGGTTCCTTCCAATTCCAGATTTAAAACATCTATCTACGGGCAGAGTGCTGATCCAACATAGGACAGGAATATCAGTGCCGCGGCACGTCGCCACCGACATGAATGGTCAGGCAGGCACAGCCGCTTTGCTCAATCTGTACAAATAGCAGCGCAGGTGAGAACTGGGATGTTAACTCACAGCTACTGCCTGCAAAGCTTACCAACAACCCTCGAAACTGTCAGGACCTGCCTTATGTAATTTACAGCATGGGATAGTCCAGCAGCCTTGCTGGACATGGTCGTCACTGAACACTTTCCTTTCTTAATCAAGTGACCCAACTTGTACTATGTGCAGCCATTTGTTGACAGTAAGAAAATAATAATAATAATAACAATAATAATAATAGACACTATCTACCATATAAAACACAGTGTGTGTCTGTGTACGTGTCTGTGTGCGTGTCTGTGTGCGTGTGTCTGCCCCCCTTCATAAGGCTAGGTTTTAAAGGCTTTGAGTAGTGCTTTGGGAGGGATTTGAGTGGGGGGCTTTAAGGGGCAATCTTTGAACACGACTGTGTGTCAACCGGTTAAAAGATCTGAAAGACTGAGGACCCAAAAGACCCCAAGGACCCAGAAGACCCCAAAGACCCAAAATACCCTGTAGACTGTTAAAGACCATGAAGACCCACAAGACCCCAAGGACCCAGAAGACCCCAAAGACCCAATATACCCTGAAGACCCAAAATACCCCAAAGACTCAAAATACCCCAAAGACAGAAAAGACCCTGAAGACCCAATGGACCCCAAATACCCAAAAGACCCAGAGGATCCAAAAGACCCAAACAATCCTGAGGAGCCAAATGACCCAGGACCCAAAATACCCCAAGGACCCAGTAAAACCCCAAGGACTCTGAAAATACCATAATATCCCAAACACCCAAAATACCTTGAAAACCCAAAAGACACAAAACACCCTGAAGACCCTGAAGACCCAATGGGCCCAAAATACCCTGAAGACCCCAAAGACACTGAAGACTGTTGAAGACCCCAAAAACCCATAAATACCCTGAAGGCCCAAAATGCCCCAAAGACCCTTAAATACCCCAAAGACCGAAAAATACCCTGAAGACCCAAAAATACCCTGAAGACATAAAATACCCCAGACCCTGAAGACCCCAAAGACCCAGAGGGCTTGAAAGACCGACAAGTCCCTGAAAACCCAAAATACCCCAAAGACACCAAGACCCTTAAAGATCCAAAGACCACAAAAACCCAAGAGACCATTAAGACCCAAAATTCCCCAAAGACCCATAAAGACCCCGAATACCCAAAATACCACAAAGACCCTGAAGAGACAAAATACTCTGAAGACTGTTAAAGACCCAAACTACCAGGAAGACCCAAAATACCCCAAAGACCTTTAAATACCCCCAAAAACCAAAAGGATCGAAAAGACCCAAAGAAAAGACCCAGAAGACCAAAAAGACCCCGATGACCCAAAATACCCCATAGACCCTTAAAGACTCGAAATACCCCAAAGACACAAACAATCCAAAAGACTGAAAAGACCCTGGAGCCCCAAAAAAGACCATGAGGACCCAGTGGACCCCAAATTACACCTAAGACACAAAATACCCCGAAGACCCTTAAATACCCCAAATATACAGATAGAGGACCCAAAATACTCGAATGACTCAAAAGACCTAGAGGACCCAAAAGACTCAAATGACCCAAAAGACTCAAATGACCCAAAAGACACCGATTAACCAGAAGACCCAAAAGACCCCAAGGACATGAAAGACCCAAAAGAGCAATTATGCCTCTTACATTGGAATTGTATACGGTGGCTTGCAAACTGAGCCTCAAGGTCGGTGTGCAGAAGCGGTATTTTTTTTAAATCATAATAAATACAAGACACAGGGAGGTGAAATTTCCTGCACATGATGTGCAATGCGCGCAGAGTAAAACGAGTGTTCATTTACGTCTGTAGGATGTCTAACAAATAAAGATGATATTAGCACCCATGACACTAGGCCCAGACTTCAGACTTTGGCATGCTCACATGGCTGTACCGTCAAAAACTGTTCCAACCCATCATTTTTGACGGACTTTATACGAGTACTAGTATAAAGCCCATCAAAAATGTGACTAGTATAAAATCAAAAATGAACTATTATAAAGCCCGAACAGTCAAAAACTGTTCCAACCCATCATTTTTGACGGGCTTTATACTAGTGCTATTATAGGGTCTTTAATTTTGTGTTCAATATTTTAAAACTTTACTCCAAAAACTGTAAAACATCACCAGGTACTCACTCATCCAACCCTTAACAAGTCTCTCCAGATAGACTGACAAGTCAATACACCTATTTTGACAGCTGCATCCACCCCAGTAAAAAGGTAGATCCATTGGCCTGCCATTCATTCACCCTCGCAAGGTTAGAACCTATTTCCAAAATCCAGGCACAGACTGGGGATTATTGACTGGGCCAAGGCTTTGCTTGATCCGCACAAACATCACATTGCCAACAAGACGTACAGTCGTGGCCAAAAATATTGGCACCCTTGCACTTTTTTCAAATAATACACCATTTCTTCCAGAAAATTGTTGAAATTAAAAAATATTTCGTATCCACATATGTATTTCTTTGGTTTGCAGTGGAACAAAACAAAAAGCTGAAAAATTACTAAATCTTAGCTTATTCAACACAGAAATCCTAAAATGGCTCGAACAATATTAATGGCACATTTTAGAAGTTGTTAGAAATACTTAGATTTCAAGCAGGTGATTCTCCTTTACTTTGGAATTGAACTCACCTGTGGTGAGTTGCAGGTGCCTGCAATATAAAAATGACTCATTCAACCCGTTTGAACAGAAAAAGGAGTCATTCTGCTGTTTTGTGTCACTGTGTGAGCATGGAGCATGGAGAAAAGAAAGAAAACTATGGAATTGTCTGAGGAGGTCAGACACAAGATTGTAGCCCAGCCTTGACAATCTCAAGGCTACAAGTCCATCTCCAGAGACCTTGATGTTCCTGTGTCCACTGTACACAATGTTATCTGGAAGTTTAAGGCCCATGGCACTGTATGTAACCAACCATTCCTGTACGTGGCCACAAGAGAAAACTTGATCGATGATTGCAGCGAAGGATTGTTTGAATGGTGGAGAAACCACCTCGATCAAATGCCAAACAGATTCAAGCTGACCTTCAGACATAGGGTAAGACAGTTTCAACTCGCACCATCCGTTGCCAACTAAATGAAAGGGGGTTCTATGGTAGGATACCCCAGAGGACCCCATTGCTGAGAGAGAAACATAAGAAAGCCCCCCTGGAGTTTTTGAAAACACACATGAACAAGCCAAAATCCCTCGGGGAGAATGTCCTGTGGATAGATGAGACTAAATTAGAGGTTTTTGGTAAAGCACATCATCTCTATGTTTACAGAAAACAAAATAAAGCCTTCAAAGAAAAGAACACCTTCCCTACAGTCAAACATGGAGGAGGTTCAGTGATGTTTTGGGGTTGCTGTGCTGCCTCTGGCATTGGGAACCTTGAATGTGTGCATGGTATCATGAAATCAGGAGATTACCAAGGCCGTTTGGAGCGCAATATTCAACCCAGTGTCAGAAAGCTGGGTCTCCGTCAAAGGTCATGCATCTTGCAGCATGACAATGATCCCAAACACACTTCAAAAAGCACCCAGGAATGGTTCAACACAAAACGCTGGACTGTTCTGAAGTGGCCAGTAATGAGTCCAGATCTAAATCCCATTGAACACCTGTGGGGAGATCTGAAAACAGCAGTTGGGAGAAGGCACCCTTCAAATCTGGGAGAACTGGAGCAGTTTGCACAAGAAGAGTGGGCCAAGCTGCCAGTAGAGAGGTGAAGGAAGCTCATTCATGGCTATAGGTAGCGCTTGACTGCAGTTATTTTGTCCAAAGGCTGTGTGTGCGACCACATATCAAGTCTGGAATGTCAATACTTTTGTCAATGCCATTTCTTTTTATTTTCTGATTTAAAAGGATATATTAAGTTCTGAATGAAAAACAAAGGTTCTGTAATATTAACAGTGAAATAAAGAATTGTGGAGACCAAATACTTTTGTTAATTTCAACTTTTTTTTAGAGAAAATTGTGAGTAATTTGAAAAAAACTGCAAGGGTGCCAATATTTTTGTCCACGGCTGTATGTGTGGAATACAGAGCACATGAAGTACTGCCCTCCCTCATCCATTCTTCCACTTGTTGGACACTTTGTAGTCAAAATATCTCAACATCCTTGGCATCACCCACCTAAAGGCTGAAGCATAGGAATTGCTGGTCTCATTGCAATCCAGTTGGCCTGACCTCGACCGCTCAACTCATCTGGCCTCCAATACACCCCTTCACTCACCTACTGTATTTAAATTGGACAGGTTACCACTTGATGATGTCAAACTCAGATGCATTCATTCATCCAGTATCCCTCCCCTGTGTTAGAATGGAAACTGCACAAAATTAGTGACGGTGAGTTGAAATCTTGCAAATTCAGCTAACACGAACCTATAAAAAAAAAAGCACACATCAATGGGAAAACTTTGAGTATTGGTGTATTTATTAAACAGATCATCCTTACACCTAGCCAAAGATTCCTTGCCATTTTAGGAAAACTAGGCAGGCTGGCCCTCGTCCCATAGGACAAGCAATGCAATCCCCAAGGCCAAGGAAAAATCTGATGAGGTAGAAGCCCTGGAAGTATGAGCGAACCCCATGCATTACACAGGCAAAGTATGTGCCGTCATGTATCTTGGAGTATTGCCAAAATAGCAAGAGCAAAGATGTGTCCTTTTGTGGCATACATATCCAGTGTATCCAATGCATCATTTTCAATTCAAACAAATCCCGTAGGGAATTTTAAAAAAGAAAAACAAAACCACTAAAATGACAAATCTAACAAATTGATAACAAATAATTGAATAAGAAATATTGAGCACAGACAAATTATAACTTTGTCTGACAAATTTATAAAGCTGAAAATTTAATTTTGTGTTGACAGAACTACAAGAACTATTGGTCAGTCCAAGGCAAACAGCAAACAGTCTGGCCAAAGGGTGAACTTTGCTACAATAATGGACTGGACCACAGTGCTGCTTAAGCTATTAAAATCAGGGCTATACAGGAACGGCATAGTAACAAAGTGATGCTTTTTGTGCACAAATGGAATGAATGAGACTCATGGAAGAGTGGTGATGGAGCAGAGAAAAAAACTGTAACCTTCAAGTAGAGCTGATGGGGTAGAAAGGATTGTGGGTATGGTTGGGGTGTGACATGGCATGCTACTGCATACTGCCTGCTGGCATTCCTAGAGGGAAGAGTGGGATTGAATAGTCTCTGAAAGGCAGCTCCAAGAGAAAAGGGGGAACAAGAGAGTAAAGGTGGGCAGTTAGCCTCGATTTTCGAAGTTCAATTGCTGGGAAAATATATTTCGTTTCTTTACTTTTTTGGCTGACTGACGGAAGGATGGCCTGAAGGACATCATTATGGCTCTAACAGCTCATCTCGACTTCATCATAGACAAGCTGCAATATATAAAATCTGGCATGTCTTGGAAAATTGTATATGTCGTTAATAGAACTTTTTGAATATATTTTTGAATAATATCATCTATATAATAATAGCGTAAGGACTCGACTTTGTTATCCCTTTTGCGCCGCACCCAGTGACCCGATGCCCATGGCACTAATGGATTTACGATCTATGAACCACGCTCTTTGTTTATCACGTACAGACATACTCGAAAAATCTGAATTAGCCGACGTTGGGGGCCCAAAAGCATCCGATTAACTGCCGATACGACGCTATCTTACGACGCCATCGTAATGGCATCTGCTGGGCGAAGGCGAAGCAAGCCGTCCGCTGATTGGACAGTCAAAGGCGACAGCAAGCCGTCCACTGAGTGGACAATCCCAGAGTGGTGCTATGCCGATTCCTATTACGAATCCATTCATTTTTCAGAAGTATATCGTAGCGTTGTCATTTAAGTAGATTGCAATAAATACATTGTTCATATACGCACTCTTCATTCTCCTCTTTCTTCCTAACTCTTACTCGGACAAGCAAATCCCCTATGCCATCCATAATGGTACACTCTATCCATACACCACATCCTCCCTTCCGTGGATGTTCCACGGGTTTCGGCTAGTATATTAATATAACTCTTATCTACCAGCGTAAAGTGAGATGCTTTAATTTTTGAACGCCCTCTTAATCCTGCTACCCTCCCCTCCTACCCTTCTTCCTCCATGTCAATGTTGCTCCAAAACTAAATCATGCTTGTGTGCACAGCTAAGGAAAATCTGTTCATTTTAATTTAATATATCACAAAGAGAATTGCAAAATGAAATCTGATGAGATATTCGGAGGCAATTCTAGGAGTGTTTTATATAATGGCATGTTTAGACAGGTTTCCTGAGCTCCCTAGTATCGAAAGTACACTGCAGGGGGGAAAACAGTTTGTCAATGTGGGTGCTGATCTGCAGAGTGATAATATCTGAAATCTTTTCGTCCGTTTCTTGTCACAACAAAACTTCAACCTTTCTTTGCCACTGTTCTGCGTGATAGCATGAGCAAACCGAATATAGAATATGTCGTGTTGCATTCCTTTTTGGAGAAAACAAATCGTCAAATACTGCTCTATGTATTGCCAATTTAGAAGATATAACACACCCGTTTATTTTAATTGACTTCGAAAATTGCTGTTTAATAATCAACTTCTTCCAGCATACAATAGGGCTGACGGGACGGCCGAGAGATATACACACACTGCCTCGAAGATGTGTAGCCTAGGTTCGAATCAAGACCCAGCTATAAACTGTCATCCCGTTGTTTCATGGCAGGGTGATTCATCAACATGTGTGCCGTCCCTCGGATGGACGTTGAATAAGCGTCCCGTCTATCGACATCAGTTGGTGGACATTATAGATCCCACAGTCCCGTTTGCGAAGAGTAGGCGAGCGATCACTGGCGACCTAGCCAAATTCCTGCCATAACCAGCACAGGGAATTGCATGAGCGGCACAGCAGCACCCTCAGCCAATGATGCTACCCCGCAGCCTTGTGCTCCCATACCTATGAGTGATCATCACCACAGCATCTCACTTTACACTAGCAGATAAGAGGGCATTCAAAAAGTTACATAAATTACATATACAATCTTCATATACAATATACAAAGTTAGATAAATTACATATACTGTACATACAAAACATAGGATCCCTAGCGTAGTCGTATCAGAAGCAATTTTGTCTCGCTATTTATGCACAAATATTCATCATTGCCACTGCTGTTCTCTTCATCAGAACTTCATCAGCTGACCCTGATCAACACCTGACAAATCTTTTTTCATGTTGTCACCTGTCTGCAAGCTGCAGGCATCTGTGAATTTAGCCCATTATCCATGCACTGACAGTCAGGGATATGGCAGCTTCGTTTGCATTTGCAAGACAGGAACTCCAAACTACATCGAGGTTGGCGACCCTGTCATCCAATTGATGTTGAGCTGGCCTTGATCATCCAGTACCCAACCATGGTAGTCAAGAGGACTGGGTATGTTGGGTTGAGCATCCAGGCTACGATGCTAAAGGGCAGTTTAGTATTTATAGCCCTGGTAACATGAATATTAACACAATCCCTGCATGATGGCAACTGTCCTCATTCAATATCCCCATTATTCGCTATGAAGATATGGAAGTGCGTCTCATTTACCTCAGTGATATCTGAAAGTGAAGTTAGAACAGGATTGGTTATACTACCTCAGATGGTAGTAACCAATCCTGTCCTAGCTGGGCAAATGCTTTCTGGAATTTGATATTGCTTAGGAGAAGCTTCAGAGTGCTGGGTTTTCCATGATCACCAAAAGCATAAACGGTATTGCAGCCAGTAGTGTATAGGCCTGCATTTATGGCAGTACATCACATACATCGTGGGCAACTGCTCTGGCAACTTTGCTTTCAATGAACCGGCTACGAGTTTGTGATCTACACTTCAAAGATGTCGCAACCTATGTTATTCTGGAAAGCCAAACATAGTATAATGACATCTTTGTCTTCAACAATAATAATAGCAGAAGCCATATCAGATGAGGAGTGCTTGGCATGAAGCAAAATACGAGTATCAGCTTCTTCTTGTGATATTATGAGGCAATTTGCATCAGCTACCTCATCGGAAGTAATGTTGATGCACACATCTCCACAGGTAATGTACATCACTTTGTCACAAAGTAGCTGTCTCTTGTGGCTTTCTAGCCACTTTTCTTTCTTGCTGATTATACACTGCCTGTGTTTGTTGCGTCAGATATCCATTGGCTTTGTTTGGGTCGAGTGTTGCCCATGGACGACCGACCCCCAAAAAATCTAATCACATGTCGAATACAAATTATTATTGAGGTTTAATCAAGCCTTCGTGCTAATCTCTTTATGCTGTGGTGCATTTATAAATCAAAGTTCAGATTTTTTTTCCCCCATCACACCACATTGTCTGTTTACCTTTTACCTTCTGTTGTTCTGCTCTTCCATGCACCTCAACATCATATTAAACAAAAAATAAAATAAAATGGTTAATTCGGACTTCTAATATTATATAAAACAGAGTGGTGTCTGTATGTATGCTTGTCTGGAAACTACTCTGAGACACTTGGGCTGATAGATAAGAAATTATCAGGGTAGGCCTATACTCAGGGTAGGGCCCTACTTTGGATTTCCACAAAATATTTATCAATTTCATTTATTTATTTATAATTCAACAATTATTTTTTTTGAATTATATTCGGATTTCTCATAAGTCTTATTGTTTGGATTATTTCTCCATTTTGATGGACCAGCCCCATCGCTTTGCCCAGTAACTACTACGAGACGAAGGACCATAGATAGGTAGGATGGGAAACTCCTATTTCAGTGCTGCAGCACATTGCCATGGTGAGTGGGCCAAGAATGGCACTCCTGTCCTGAGGGGTGGGAGTATCAGCGAGTCATTTATAACATTTCATCAATTATCAAGGACATTTGATGCATTACCACATGATATTTGGTCCTTAGTGCTATTATATATATTTTTTAAAACAAAAAACATGGCTACATCTCAGGCAAGAAAAAAAAATAAGGGGTGGGGGCTGTCCAGCTGCAGCTTTTACTACGACAAGTTGTGATGATGTCCATTGCAGTGTTGGCCATACAATTGAAAAATGACAAAACAGTATATTCTCAACCAAGTACCGTAACTATGAATATGGTACTTGCTTTTCAAAATGTTTGCAGCATGGACACCAATAATGAAGGATATTCTCGACCTGCGTATGGTGCCAAAAGGTCAACCCCTCTCAAGCACAACCCACCCTAGCTCCCTTAACTTATTTCACCGTCTCCACACCTTCATTGGAAATGTGCTGCTGGTGTGAAAAACTCACACTACCTTATTAATACAATAATAGGATTTAACTGGAACGGCACTCGATAGATAGCATACCTCTCTGCCAGGCTGAACGGTTTACGTTTTGTATCCCACTGATAGGTCAGATCGGGATCTGGACAACAACCAATATTAAATCGTCTCGCTCTTGTCACCCAACCAACTCATCCACTGAGTTTTGTCACAACTCGTCCACAAGTTTTTAAAATATCATGCCATATATAGTTTTTAGCCCCATCCCTCCATGGTGAAGAATCGCTTCAAAAGTTATAGTAGTTGGATCCAGATCTTCCACAAAATCTAATCATTTTGTCCTTGTTACACACCCAACCTCTCCACCACCTTTTGAGATATCCTGTTCACAGACAGACAAAGAGACTAACAGACAGGAGTGAAAACATAACCTCTGCCCACCTTAAGTAGCAGAGGTAACAAACCACACTACAACCCTGATAATGTCTCCCCTATTCAATGTTTTTACACACTTTTCTAACGACAGACAATTTTGTACAATGAACGTCATTGTATATTTTGAAAAAAAATGTTGTTAACACAGACCTCATTCATGCATTTATCAATTCCCCCTCTTCCATTCAACTACTTATTTTTCATTGTGTGTGCATTTATAGTCTGCCCATTCCACTTCCGCTTCCTGTAAATGTGTAAACATGGTGCCCTCTTTTAATCCACCTACTTGTGTATTAAAATAAACTGTCAGACATGAGGTCATCGCAATATCAGCCATGAGATCAGGGCCGTCTCTCCAGACATATCTCGTGCTTCCGATAGTCTGGCATCCTGCCTTACTCTCCAAATTATCTGTCTATAGCATCCATGGCCAACTCCACACATGGCTTACTAACTTCCTCTACTCTCGTAAGCAACGTGTGGCTCTCAATGCAATCCCTTTCATCTCCTCTCCCTGTCAAGGCTGGAGTGCCACAATGTAGTGTTCTGGGGCCAGACTTGTTCCTTATCTTCATCAACAATCTCCAAGTCTCTGAAAAATCCTCTTTATCTATTTTCTGATGACTCCACACTCTGCCACGACATCCCTTATCTTTCAAATAGGCAGGCTGCAGCCTCTTCCTTCTCTTCAGACCTTGACAAAATCACAAGCTGGTCAAGCACTTGTAATATGTCTTTCAATCCTGACAAATCTCACTCTCACCATCTCACTCTTTCTCTTTCTGAAAGGGTCTCTTGCTCTTAGCTTGACGCCATGGAAACTAAGGCCTTCAGGATTATTGGAAACTCCCACAATGAAGCTGAGTCTATGTGTCTATCACTTTCCTGCTCTTTCCGTGCTTTGTCCGCCCCCCTCCAACCCCCCTCCTACACCCCACAGGTTTCTGCAGGGCTCACATGGTCCACCAGCAACCCCCTTTTGGTGAAACTCCCTAAACCCAGGATCACTGCTCACCTCCATTCATTCATTCCGCTTTTTCCCCACCTGTGGAACTAACTTCCACATTCTCTCTCCAATCTCATTCTTCCCTCCATGTCTTCAAGACAGCTGTTCACCACCATCTCAGATCATCCCCAATCCAAAACCATGATCTTTCCACCTGAGTTAACCCATTCCTGCCACCCCCTCCCCCCCAAAGCCCAAATTTCCAGTTTACCCCTCCTGAAAGTTTCCTTCTGTATTCATCCGGTCCACCCCATGTACTTTTTCTGCCCTCCCCAACCCCCCCCCCCCCATTCCTCCCCACACCCATTGTTTGTTCAAGTCTCCCCCCCATCTTGTCCTTCAACTCTGCTGTTGGCGTCCCTCCCTCTCTCTGTTGTTCATTTTGTCCTGTTACGTCCTAATCCATATCAGTGGACTGTACTAGCTCCTCCACAAACCTCGACTATCTATACAAAAAATAGCAAACCTAGATGGCAACCTTCATCGCAGGGAGTGATGTCAACTCTTGCTTTGAGGCACTTTCTGCAGTCATTTTAAAAACTAATCAATCATTTATGGTACGGCATCTATTATATATATTTTAACAAAAATAGACTCTTGAGGAGTGGGTGATCATTACAATATAATAATGTTTGCAAATTCACAATGACTTCGTTTTATTCTCCTACAATTTTTTCTTGCAAACTATTTTTAAAGATTGACACACAATAGCAAAATTTTCCTCATAAAAGTTACAATTTGTATCGAGCTAGGCAGGTATGGACAATGGTGGCTACAAATTGGCAACCAAGAAAAGGGGAGCATATCCCGAGAGGAATCAAACTGGTGTATGTGAATCGAGAGTTACATCTCCGTTTACCCTTGGAAAGTGTTCAGTTTGTTTAGTAGCAAGGTCAGAGGGACCCAAAAGAGCAGTTAACGCTCTTCTTTCCACTACAGTGAAACTCTTCTTGTGCGAAACAATTCCCAAACCTATGAAATTGTAATGCCTCGTGGTGCTGCCATAAAAGCCTTCAGCATGTTTGGCAGAGCAGTGTGGCTCGTGCATGTACAGATTCAACGGTGAGCTTTTATATGGAACGCACTAGGGAAATGTAACAAAGATATCTGCGTAATATGAAAACAAATACTTTAAACATTTTGACCATTCCCTCCAACCTCACTTTCCTGACACATTCCTCTTCCCCTTCCCTTTCCCATTCCCATTATCTCCCTTTAGTCTTATACACACATACATTACTATGTAAATGCCCGACGTAGCGATCCAGTTGTACAAAATCAAAAACAGTTTCTTTGGAAATTGCTCAGGAAGAAATAAAACTGGTTTGATTAGACAAGGTTCTGGAACCACAAAGTATACGAAGATGTATTACGGTAGATAAATCAATAAATAAATTAATGCAATCTGACAAGGAGGCCACCGAAAAACCACACTTCTCACCTGTGTTCTCCCTAGTTAATCTAGTGTTGGTCTATTTGGACAGTTTGCAGATCTCAAGAAGATTGAAAACTTATTACTCAAAACTGAAGTTCCTACTAACACAACTCGTTGCAGGCATACATTTCTGTCGTATAAAATGAGGTTATTGTGTTGTATATAATGTCACAATGATGGGCTGCAAGAAATTATACTGTTTGAACAAAACACAAACATGGCTCACGAACATGATTACCAGGTCATTCCTCCCCTTTTCCATGAGCGCACACTAGCAGCGACCTTCCACTACAATAACGGGGTACTGTTTTAGTTGTTGGGAAGCATCATTCGATAATTACACCAGATTTCTATCATGCCCTTCCACCACCACCCTTTGATAGTAGTGAAAAGTACTAAAAACTGATGTCTATGGTTATTTTGATGGCTTTAAGCCTGGTGTTGGCTTAACGGTTAAGGTGGCTGCCTCAAGATCTTAGGGTGTTGAGTTTGAGCCCCTGCCATGCCGTTAAATAATACTCGGTGGGTTTACTCAGTCCGGCATCCTTCTGACGTTGGTAAAATGAGTACCAGCTTACTTGGGTAATAAGCCATTCGAGTATCCCACGTCAGAATGGCGACCTGTCCAGGATTGCACTCCTTAGCCAATGAAACTTCATCGGCAGCTCCTATGCTCCTCATGGCGTGGAAGGAATGGTTATTATTTATTACTATTGAGGTACCCGTGCTTCGCACGGGTGGGAGACCAGAAGCAAACAGACAATGCAGAAACGGCGAATGCTAAAGCATGAAACCAATAAATTCCACATTCCTGTAGCACCTTCAGTCGCACGTCAGACATGGACAGCAAGTTCGTGAAGGACTTCCATGAAAAACGTACCCGTTCGCAAACAAACAGGTACGTTTGTTCCATCCCCAGTCAATGGCGAATCTACATATGGCGATCCACGAATTCACATTTAGAAAGTAGAAACCATCATGGCATTTCGTCATTCACTTGAACTCGATATCTCTTTTTTCATTCCATAACAGCATAACTCCAATCACAAATGAAATAACATTAATACAAGTACAGATACATTCAAAGTACACCGCCCCCATGCCAAATAATTAAATATCCTACAGCGCGGCATTGCCGGGGCGCCTCTGGCACCCGGCAATACCGCAGTGCAGCTCACAGAGGCTGCATTGGGAGGGAGAGGTGTACACTAATTGATTAATTGTATAATTAAAATCAATAAAAGATTATCACAAAATATTTTCTTAATCAATCAGCTAATAGCATAACTAAACCACTTGTGCTTCATCCGAAGATGTATCTTTTAGAAATTTAATTAAATAAGTCATTAATAAAAAATTAAATAATTAATTGATTAATCAATAAATAATTAATAGATTAATCAATAAATAATTAATCGATTAAATGATTTATCAATAAATCAAAAATATCCTTGATAAACCACCACCATTTCCTCCGAATCTGTCACTTAAAAAATTAATTAATTAGGTCATTCATCGAATAATTAAATAATGAATCGATTAAATGATTAATCAATAAATCAAAAATATCCTTGATAGCCACATCACTTGGTCACTGTCATGTCCAAATATTAGCTTCCCAGCTCAAAAGGTGCCTGAGATATTGGCCAAATGAGAAAGAAAATCAATAAATGATTAATAATGAAAATAAATAAATAATAATCATTAAAAAATTAAATTATTAATCAATTCGGTCATAGAACACATAAACCACCACCATTTCATCAGAATCTGTAACGTTAAAAAATTTTTAGGCATTAATCGAATAATTAAATAATCGATTAATTGATTAATTAATAAATCAAAAATAGCCTTTGCAGCCAAATCACCTGGTCATTGGCATGTCCAAATATCAGCTTCCTAACTCAAAAGGTGCCTGAGTTAATGGTCAGAAGAGAAAGGAAATTCGATTAATTAAATAAGTACTCAATTAATCACGAATAATTAAATAACTCCTGAATTAATTGATTAATCAAAAAACAAAAAATAGCGTTTTTGACAAAGGACTTGCTCACTATTGTGCTGAAATTTCAGCTTCCGAGCTCAAAGGATGGCTCAGATATCGCCTGGACAAAAACAAGAAAACAAACAACCAGAGTGAAAACTGAGTACTCCCTTTCAGAGTGCGTCACTGCCGAGCCCCCTTCGGTGCCCGGCAATGACGTTTTGCAATGCCTGGAGATGGCATAGGAAAGGTGTGGTGTACAAAAATAGCCTTTGCAGCCAAATCACCTGGTCATTGGCATGTCCAAATATCAGCTTCCTAACTCAAAAGGTGCCTGAGTTAATCGTCAGAAGAGAAAGGAAATTTGATTAATTAAATAAGTACTTAATTAATCGCTAATAATTTAATAACTCTTCAATTAATTGATTAATCAAAAAACAAACAAGTACAGATACATTCAAAGTACACCGCCCCCATGCCAAATAATTAAATATCCTACAGCGCGGCATTGCCGGGCCGCCTCTGGCGCCCGGCAATACCGAGGTTCAGCTCATAGAGGCTGCATTGGTAGGGAGAGGTGTATGCTAATTGATTGATTAATTGTATAATTAAAATCAATAAAAGATTGTCACAAAATATTTTCTTAATCAATTGGCTAATAGCATAACTAAACCACTAGTGCTTCATCCGAAGATGTATCTTTTAGAAATTTAATTAAATAAGTCATTAATAAAAAAATAAATAATTAATTGATTAATCAATAAATAATTAATCGATTAAATGTTTAATCAATCAATCAAAAATATCCTTGATAGCCGCATCACCTGGTCACTGTCATGTCCAAATATTAGCTTCGCAGCTCAAAAGGTGCCTGAGATATTGGCCAAATGAGAAAGAAAATAAATAAACGATTAATAATGAAAATAAATAAATAATAATCATTAAAAAAATTAAATTATTAATCAATTCGGTCACAGAACACATAAACAACCACCATTTCATCAGAATCTGTAACTGAAAAAATATTTAAAAATTAGGAATTAATCGAATAATTAAATAATTAATTGATTAATTGATAAATTCATCAATCAAGAAATCTAAAATATCCTTTATAGCCACATCACTTGGTCACTCATGTCCAAATATTAGTTTCCGAGCTCAAAAGGTGCCTGAGATATTGGCCAAATGAGAAAGAAAATAAATAAATAATAATCATCAAAAAATTAAATTATTAATCAATTCGGTCAGAGAACACATAAAGCACCACAATTTCATCAGAATCTGTAACTTTAAAAAAAAAAATTTTTTAGTCATTAATCAAATAATTAATCGATTAATTGATTAATCAAAAATAGCCTTTGCGGCCAAATCACCTGGTCATTGGCATGTCCAAATATCAGCTTCCTAACTCAAAAGGTGCCTGAGTTAATGGTCAGAAGAGAAAGGAAATTTGATTAATTAAATAAGTACTTAATTATAACCACCTTTAGAGGCCATTTAAATGAGCCATTTAATTAAGTGACCACTTAATTAATCGCTAATAATTAAATAACTCCTCAATTAATTGATTAATCAAAAAACAAAAATAGCGTTTTTGACAAAGGACTTGCTCACTATTGTGCCAAAATTTCAGCTTCCTAGCTCAAAGGATGGCTGAGATATCGCCCGGACAACCAAGAAAACAAACAAGAAAACAAACAAACAACCAGAGTGAAAACTGAGTACTCCCTTTCAGCGTGCGTCACTGCCGAGCCCCCTTCGGTGCCCGGCAATGACGTTTTGCAATGCCTGGAGATGGCATAGGAAAGGTGCGGTGTACAATAAAAAATAAACTTTTAACAACATTCGTGACAAACAAATATTTAAATCCTGATGTGAAGTTCCGTACGGTTGGGTGAACACAAGTACAAATTCAAAATCGTAATTGTATTCACTCAATTCCAATCATCAATTGATACTTTAACAAAACGATTAACGTTTAACGATTTAACATTACAAATGAATGACGGTTGTATTGGGATATGATCAAACCTACGCATTGCCTGTAATCTGTCCACATCCGGATTCGCTGCAGGTTTATAATTCTCATCAAAATCTAAACAGTATTTGTAGAATTTCGATAAAAGCCACATCACTGTTCATATCGGTAAATATTATTCCATAGTGTTTGGAAAAACTGGAAAATTGGAAAACCTGGAAAAACAATATAGCCTACATCGTTGCAAACAATATACCCCCTCCCAGGGGCCCCGCTCGAGCGGGAAAATGGATTTAAAACGATCATTCATTCATTCATTCATTCAGATCATTCACAGATGTTGGTGTTGGTGTCCTGTTTCCTGAGGAGTTTGTAGACAGTGTGGTGAGTGTGACTAGAGTGAGTGATAGGTTGATGATGGTGAAAATGATGATTGGAAAGCTCTTGGTGAACGTCATCTCGGGATATGCTCCGCAGGTTGGTCGAAGCAATGAAGAGAAGGACAAGTTCTGGTGTGCGATAGAGAAGCTGATGGAAAACGTGAAAGATGAGGAAGTTGTTGTGGTGGGAGGAGACCTGAATGGACATGTGGGAAGGAGTATGGATGGTTTTGAGGGAGTTCATGGGGGTTACAGATATGGTGTGAGAAATGGAGAAGGTGAAAGGATTTTGGAGTTTGCTGATTTGTTGATTTGTAATACTCAGTTCCAGAAAGAGGATAATAAACTTGTTACATACACGTCAGGTGGGTCGACGACAACCGTTGACTACCTGATGGTGCGTAGGCGAGATAGGGGGCACCTCCGGGACACAAAGGTGATCCCGGGGGAGGAGGCTGTTTCACAGCACCACTTGGTTGTCTGCGACGTAAGGGTGAAAGGTGCGAGGAGAGCTCGGCGGGTGAAATACCAACCAAGAATTAAGGTGTGGAGGTTGAAAGAGGTGACAGTAAGGGAGGCATTAAAAGAGAGGCTGAGTAGGGTAGAGGATGATGTGGTTGAGCTTGAAAGTGGTTGGATGTCAATGAAAGCTAGTCTGTTGGGAGCCGTTGGTGAGGTATGTGGATGGACAAAAGGACCACCGAGGCACTCGGAAACATGGTGGTGGGATGATGAAGTTGGAAAGAGGATTGACGAGAAGAGGAAGAAGTTCAAGGAGTGGCAGAAGGCGAAGGGTACGGGAGCAGAAACAGCAGAGCATGAAAGTTATAAGGCAGCCAGGAAGGCTGCAAAGAAAGAGGTAGCAAAGGCGCAGGAGGCATGCAGGAAAATGTTCGGAGAACGCTTGGATTCGGAAGAGGGTCAGAAAGCAGTATTCAGGATTGCAAAGCACATAGCGAAAGAGAGGTGTGATGTGATGGGGGTGAGTTGCTTGAAGGATGAAGTGGGACAAATCATTGTCGACCCAGATGGAATTAAATGAAGATGGAAAAGATAGCTGGAAATGCTGTTGAATACAGAGAATGAATGGGATGGCAACATAGAGAGTAACCCAGTTTTAGGACCGGCAGAGATGATAACTGAGAAGGAACTTGAGGAAGCGATAAAAGCAATGAAGAGTGGAAAAGCGGGAGGGCCGACGGGAGTTGTGGGAGATATGTTGAAGGCAGCAGGAAGTTGGGGTGTGAAGAGAATGACAGAGATCTGTAATCTGGTGGTGAAAGAAGGCCGCATTCCAGTGGACTGGGAACTGAGTACCCTCGTCCCTCTATACAAGGGGAAAGGTGACCCTCTGGAGTGTGGCTCGTACCGAGCGATAAAGTTATTGGAGCATGGAATGAAGGTATTGGAAAGGGTGTTGGAGAGGAGGATAAGGAAGAAAGTGAAGATTGACGAAATGCAGTTTGGATCTATGCCAGGAAGAGGAACGACAGATGCGCTTTTCATTGTAAGGCAGTTGCAGGAGAAGTACATGGAGAAGAGGAAGAAGTTGTTTTTTGGGTTTGTTGATCTGGAGAAAGCATTCGATAGGGTTCCACGCAAAGTATTGACATGGGCATTGAGGAAGTTAGGAGTGGAGGAATGGTTGATCAGAGTAGTGATGGCAATGTACAAAAGAGCGCGTACAGCTTTCAGGACGAAGGACGGGAACAGTGGTGAGTTTGAGGTGAAGGTGGGAGTGCATCAGGGGTCGGTACGGTACTAAGTCCACTACTATTTGTAGCTGTGATGGAGGTGCTGGCTCAGAACGTAAAGGAGGGTTTACCATGGGAGTTGTTGTATGCCGATGATCTGGTGTTGATTGCGGAAAGTATGGATGGACTGAAGGAAAAGATGAACAAATGGAAGGAATGTATGGAGACAAAAGGTCTGAAGGTGAATATCGGAAAGACGAAGGTGATGGCAAGTGGTAAAGCATGTGGTGAGGTGGAAAGAACTGGGAAGTGGCCATGTGCTGTGTGCAGGAAGGGTGTCGGAGTGAACTCCATTCAATGTACAATGTGCGCTGAGTGGGTTCATCAAAAATGTAGTGGTCTGAGAGGGTCATTTACCAGTGTGGCAGCTACATTCAAATGTAAGGTGTGCACAGAGGGAGCTGCAGATGGAGGAAATGTTGAGTTGGATCTTGGAGACGGAGCGAAGCTGGAAGGTGTGAAAACATTTTGCTACCTCGGAGATATGCTGAATGGAGAAGGTGGATCAGACTTGGCAACGGTTGCTCGAGTGAGATGTGCATGGAAGAAGTTTCGGGAACTGAGTGGCGTGCTGATGAGGAGGAGAGTGTCGCTGAAGCTGAAGGGAAAGGTGTATGCTGCATGTGTGAGAAGTGTTATGATTTATGGGAGCGAGACATGGGTAATGAACGTAGAGCAGCAACGAAGACTGGAAAGGGTGGAAATGCGAATGGTTCGATGGATGTGCGGAGTATCGTTGAGCGAGAGGAAGACAAATGATGAATTGCGAAAGATGATGGGAATATTGCCTGTGATTGATGCTGTGAAGAGGAACAGGTTGAGATGGTTTGGTCATGTGTTGAGGAAGGATGAAAGTGACTGGTTGAGAAGAGTGATGGAAATTAATGTAGAAGGAAGTAGAGGACGGGGAAGACCGAGAAAGACTTGGCTAAAGATGGTGGAAGAAGAAATGCGGGCAAGGGGGTTAACAAGGAGAGATGCAGAAAATAGGGCAAAATGGAGAAGATTGTCATGGAGACCGCAAGGCTAACCCCCGCTCTAGCAGGTAAAATGGCCGTAAAATGCATGTTGTTGTTGTTGTTGTTGTATTCATTCATTCATTCATTCATTCCAGGGGTTCCTGGAATTCCCACCCAAAATATCGTTGCAAACGGTTGAGCTGTTTTTGCGGTACTTTCAAATGGACAGACGAACATTTGGTGAATTATAGTAAGATTGTGACAACCAAGGCTGCAAGAGATCGTTTCAAGGGACGTAAAAAAAACAATTTTACAAACAATGTATTGCTAAAGGACTTTTGCTCTGAATGTGTCAAATCGTACTTGGTCTGTGTGAGAGTGTGAAAAAAAAAAATTACATGCAAGTCTCACGCCATATGCTTGAGAGTTGACAGCATTGGATAGCTTAGCATTCCAAAAGACCTAGAGGTTGTGAGTTCAAATCCAGATATAGAAGCAGTATTAAGGATTTCGATTGAAAAAATTTCTCAAAATTGTAACAGTTTCAGAAGAATCACAATGTTGTTAAAGGTTTTCTTCTGTTGTACATTATTAGCAGTTCAATGGAACAGAAAAATGACAAGATTCACAGACTGACAGTAACAGGCAGACAGTTTTGGGTTTTTTGTATACATAGTCAAGGCTCGTGGAAGAGGTAGTACACTAAACATATCAGAATGTAAAAGGAAGAATATAGAGAGGGGGGGACACCAACAACAAAGATAGAGGGAGACTTTGACAAACAATGGGTGAGGGGAGGCATGAGGGGCAGGAGAGGATACATGAGGTGGATAAGATGGCTACAGAAGAAAAATCCAAGGAGGAAAAACTGTAAATTTGGAAGGAGGGATTGCATGGGGTGCGGAGAGGCGGGGTTAACCAGGGTAGAAAAGAACATCTGTCTTGAAGACCGGGAAGGAAGAATGAGATTTAAGAGGATGTGGAAGTTGGTTCCACAGGCAAGAAAAAAAAAAGAGGAATGAATGAGTGGAGGTGAGCAGTGATCTCGTATTTAGGTAGTTTAACCAGAAGGGGGTTGATTGTGGACAGTGTGAGCCCTGCAGAAAGCTCGGGGTGGGGGGATGAAGGGGAAATGTGAGGGGGGACAAAGGACGGAAAAAGCAGAAGGTGCAAGACCAGAAACGAGGCAGAAGAAGACAGAGAGACCACCGACCTGTCAGCGAAGGCAAAGTTATAGGCTCATACACTCAGCTTCATCACGGGCAATTCCAATGATCTTGAAGGCCTTGGTTTCCACAGTGTCAAGTTGAGTGAGATGTGAGGCAAGGGAGCCAGCCTGGAGGGGAGAGCAGCACTCCAAGCTGCGGATGAAAGCTTTGTATGTGATTAAGAGCTCCGGTGTGCCAAGGAAGGACTTTGCACGACGGAGGATGCCCAGGTATTGGAGGCCAGCCTGGAAATGTGGCTTTCCCAGGAAAGATAATGGCAGATAGTGAGATGCAAAAAGCTTGTGTGATGGAACTTCTTCGAGAGGATTGTTGAGAAAGTAGATAGAGGGGAGGGGTAGAGGGTTTCCAGATGGTCTTTTTGGAGAGACAAATTGAGGGTGTGAGATTTGTCAGGATTGAAAGAAATGTTCCAAGTGTTTGACCAGCTTGTAATTTCTTCAAGGTCTGAAGAGAGGGAAGAGACTGCAGCCTTTCTAGCTTAAAGATGAGGGATGTCACAAGTGCTAGTAATCACCCAAATGACTTATTAATAACCTTGTAGGAGGGGTAATCTGCCTGCCTCTCCATTTTACATTGTGATTGACTTTCATTGCCCCATGTGTTTATGCAGCCTAGCGGCATCATTTTCTCGAAGCACGGCTGTGTCGCTGATGCAGTGCTTCTGTTACCAGTAAGCTGGTACTCATTTTGCCAACCTCGGAAGGTTGACAGGCTGAGTCAACCCACCAGGTGTTATTTTAAAGGCAAAACAGGGGTTCAAACTCAAGACCCAAGGATCTAAAACCAGCCACCTCAACCGTTAAGCCAACACCAGGCATATCTCATTAGTATAAAGTTTTGAATGCCCCAGGTAATAAATGTGTGAAAAAGATTACAACTATTTCCAAAAACTGTCCTTTTAAGAAAGTGCAGGTTAATATTTGCAGATGTACAATATCAAAAGAAAGATCATGTTTGAGTTTGATTCTTCTGGATGCAGCACTACAGTGGGAGAGTGGAGGGCTTCCAGAATGACATAATCCATGGTACCAAATAAAGCTGTTGGTTGGCACCAATTGTGCGTACAGCACAAGACGTTGACCACATGTGTTATTGGTGCACGTTATAGAACAGGCACAGAAACAGACATCCAGACACACCCTTTATGGAAACTATCTGTGCAATGGTCAGAAACATGATCTGTACAATGGCCAAAGTATCATACTGTATTTTATATTGACAGAGAGAATGACTAGCACATACTCAATGACATACCATGATCAATCTTTCCCAGATTAAAAAAGAAAACCATACCAACCCCTGCCTCGCTCAAGCCACCTTCAACCGTCCCATCCCCAAAATTACGTTACCTTTTCCCTCCACATTTCTCGGTCATGAAAAGAAAATTAATGCTCGTTCAAATGAGTTTCAAATGACTGCACGCTTTTAAGGGCTCATTTAAAACATTTCTTGACTTTCATGTCACAATTTTGAAATTGTGGAAGGAAGAGGAGGCATCATTATTATAAACAACAAGCATTCTGAATACTGCGCTGCAATACATGTCCCCTCCCGGCAGTCTGTCGTCCGGAAAACTGTTGGGGAAATTACCAAAGTTCAAAGTGCCATAACTTTGTCAAAAATGATCGAAACGTCGTGAAGTTCGAACTTGATCTGTAAATTATCATGAGGAAACCATGTGCCAAGTTTGAAATCATTAGCATTAAGAGTTTAGAAAAAAAGTCCTGAAAACTGTTGTTTGCGTGACTGACTGACAGACGGAGAGACGGAGAGACGGAGAGCAAACCTACAGTCCCCTCTGGTGTACACCGGTAGGGGAATAATAAGGCACACGACATAGTGTAAAAGTTATTGCAAAGTTCAACCCACCAAGCTCGTGCCGGTGTTCTCTACCAGTGTGCCTACATGGCTCGAGGTACTAAAAACGTACGTTAATGCAAGAGACAGTACAAGTTTTAAATAACGTGTTGCCTAGCAATCAAAACAATCCATTGGCTTGTTTGGAGGCATCGGAACCTCAGCCATGTCTGTTAACCTTCAAACACTGTGGAACATGTGTTTCATCTTTATCCTCGGTTTCATTTGAGAGCGCAGCCCGACTGGGATTAATAAGATGGCGAAGGACAACAATCGCCTCATACAGCTACGTTTCCTCATCGCGATCTGACCGGCAGATTACCGCAATGTTACCACAGACGTGTCGTGTTACCAACTCGTTCCTGCAGAGATAGTTACACCTACCAAACTGTACATCTCTCACAGTGATAAAGCAAAATGAATTGATAAATCAACAATTGTGCAGAACTATCTCGAGAATGGTACTTGTGCACATTTGCGAAGCAATAATATACAGCACTAGGTGGGATTTGTAAGCTCCAATTCGCGCAGACAGGATTATGTTCAAATTTTTGCCAATCTGCTCTCCAGAACACCCTTCATCATTCGCAAAATGATCTCAATATCATAGACGATCAAAAAAAATGCATTTTATGACTGGAATTCCCTAACCAATGGTATTACAGGATGTTTAAAGGTTCAGGGAAGTATAGGTCACCATGCAGGCATCCTTCTCCACAATGTCAGAAAGATGACTATCAATAGAAGATTTATACGGGTGTGAAGTGTATCTGGTGCTACTTGAGGGAATATGGCAGAAAAGGCCTTGTTGCTTCAGTCATTCATTTCATGGTATGAATTGCTGAAATAAAAAATAAAAAAACAAGTGCAAAAGCCTAAACTTCTCAAGACAATAGCCTAATAGAAGAAGGAGAAGAAGAAAATAAATTGAACAAATTCACAATTTAGAAACTACCTGGTAGCCTAACTAGGTTTTGAAATAAACCAGCCTGAGAGCAGTTTGCTCATTTTAGGCTAATCCTGGGTGTCTGTTCCAAGAGAACCTGCAAGAGTGCGAGCCACCCCTCCGGAAAGCAAGTCCCACTGGGCCTCAAAAGCTTTTAGCTCCTTCCTTCTGTTAGTTCAACAGGCACAATGGCCATCGCTCGAGCACTGGAAACCCAGGGCTGACTGAGGGTGGGAGGGTGTGGGATGGGGTGAGGAGTGGGGGGCAAGGAGCCGACACAAACAAAATATTCTGATCGAATGACAGTGTGCCAAGCTTTTTACTTTGGCCGCAGTTAGTGCTACAATCGATAATCGCAAAGCTACAATCACGAACAAAGAAGACAAACAATTGAATGATAATTTTGCTGATAACCCTGTTTTGCTATGGCTACCTTTTTTGAATAAAATAAAAACGACTTGGCAGGCTTTACTCGTTCATGAGCTTTACTCAGCAAACATATATTTGCAGGTCACGTGTGAGCAGGTGAAGAGCTGCAAATGTTACCATGTGTACAGCAGACCACAAACTACTGGATGCTGAAGACAATACTTGACTTTGATGGCATTCCATCAATGTCATATATATTCACTATTTTTCCCCTGCATCTAGGGCAACTTTGCTTGACTTGACTAGATGGGACTATCACAGCAGGATGAAGGCCTATCTTAACATACTTTATGCTAGAAAGCACCCACGAGCCTGTCTAAAGCTATCCTCGGGCTTCGTTCATTTAATTTGCTCATTCTCTGCAATTCGACCCATTGTACTCCAACGGAATTTTCAATTTTGCTTTCTCCATCTTATCTTTGGTCTTCCTTTGCTTATTTCAGATCTTTGTCTTGGTTGCCAGTGATTAATTCTTCCTGTCTACTGGTTGTCTGTTCTTCTTACTGTGTCCAGCTGAGTTTCATTCCAGGATTTTGATTGTGGCCAATTGGTTGTTGAGTTGAGGTTTTTTTTTGGTCTGATCTATTGGTTTCTCTTATTGTTTTGCTGACTTCCTTTCACAGATTTTGCATTGTGATCAATTTACATTGTTCTTTGTAAGAGAACAAGTATCAGTCATGTGTCGTTGCTAGGAAACTTTATTTTTCTGATAGAAGGAAAGTTTGATTTTCCAAATGCTGCCCATCCTACTCTATTTTAGTATCTCTCTTCACTTCTTTAAACTGATCCATATCCATTTTAAAAGTTGGTCGAAGTAAATGCAATTGCTAGTTTCTTCAATTTTAAAATGATCAATTTAAATTTATTTTCTGTTTCTCCTTTGTATACCTTAAGATTCATGGAGAAACTAAACCACAGAATGCACCAGGGTGTAACAGAGCGAAAATAACAGTCGAAAGAGTGGGGGGGAAAACCCCAACAGCAGGGTTGAAGGATAAAATAGAGGCAGACTTGGACAAATATTGGGTGCACGAAGGAATGAGGAGTAGGGGAGGAGGCATGGGGTGGAAAGATGGTTAATGAAGCAAACACTCAATCACAGAAGTGGAAGGGAGAACTGGGGAAGAAAAGATTTGAATTAAAATGTTCAAAAAATATTTTTATAAATTAAGTGAAATCTAATAAATTCGTCCTTGTCACCTATCCAACCTATCCACCAAATTTCGTCTGAATCCATCCATAGCTTTTTAAGATACCCTGTTCACAGACAAACAAACAAAGGGATGAAAACATAACCTGTATATATACCTTCAGTGGGGAAGGTGAGGAAAAAGTTAAGAGGAGGATGGGAGAGGGGGAGGGTTAATGAGTGTAGAAAGGATCATGGTTGTGGATGAGGGATGACTTGATTGAACAAAGTAACTGAAATTTTGTTTATCATCATTCATTTTTAGTCCAATTCTGACACCATTGTGCATACTTCTGACTCTCCAAAACAAGATTTTCGGTCATTGTTTTCAGTTCTTAAGGTTTGTGTGAAACCAAGACCACAATCTGCGAATCGTAGGTGGTTTAGTGTTTCTCCCTTGACATTTAGTCCTGCATTCCCAAATTAGCTCTTGGAATAAGTTACTCCTTGACATGTTTTTTTGGAGAGAATGTGTCACCTTGACACTTATTTAGATCTCGATCTTGCCACTACTTTGGTTTAGTTTCAAGGTTGCCATTTCATTATTGCAGACTCAGCTTAACATGGTTATATGCGAGTATATACAGTCGTGGCCAAAAATATTGGCACACTTGCACTTTTTTCAAATAATGTACCATTTCTTCCAGAAAATTGTCGAAATTAAAAAATATGTTGGTATCCACATATGTATTTCTTTAGTTTGCCGTGGATCAAAAAAAAAAACCTGAAAAAAATTACTAAATCTCAGCTTATTCTACACAGAAATCCTAAAATGGCCCGGACAACATCATTGTCACCTATTAAAAGTTGTTAAAAATAATTTGATTTCAAGCAGGTGATTCTCCTTTCCTTTATAATTGAATGCACCTGTAGTGAGTTGCAGGTGCCTGGAATATAAAAATCACTCATTCAACCAGTTTGAATAGAGAAAAGGAGTCATTCTGCTGTTTTGTGTCACTGTGTGCACCGCAATGAGCATGGAGAAAAGAAAGAAAACCAGAGAAGTCTGAGGAGGTCAGACAAGATTGTAGCCAAGCATGGACAATCTGAAGGCTACATGTCCATCTCCAGAGACCTTGATGTTCCTGTGTCTACCATACACAATGTAATCAGGACGTTTAAGGCCCATGGCACTGCAGCCAACCTCCCTGGACGTGGCTGCAAGAGAAAACTTGATGGAAGATTGCAGCGAATAATTTTTCGAATGGTGGAGAAAGAACCTCAATCAACTGCCAGACAGATTTAAGCTGACTTTCAGACACAAGGTACGACAGTTTCAACTCGCACCATCCGTCGCCACCTCAATGAAAGCAGGTTCTATGGTAGGAGACCCAGGAAGACCACACTACTAAGAAAGCCTGACTGGAGTTTGCCCAAACACACCTGAACAAGCCAAAATCCTTCTGGGAGAATGTCCTGTAGACAGATGAGACCAAATTAGAGCTTTTTGGTAAAGCACATCATCTCTATGTTTACAGAAAACAAAATGAAGCCTTCAAAGAAAAGAACACCTTCCATACATTCAAACATGGAGGAGGTTCAATGATGTTTTGGGGTTGCTGTGCTGCCTCTGGCACAGGGTGCCTTGAATGTGTGCATGGCATCATGAAATCAGGAGATTACCAAGACATTTTGGAGCGCAATGTTCAACCCAGTGTCAGAAAGCTGGGTCTCCGGCAAAGGTCATGCGTCTTGCAGCATGGCAATGACCCCAAACACACTTCAAAAAGCACCCATGAATAGTTCAAGACAAAATGCTGGATTGTTCTGAAGTGGCCAGCAATGAGTCCATATCTCAATCCCATTGAAAACCTGTGGGGAGATCTGAAAACAGCAGTAGGGAGAAGGTACCCTTCAAATCTGGGAGAACTGCAGCAGTTTGCACAAGAAGAGTGGGCCAAACTGCCAGTAGAGAGGTGTAGGAAGCTCATTCATGGCTATAGGAAGCGCTTGACTGAAGTTATTTTGTCAAAAGGCTGTGCTACCAAATATTCAGTCTCAGGTATCAATAACTTTGTCAATGCTATTTCTTTTTATTTTCTGATTGAAAAGGACATATTAAGTTCTGAATCGAAAAACAAAGATTCTGTAATATAAACAGTGAAATAAAGAATTGTGGAGACCAAATACTTTGGTCAATTTCAACTTATTTTTAGAGAAAATTGTGAGTTATTTGAAAAAAAAAGTGCAAGGGTGCCAATATATATATATATATATATACATACACAGTGCATTCAAAAAGTATTCAGACCCCTTCACTTTTTTCACATTTTATGTTGTAGCCTTATGCTGAAATCGATTAAATTCATTTTTCCCCTCATCAATCTACACTCAATACCCCATAATTGCAAAGAGAAAACAGGATTTTAGAAAGTTTTGCAAATTTATTAAAAAGAAAAAACTGAAATATCACATTGACATATTTATTCATACCCTTTGCTATGGACACTTGAAATTTAGCTCAAGTGCCTCTCATTTCTCTTTTTTTTTTTTTTTTTTTTTTTTTTTTGTATACTGAATCGAGGCTCGTGAAAGAGCTGACATTTACTTCACAAACAAATCAACCAGACAAACAAAATATATAAAAAGAGGGAGCGGAAGACAAGAGAATGGGAAGCACGCAAACACTTGAGAGCACACAACATTTAAGAGCAGGGAGATGTGTGGGAGGGAGAGGGCTTGGGGGGAGGAGGCGTGGGAAGGGGGGGGAGGGTGGGAGAAGTATAAAACAAGGACACCAAGGACTTCCAGGACAGAAGTTGGTATTTCAAAAAGTGGAATTGGGGTGAAATTATCGGGGATAGAAAAGATCAAGGTTTTGGATGGGGGAAGATAAGAGATGGTGGTGAACAGCTGTTTAAAAGACCTGGAGGGTGGAGTGGGATTGAAGAGAGTGAGGGAGTTTGTTCCAGAGGCAGGAGAAAAGAGGAATGAAGGAGTGAAGGTGAGCAGAGAGTCTTGATTTTGGCAGTTTAACCATAAGAGGGTTGCAGGCAGATCTTGTGCGACCTGTAGGAATATTTGCGGGACAGAGCCCAGAGAGAGCTGGGGGGGCAAGGCCAGAGAGGAGTCGGTAGAAGACGGAAAGACCACCAACCTGCCTGCGGTGAGTGAGTGAGAGGCCCTTGGAGTTAGCTTCATCGCGGGAGATTCCAATGATTCTGAATGCTTTGCTTTCAACAGCGTGAAGACGAGCTAGGTGTGAGGCAGGAGCACCAGCCCAGAGGGGAGAGCAGTATTCCATTGAGCTGCGGATGAAAGCCTTGTACGTGGTGAGGAGCTCAGGTGTGTCAAGGAAGGACTTCGCACGACGGAGGATGCCCAGTCGGCGACTGGCTTTGGAGGCCAGATTTGAAATGTGGTTTTCCCAGGAAAGATCATGGCAGAGAGTGAGACCCAAAAGTTTGAGTGATAGAACTTCTTGGAGAGGATTATTCAGAAAGTATATGGGAGGGTTGTCCAGTCGGTCTTTTCGGAGAGACATCGTAAGAGTGTGAGATTTGTCAGGATTGAAAGATATGTTCCACTTGTTTGCCCAGTCTGTTATTTTGTCCAGGTCTGCAGAGAGTGAGGAGGCTGCAGACTGCCGATCTGAGGGATGAAGAATGGAGCGACAGAGAGTAGAGTCATCAGCAAAGAGATAGAGAGGATTTTCAAGAGAGTCGGAGAGATCATTGATGAAGACCAGAAAAAGCACAGGGCCCAGAACACTGCCTTGGGGAACTCCAGCCTGAACAGGAAGAGGAGATGAGAGAAACCCATTCAGGGCCACACGTTGACTACGACTAGAGAGGAAGTCCGCCAGCCATGTGTGGAGATTTCCATGGATACCAACAGAGGAGAGTTTGTTGAGCAGAGCGGGGTGCCAGACCGTATCGAAGGCACGTGATATGTCAAGGGTGACAGCTCTAATTTCCTGTTTGGCATTGAGGACCTCCATCCATTGCTGAGAAAGCAGTAGCAGCATGTCCAGAGTAGAGCGACCAGGTCTGAAACCAAATTGATGATCAGAGATCAAGCCATTGGAGAAGAGGAAAGATTTCATATCTGAAGCAATGATGGATTCCATGACTACTGATAATTGAGAGAAGGCTGATTGGTCTGTAGTTGCTGGGATCTGTTTTTGCACCTTTTTTGTGCAAAGCGGTGATGTTGGCAGATTTCCAAGCAGATGGCAGATGACCTTGAGCAAAAGAGAGTGTGAAGAGAACAGAGAGAGGGAGTGAAAGAGCGGAAGAACAAGATTTAGGACCCGTGGGCTGATGCCGTCAGGTCCAGTTGCAGAATCAGAGTCGAGGGTTGACAGAAACTTTTCCACCTTGTCAGGAGGAAAGGACACAGAGTCCAGGAGCAGCTGGGTACGGCTGGGTATGGTGGGTCCAGATAGGGATGGGTTTGGGACACAAGATTTAGAAGCAAACACAGAGTTGAGGCATTCAGCTTTTTCACGCGCGGAGTCAGCCGTGTGGCCGTTTGAGGTGAGGGAGGGGATGGAGGGGGAACAAACACCAGAAACAGATTTGACCAGACGCCACCAGGATTTGGAAGAGGGAGACAGATAAGAGAGTTCTGTTTCTCTTGATCATGTTTGAGATGTTTCTACACCTTGATTGGAGTCCACCTGTGGTAAATTCAATTGATTGGACATGATTTGGAAAGGCACACACCTGTCTATATAAGGTCTCACAGCTGACAATGCACATCAGAGCAAAAACCAAGCCATGAGGTCGAAGGAACTGCCTGCAGAGCTCAGAGACAGGATTGTTTCGAGGCACAGATCTGGGGAAGCCTACAAAAAAATCTTTGCTGCATTGAAGGTTCCCAAGAGCACAGTGGCCTCCATAATTCTTAAATGGAAGAAGTTTGGAACAAGCAGGATTCTTCCTAGAGCTGGCCGCCTGGCCAAACTGAGCAATCGGGGGAGAAGGGCCTTGGTAAGAGGTGACCAAGAACCCGATGGTCACTCTAGCTGAGCTCCAGAGATCTTATGTGGAGATGGGAGAAACTTCCAGAAGGACAACCATCACTGCAACACTTCAACGATCTGGGCTTTATGGCAGAGTACCAAATTGTCCTGTGTAAAGGTTCCATCTCTCGCCCATTCAACCACACACTGAAATGACGAACAGAATTAGGAACAGAATACCAAAAGCTGATAAGGGCAGCGGGCTGCTCGCAAAATCAGCAGATGCTGTAATCTTCCAGGAGATCGTCTTTGACTCGATGCTAAACTAGAACGGCACTCAGTAGAGAGCATACCTCTGTCTGGTTGGGCATATCACTCAATGGTGAAGAATCACTTAAAATATTAAATAATTGTCATATCCGAATCCACATTCAGATCTTAACCAAAATCGAATCGACACTACATGTCCAAACGTATGCGGACACTCGGCTGTTTCAGCCACACCTATTGCTGACAGGTATATATAATCAAGCACACAGCCATGCGATCTCCATAGACGAACATTGGTGGTAGAAAGGGTCATACTGAAGAGCTCAGTGACTTTCAACGTGGCACCGCCATAGGATGCCACCTTTCCAACAAGTCAGTTCGTCAAATTTCTGCCCTGCTAGAGCTGCCCTGGTCATCTGTAAGTGCTGTTATTGAGAAGTGGAAACTTTTTGGCAGCTCAGCCACGAAGTGGTAGGCCACACAAGCTCACAAAATGGGACACGCCGAGTGCTGAAGCACGTAGCACATAAAAATAGTCTGTCCTCGGTTGCAACACTCACTACCGAGTTCCAAACTGCCCTTGGAAGCAACGTCAGCACAACAACTGTTTGTCGGGAGCTTCATAAAATGGGTTTCCATGGCCGAGCAGCTGCACACAACCCTAAGATCACCATGCACAATGCCAAGCATCGGCTGGAGTGGTGTAAGGCTCGCCGCCATTGTTCTCTGGAAGAGTGGAAACTCTCTGGAGTGATGAATCACGCTTCACCATCTGGCAGTCCGACGGACAAATCTGGGTTTGGCGGATGCCCGGAGAATGCTACCTGCCCGAATGCATAGTGCCAACTGTAAAGTTTGGTGGAGGAGGAATAATGGTCTGGGGCTGTTTTTCATGGTTCGGGCTCAGCCCCTTAGTTCCAGTGAAGGGAAATCTTAACACTACAGCAGACAATGACATTCGAGATGATTGTGTGCTTCCAACTTTGTAGCAACAGTTTGGGGAAGGCCGCTTCCTGTTTCAGCATGACAATTCCCCCATGCACAAAGCGAGGTCCAGAGAGAAATGGTTTGTCGAGATCGGTGTGGAAGAACTTGACTGGCCTGCACAGATCCCTGACCACAACCCCATCAAACACCTTTGGGATGAATTGGAATGCCAACTGTGAGCCAGGCATAATCGCCCAACATCACTGCCCAACCTCACTAATGCTCTTGTGGCTGAATGGAAGCAAATCCCTGCAGCAATGTTCCAACATCTCGTGGAAAGCCTTCCAAGTAGAGTGGAGGCTGTTATTGCAGCAAAGGGGGGACCAATTCCATATTAATGCCCATGATTTTGGAATGAGATGTTCGATGTTCGGGTGTCCGCATACTTTTGGTCATGTAGTGTATTTGCCCTTGTCAGACACCCAACGATGTCATGAGGAAGAGGGCCTGTTTGGAATTTCCATCTGAGTACACAGCTCAGGATGCTGTGATCCTAGGTTCAAATCTCACATACCATGTTGATTTGCTCATTGTTAGTAATATCCTTAAATTAATGTAAGAATACAATTAAGTCCTCACTCTAAATGTGACAATACATGTACAAGATTTTTTTTTGTGTGCTTTAAAACACTAGAAAATAAAATTCCACATTATATTAACCAATTGTATACCAGGATTAGAATGTCACATTCTGATATATTTGGGATTGTTTTCATAGACTGTCATTTCATTTGATGACATTTTCCATGCATTGACAAAATATCTTTGAAATAACATGGAAAGGAAGTGATGTGGTGAGAAGAATTTCCAAATTTAAATTTCCCACACTACATAATATTTTGGTCTTGAATCATATCAAAACTAGAGTTCATGAAACACCTTACCACAAGTAACACAGTTACACACAAGTAACAAGTTACAGTTACACAGTGTTCAAGTATATAATTAAATTGAAATAAAATAATGATTTTAAAGGTCATGTCAAAAAAAAAAAATTGGAAATGTAGCACCAGTGAAGCAGTCTTTTTCACCATCTTATTTAACATGTCTAGGTACTGCAAAACTGGAGGATTTATGGAAGCAATAAGGTGATTGGTGTTGTACAGACCAGTACAGTGTTCAAGTATTTGAACACAACATTCAGACCAGGTCACTCTACCTTGGACATACTGCTTCTGGTTTCTCACAAATGGATGGAGCTCCTCAATGACAGACATGATATCAGAGCCACCTCCCAAGACATATCTCAAACTTTCGATATGATATGGCACCCCACATTGCTCACCAAACTCTCGTCTTATGGTATCCATGGCAATATCCACTCATAGCTCGTGGACCTCCTCTCCTGTTGTAGTCACCGTGTGGCTCTCAATGGAATTCTCATCTTCTTTTACTGTTCAGGCTGGAGTTCCTCAAGGCAGGGTTCTGGACCTTGTGCTTTTTCTAATCTTCATCAATGATCTCTCCGACTCTCTGGAAAATCCTCTATATTTTAGCTGATGACTCCACCCTATGCTGTACCATCTCATCCTTCAGATCGGCAGGGAGCAGCCTCTTCCCTCTCTGCAGACCTGGATAAAACCACAGGCTGGTCAAACAAGTGGAACATGTCTTTCAATCCTGAAAAATCTCACACTGTCACTATGTCTCTCAAAAAGACCATCTGGAAAACCCTCCCATCTACTTTCTCAACAATTCTCTCTCAGAAGTTCTGTCAGTGTTCTAAGTTCTGCTGACTGGGCATCCTCCATCATGCAAAGTCCTTCCTTGGCACTCCTGAGCTCTTAACCACACACAAAGCTTTCCTCCGCCACTTGATGGAGTACTACTGCTCTCCCCTTTGGGCTGGTCTTTCACTTTCACTCTCTCACCACAGGCATGTCGGAGGTCTTTTTGTCTTCTACCGACTCCTCTCCGGCCTTGCACCCCCTGCTACGCTGTGCTGTTCCCCTAATATTTCTGCAGGATTCTCAAGATCTGCCAGCAACCCTCTTCTGGTGAAACTGCCAAAATGAAGCCTCTGCTCATCTGCACTCTTTCATCATTCCTCTTTTTCCCCACCTATGGAACAAACTCCCACACTCTCTTCAATCCCACTCGCTCACCACCATCTCATATCTTCCCCCATCCAAAACCTTGATCTTTTCTACCGCCGTTAATCCACCCCAAATCCACCTCCTTCAAATTTCCTGTTTTCTTTCCAAAAAGTCCTAGTAGTGTCCATCTTGTTTATCCTGTGTACCCCACCCCAGCCCCCTCTCTCTTCCACAGATCTCTTGATGTCCCTGTTCCCTGCTGTTGTGCTTCCCTCTCTTGTCCCCTGCTCCCTTTGTTATACAGTATGTTCTGTGTGTGAGGTCTTATACAAGCCTCAAAGTATAAAAATTGATTTTAAAAAATTAAAAAATTGAAAGTACGTATATAAATATCTAAATATATTAAATTGAAATAAAATATAGATTGTAAAGGTCGCTTAAAAAATTAATTTGGGGCTTTACCACCGACCCTATTTAACACGAACATTAGTTATTCGTGCCTGTTATTTGTGTCCTTTATGAAGTCCTTAAAACAGTAAGTTTCCTGTTTGGAATTATTTTCAATTTTGTTTGACCACCAGACAGGCAGAATAAAAATATCATCTCAATCCTTTCTGTGCATGTGCGGTTAGAAAAAATTCAGAGCAATGTACCGATAAACTACAGGTTCATTTTCCGGTTCATAGCCCAATTCGTGTTCAAAATATAACATTCAATTTAAATTTAGTTGTTCCTCGATCATAAACCGACGTTTGTGGATGGACAGACAGAAGTGAACCAATTGCTTAACCCCACTTTTTGTTTTGCATGCACGGGTTAACTATTCAATAGGATTAGTACAGGAAGATATGAGCCTGCATGACAATGTTTTGTTTATCACAGAACTATGCCTCCTTTTTCATAGATTAACAGCATTGGTCTTGATTGTGATAGAGCAGCAATGGCCTGGACTTGCAAGAAAAGGATTTGAAGGGAATTATATTTTCCTGCAGAAACATGATCATCAGTTATTCCTCGAGGGTAAGGGAACATTGCACAAGACAGGAAGATGACGTATCAGGGTTTGTTTTACAAGTGGAAATGTTTTTTTTTTTTTTTAATGCCCTCTATGTTAACCATCTGTGCCTAATTTTGCATGAACCAGCAAATTGGCCTCATGTCTGAGTCCTTCCTCACCATACGTCCAGCTTCCCGCACAGTTACAAATAAAAGCACAGTTTTCTTAAACCCACGTATGGTAATTAAGAACTCAGTCAAAATCCACACAAATATTGGAAATAGTGAGCAAAACCACTTGCTAACACAATCATGTTTGTTATCATAATTTAGCAAAATTAGGATATTGTAATGTTCAAACTCCAAATCCAAATATTAGATGCTTATGTCTCAGCCAAACGACGAACAACTCCGTTGTATATAAAATGACTCATCGTCCATAAAGCAGGATGAAAAGGGAGAGAAAAAAAAGTACATGGCTCGTGCCAACGTATTTGGTACCATTCCTGGAGATAATGATTTGTGGGTGAATAATGGACAGCACCTGCAATCATCACCGATGGACAAGACCGCCTATAATAGGCATGCGGTGACAGTTTCTGGCTGATATATCCAGATGATATCTTCCAGATATCCAGTCACCCCTAAACCACCCAATACCTAATCTTTCGTCCTGGGAACTACTTTATTACCAAGAGAGCATTGCAAGACTTTGTATTATCTAAGGAAAGATGAAAAAAATCGTTAGACCTTCCCCTCTCTCTCCCCAGGCAATAAATCTTCCACACATATCCTTCCTTTTCCTCCACTACTTACTCAAATGTACTCCCAACTTCCTTTCCCTTTTCTTCCTCATCAACTCCCCTGTTTTCCTTTTCCTCCTTATCATCGCATCTTCTCTTTTCTCTGTTTTATCTCAATTCCTACCACTACCCACCACCCACATCTTTCTTTGCGGACACAGAAAGATATAGAAGCGCTTCCCAATGTCTAGTAGTGAAATAGCACGCAAGCAAACCAATAAGCATTTATTTTAAGTCCAAGGAAAGAATATGAGTTTAGATACGGAATAGCAATCAGCTGGCAGTGTGCTCACCTTCAAACAATATGGATACAGCTAGATTCCAGTGACTGCGATATAACAAAACAAAACAAACGAGAACGACACTCTTCAACATCACAACGTCAACCGATATGTCTCCACCCACGATATATATTACATCAATACACAAAGGCTACTTGTACCAAGTTTGATTTAAATCCCTTCAGCTGTTCTCCAGTATCACATTTTTACCTGGCATGACCTCTCCTCTGACCTTTGACGCCAAAATATAATCAGTTAATCTTTGCATCACTATATATACTTGTACCAAATTTGACTTAGATCCCTACAGCCGTTCTCAAGTTATAACGGTAAAGAAAACCTATCACAGGCGGATGGATGGACAGCTGGACGGACAACCCAAAAACATAATGCCTCCAGTGATTTTGTTGGCGCAGGTATAAAAAGTGATGTGTGTTATATTTATATTCCTCAAAAGCCCTGGTGTTGGGCTAGCGGCTAGGGTGCCAGCTTAGGATCCTAGGATCCTGGGTTCGAATCCCAGTCGATCGCTGAATTAACGCCAGGGGGGTTGACTCAGCCTGTCATCCTTCCGAGGTCGGCTAATTGAGTACCAGTTCACTGGTAATTCCCTGTTTGTCGTTAAAGGCGGCAAAAAGGGTTGGCGTCAGGAAGGGCATCCGGCCGTAAAACATTGCTTCAAAAAGGGGACCAAAAAAACAACAACAACCACGGTTCCCGAAAAAGGCCAACCCCTGCTTTGCGGGGAAAAATGGCCTCTAAAGGTGGTTATTTTTTTTATATATATATTCACCTCTCGACCCCCTTTGCAGGCACATGACAATATGCACAAACCTCTTACGGCACTCGGTAGAGCGCATACAGTTTACTTTCGGTAGAGCCAGGCTGAACAGTGTACATTTCATATCCCACTGATAGGCTGGGTCTGGATCCGGGCCTGCACCAGAATCGAATCAGCTTGTTTTTGTCACCCAACCAACTCATCCACCAAGTTGTCATAACTCGTCCACAACGTTTTGAAATGTCATATACAGACTTGGCATTTAATATGGAATATTTTTTTTGTGGGGGTGAACTTACTATTCAAGATGACTTAGAACCAAAAGTTCATTGGAATTATGTTGAAATTATTCTAGATTTTGTTAATGTGACCTTTAAAAGAAACAAAATCCACATTTGACATTTCGAAACAATTAAATTGATCCTTGAAAGTGAGGTAAACTGATATCGAACTCAATTCATGGACAGTACTGTGTTAAACTTCTGTACGTTTTCCAGAAGTATCTCTTTATTTTGCACATTAGCCAAATATTTTTTTAACAAAAACAAAAGTTAAATTACGACTGGGATTACGGACAGTAAAATTACAGTTCAGTACTTCGTGTAACCCCCACGAGCATTCAGGAGAGCACGTACATGTTGAGGCATGCTGTTCACGAGACTTGCCAAGGTTTGGACAGGAATCGCTTGCCATGCAGTGACAATAGCCTGCTGCAATTCATGCACAGAGGTCAGCTGCTGGTCCAAGTGGTCGATTTAACGCGTTAATTCTGCCCACAAGTTCTCTATTGGATTCATATCCGGGGACATGGTAGGCCACTCCATATGCTCTACACCACGGTCAGCAAGAAAGTGTTGGATCATGCGAGCACGATGAGGCCGTGCATTGTCATCTTGGAAGACAAAGTTTCCTCGAAAGGCTGCACGAGCAAATGGAAGCAATGTTTCTTCCAGAATGGCCCTGAACTTGAACTGGTTCAGGTTTCCATTCAGAACAACCAGGTCAGTTTTGCCCCCTGCATGAAAAGCAGCCCAAACGGTCACCCCACCGCCACCAGCTTGGACTCTTGGCACTATACAATCTTTGTTGTAGACTTCATGCACTTGTCTGCGCACTCGGACGCGGCCATTATGACAATAGACCAGAAATCTAGACTCGTCACTGAAGATCACGTGATTCCAGTGTCCTGGCTGCCATTGACGGTGCTCTCTGGCCCACTGCAATCGGCGCTGGCGGTGTTGTCTGGTCAGGCGTGGCTTTCTCAGGGGATGCCTGGCACGATAGCCTGCTTGAACCAGTCATTGGTTGACTAGCCTTCTGGATACAGGTACATTTGTGAGTTGCTGCCACTCAGCCCTAAGCCGATTAGCTGACTTGGTACGGCCATTGCGGACTAACCGGTGCAGCTGGCGATCATCCCCCCTTGTGGTTCTGGGGGACGTCCTGGCCTCGGTATTGGAGGAGGGACACCCCTCTGAGCATTTCGTTTCAGGATCTGACACCTGACCTTGAGTGATGCCATACTGCCGAACAATAGCACGCTGTTTCATGGCGTAATTTCGTAAAGCCACCACTCCATGACAAACAGCATTGTCGAGTTGACGGACCATCTCCAGAGGAAGCGACAATAACTTTTGGAGACGTGCAGCAGTTGTTTTCCACTAATACAGAACGCAACAACCCTTGTATACCCGACTGTGAAGCCAATCATCAAATGCACCCGTCCGTACATTTTGCCACGCCACCTGTGATATAATCCTGTTGTTGACTTCTTGCTGCGACAGACAATCAGTGACATGGTTCTTTTAACAAATAAATCACCAAAGTGTAAAAGAAACTCACCAGATTGATATACTGAGTTAAGAAAGTAAACCCAAGTCAAGAAAAAAAAAATATTCCATATTAAATGCCAAGTCTGTATATACATAGTGTTGTCTTGGCCCCATCTCTCAATGGTGAAGAATCACTTAAAATTACAAAACTTTCGTATCCAGATCTTCACCAAAATATAATCATTTTGCCCTTGTCACGCACCCAACCTCTCCACCAACTTTCCTTCAAATCCGTCCTCAACTTTTTGAGATATCCTGTTCACAGACAAATAAACAGACAGGCAGGGGTAAAAACATCACCTCCATCAGAAACAGGGGTACTTAGATTGATAGTCTCCGACCACATCTGATCTTTGATTTGTATACTTTTCACATGGTAACTTGCACAAGGTAACTCAATTTGAATTGGGAGGTTAAACTAAAACCAATTAAAATAAGAAGTACAGTATAAAGAACACAGTTACTTATTACCTCCACCACCGAAGGTGGGCAGATGTTATGTTTTCACCTCTGCTTGTTTGTCTGTGTCTGTTTGTCTTTTTTCAAAACAAAAAGTTGTGGACTGATTCAGACGAAACTTGGTGTAAAGGTTGAGTGTGTGATAAGGAATAATTGATTCAATTTTGGTAAAGATCCGAATCAGGATCCAGATCAGAGAATTTTTTAAGTGATTCTTCACCATTGAGTGATCGGGCTAAAACCGACATTTCGCACTATAGCTCAAAACGTTATGGACGGATTCAGACAAAACTTGGTGGAATGGTTGGGTGTGTGACAATAACAATTCGATTCGATTTTGGTGAAGAGAATTTGTTTTTTTGGCCAAAGCCCAGTTTTGAATGCCATAACTGAATTTGGTGGCATGGGGACTAGCGGATCCAAATGAGGAGTACAATCCTAGAAGACCCTGCTGCATTGATGAATCCTGTCAAATTTGGCTTAATTCTGGCTCATAGTTATGGAGAAGAATATGTTTCAGTGAAAATGGCGGATCAGGGAGCAGACCCCACAATGCCCGTTTCAAAGGAGCTGAGTTTTGTTTGAATATGGAGGTAAGTTTCAGAGGATAAGATTTGGAAAATTTAGAATTTAGGACCTCCGAGGAGGAGGCAGATCCAGATGAGGAACACAACCCAAGAAGACCGACCCGTCCTGATGCATCCTGTCAGATTTGGTTTGAATCGGCTGGGTAGCTTGGGAGCAGAACACATTTTTGTGAAAATGAAGGATTCGGGGAGGGGGCACGTGGACATCTTTCTGAGTGAGATGCGATCATGGGGAGTACAATTTAAGGTCAAGCATGGTATTGATGCCGCATAGCCAGTAAGGTCTGGATCCGATTGGTTTCTGAGAAGTTTTTTGAATGAAACACTCAAATTATGGGGAAAATCCCCACTTTTACCCCTGTTACAAGGGTGTCCTGATGGGGAGCACAACCCCATGAGACCTTGCTGTTCTGATACATTGTATCAAATTTGGTATGTATTGGTCATGTAGTATGCGAGATGGTTTAGTGAAAATGAGGGATTAAGGGGAAGACCCCTTTCCAGGGGGTGGGAGAATTTAGGTCAGGGAATTGGCCTGATGACTCGTGGCAAGTTTGGTCTGGATCTGGGTGGTCGTTTCTGAGAAGATTTTAAAAAATAAAAAATAAATTTGCCTGAATTTGGGACAAACGCCGCCCCACTCCACCCCCCAACCCTCCGCCCCCACACCGCTTCCCCCCCCCCCCCTCCCCAGCCTTTTACCACGTTTATGTGGGCACAACCCCATGAAACCTTGGTCCTGGAGCATCATACAAACTTTGGTCCATATCGGTCAGGTAGTTTGTGAGGAGAAGTTTTAGTCAAATGTTAACGGGCGTACGTACGGATGGACGTTGGGATCCACTCTGAGGTTATTTTGGAGAAATAACCTAAAAATGTATGCCATGTTTCAGTTTTGATGTTGGCACCTTATTATTATTTATTATTATTATTATTATTATTATTACTACAAGGGGCAGGAAGAAACACGTACATAACTGAAGGTGAATGAATGTAACTGTTACCACCAAACACATCATTAAACAAAACATATACAAATCTTGAATAGAATAAATAATTATTTTTTTAAAATTAGCTTGTACAAAAATATTTTCAAATCATATTCCTCAAATGGATGCCACTATCAATGACATATAATAAATGTTTCACACTTGGTTCTCAGAATGGAATTTCAATTAATGCTGGATACATTAATCATACCTTAAGAAAGTCACAAGCAGATTGCTCTTCCTGGATTTGAACAATGGCACCTGCACTCTGGCAGCCAGGCGTGGAAATTTACCAGTGCCCGATGCAGTGCCATGCTTCCCAATCAAGTAGGTGAAACCAAAATATTTAACAACATCACTGCCACAGCTCAAATGGATCATCCTTTTCCCCTTCCAAAAATTTTAAATCAAATTGCAGAAACACCGAAGGCAAACTGAGATTGCATTTCCGAGCTCCGTCGGAAAAGATTTACCAAACATAATAAAGAGTTTACCAAACTCTCCATAACTTTCCTAGAACCAGCAGCATCCAGTGGTGAGCATCAAGAGAAACTCAAGATTATTTTTAGAACCCCAAGGGTTGAGGTTTTCAAAACCAAGAGCTGCTAATTCACTGTTGTCTGGTTTTATAGATGGACAAAATCCACGTGAGAAATGTCAGCTCCATCAATCTCACGTCACCCTGCTGGCTCGTCTGAGTCAGCCTTTCCTTGTGGTCAAATGAACAAACTTAGTCAAGCTTGCCTTATTATTCTTGGATGTGCAGTGATACTTACCAAATATACTGTGTTATTAATGCTTCAAAATACTCTAAGATCCTCTCCTTACCTTATCTATTCCTTTCTTCATTGTTTATTACCTCCACCACCAAAGGTGGACAGACGTGATGCTTTCACCCCTGTCTGTCTGTGAACAGGACATCTCAAAAATTTGTAGACAGATTCAGACGAAACTTGGTGGATGAGTTGGGTAGGTGACAATACCAAGCTGATTATATTTCCGCTCTAGCATGCGCCATTATGCGCTCTACCGAGTGCCGTTCTAATTCCCATTTGGTATACAAAGTGGTACTACTGAATCATCATGATCACCATCATCATTTTATGGCCGTTTCCATGCTTGCAATTCATCTTATGACTGTTTTCCAGGCTGCACGATCCCTTGTCAGCCCTCTTGTTAGTCCTTTAACTCAGATCATCTCTCAGCAACTCATCCTATGCTTTCCTCAGATGGCCTCTAGCTCCGCTTCCATTCACATCCATATTTATACGCATCTTCCCACAGCTGCCCTCCTACTTTCCACGTGTCCTAACCACCTCAACCTACCCCTACGCATAACCTCACTAATGCTCTCAATACCTAACCTATCCATCAATTCCACAGTTGGTTTCCTATCCTACAGTGTCACCTTACACATCCATCTCACCATTCTCATTTAATTTAGTTCACACCTCCATTCATCCTCCTTTTTGATCGCCCAGGTTTCATTGCCATACAGCATCGCGCTTCTAACGCAAGCTGCATAAAGTTTTCCCTTTAGTTGGAGAGAAAACCCCCTTGATGTCAATAGGGGTAACAACTCTCTAAACTTCCTCCAACCACTTCTAATTCTTGCAATCACTGCTACCTCTGCACCATCACCTGCAGCAATCATATCACCAAGGTAACAATATTTATCTACACATTCCAGGGATATGTCCCCATACACTAATCTTTCCACAATGACTGGTGCCACTTGCTTACCTGTGCAGACAGAACAATTAAAGTCAGGAACCAACTGCAGTCTACCTCTGATGCCACTACACCTCTTGTGCATCCAGCACTTACAGTATTTACACAATATTGTAAAATGAACGAGGACATTTATCAAAAATAGGGGCAATACCCCTGGTGCTCACCAGGAACAATAAAGGAGTGTACTACACTGACTAAAGGTATTTTAAACCAATTTCAATGGTTGCTCGGAGCCAAGGCAGCATGTACAATCATACTAACATAATTATAAGACTTTAAACAAACCAAAAAAAATACCTTATTTTGGGGGGCAACCCCCACATCCCCCTGTAGACCTCCATAAACCCTGATTTTCTTTTTAATGCAGTGAACAAACGTTGGTACATCACGGGTGATGAATGTTGTGGTCAAGTTTCATCGGAATTGTGTGTGTAGTTTCTGAGAAGAAAGCAAATTCCTATTTTGGGGGGGGGGGGGGGGGTACTCTATAAATATCATTAGGGCCATGAACAAACTTTGGTACATCGCAGGTGATGAAGGTTGTGTTCGAGTTTCATCAAAATTGTGTGTAGTTTCAGAGAAGAAAGCAAATACCTATTTGGGGGGGGGGGGGGGGGAGACTCTATAAATCTCATTAGGGCCTGGTTTTTTAGTGCCATGAACAAACTTTGGTACATCGCAGGTGATGAAGGTTGTGGTCGAGTTTCATCAAAATTGTGTGTGTAGTTTCAGAGAAGAAGGCACATACCTATTTTATGGGGTCAAACCTGGAATCACTTTGACCCCCTGTAGATCCCCTTATATCCTGATTTTTATTTAATGCCGTGAAAAAAAACTTTGGTAAGCATGGGTGATGAATGTTGTGGTCAAGTTTCATCGAAATTGTGCGTGTAGCTGTATTTTTTGGGGGGGAGGGAAGGAGGGTCAAACCTGGACCCACTTTGACCCCCCGGTAAACCCCTTTTACAAACTTTTTTTTTTTAATGCCGTGAAAAAAACTTGAATTCCAACAAACCAAATATAATTTTAGCCAAGTTTGGTCAGAATCCCATCAGCAGGTTCGGATAACAAGTTGCAAGTGTTTACAGATGAACTACGTTCCAGGTGAGCTGAAAATACATCAGCATATAGGATTTAGCAGCCTGAGATGATGGACAGTCATTTTTAAAGAGAAGGAAGCAAAGGGTGGAAATGAGTTGCATTTTACTTTACGATTCAACATACATGCAAAGCTGTTGTGATGAAGAACTTGAGTTCAGGAATAACATTCATAATATCAATGGTGTAACAATAACATCCCTGTGAATTTAAACTGAAACAAAGACCTTGATCGACTTGATTGTAATAATGATTCTCGGGAACCTTTTTGCCTTGGCTTTTACCAATGTTTGGCCAAGTCTTTTACGAACCGGCTGGCCAGGCTTGCCGTTCAACTAAAGGTGGCAGGAATTTGTAATTTGGCTCAGGTGCTGGTGACAACTTGCCTTTAACAGACACCAAATATCGGTGCTAATTGGTGGGTCTTCTGCCTCAACATCCTTCCGAAGGATGGTGCAGACATTTGTCATCGGCCTGCATTCAAAACAACAGGGTGACGACATTCAACAGTTTATAATGGAGCCGACATTCGAACCCAGGTTAGACGGCTCAAGAGTGCGGAAACCTCAAAAGCTCCAAGTCATATCAAAAGGGTCAATAGTCAACAATTAGGTTTAAAATATTTCAAACAACCAAGAGAACAGTTCTAATTGAATCCTAACAATGCAGTTTAAGTAGATCATCGTAAGATACCGATACTGCATCACTGGCCCACCAGCAATTACAATAAATCATATAACATTATTCCTGGTACAAATAATATTGTACTAACTTTGCTAAGAAGACTATTCAATTATATTTTGAACATTCACAGAGTCATAAGAGTAGGGTCGAGCCAGTTGTACCAAAGATACAAATCATGGGCTTATTGCTCTGCTTGGTTCGCACCTTGTTATTCCCACCAACCCACACACAGTAGGTCTGGCAGAATGAATGGACAATAAGTCATTGTCATTCTGATTGCAGAAGACAAAACAACAAGAGTAATCAAATGGGAAGCCAGATCAGGCTAAAGCAAATACAACACAAAGCTACAGTACATATGATTTGAAGCCAATACACAGCATGGCGTCATACAGTAAACATGGCTTGAATGAATGAACATTTTCAATTCAGGTATGCAAGCATTTCATTAGAGCAGCTTAAGTTCTGCACATATCTGCAACATATAAACAGATACACAAGAAGTAAAGCATGGATCAAACTCATGCAGATTTTATAAAGGTGAGGTTCCTTTCAAAGCACAATCAGCACCTGAAACGTCCACTGATGTAAAGCAAGAGGGAGAATTGCTTTGCAATACACGTCCCCTACCGATGCGATATTTTCTCCAAGTCCAAAAGGGGCTTTAAAAAAAAGCAAAGTTGCTTTGAAAAATTGACGAAACACCCTGAAACTCGAACTTCTTCTGTAACTTATCATAATAAAACCATTTCCCAAATTTCAGTTGAATGTGTGTATTTCAGTTGAATTTCAGTATGGAAAATCACAGGTTGGACAGACGGACAGACAGACAGAGCAAACCTACAGTCCCCTCCAGTGAAATCGGTAGGGGACTAATAAACTTTTGAGTGTAAATGAGGGAGAACAAGGGTTTGTATGTCCAAAAAATCCAAGTTGAGGGTTGCTTGCATGGGCAGGCAGGTTGCTTCATGGCAGGAATCCATCATTGCTTCAGATATGAAATCTTTCCTCTTCTCCAATGTCTTGATCTCTGATCATTAATTTTGTTTCAGACCTGGTCACTCTACTCTGGACATGCTGCTTCTGCTGTCTCAACAATGGATGGAGGTCCTCAATGCCAAACAGGAAATTAGAGCTGTCTCCCTTGACATATCACATGCCTTCGATACGGTCTGGCACCCCGCTCTGCTCACCAAACTCTCCTCCTTTGGTATCCATGGAAATCTCCACGCATGGCTGGCGGACTTCCTCTCTAGTCGTAGTCAACGTGTGGCCCTGAATGGGTTTCTCTCATCTCCTCTTCCTGTTCAGGCTGGAGTTCCCCAAGGCAGTGTTCTGGGCCCTGTGCTTTTTCTGGTCTTCATCAATGATCTCTCTGACTCTCTTGAAAATCCTCTATCTCTTTGCTGATGACTCTACTCTCTGTCGCTCCATTCTTCATCCCTCAGATCAGCAGTCTGCAGCCTCCTCACTCTGCAGATCTGGACAAAATCACAGACTGGGCAAACAAGTGGAACATATCTTTCAATCCTGACAAATCTCACACTCTTAGGATGTCTCTCTGAAAAGACTGACTGGACAACCCTCCCATCCACTTTCTGAATAATCCTCTCCAAGAAGTTCTGTCACTCAAGCTTTTGGGTCTCACCATCTGCCATGATCTTTCCTGGGAAAACCACATTTCAAATCTGGCCTACAAAGCCAGTCGCCGACTGGGCATCCTCCGTCGTGCGAAGTCCTTCCTTGGCACACCTGAGCTCCTCACCACATACAAGGCTTTCATCCGCAGCTCAATGGAATACTGCTCTCCCCTCTGGGCTGGTGCTCCTGCCTCACACCTAGCTTGTCTTCACGCTGTTGAAACCAAAGCATTCAGAATCACTGGAATCTCCCGCAATGAAGCTAACTCCAAGGGCCTCTCACTCACTCACCGCAGGCAGGTTGGTGGTCTTTCCGTCTTCTACCGACTCCTCTCTGGCCTTGCCCCCCCAGCTCTCTCTGGGCTCTGTCCCCCAAATATTCCTACAGGTTGCACAAGATCTGCCTGCAACCCTCTTATGGTTAAACTGCCAAAATCAAGACTCTCTGCTCACCTTCACTCCTTCATTCCTCTTTTCTCCTGCCTCTGGTACAAACTCCCTCACTCTCTTCAATCCCACTCCACCCTCCAGGTCTTTAAAACAGCTGTTCACCACCATCTCTCATCTTCCCCCATCCAAAACCTTGATCTTTTCTACCCCTGCTAATTTAACCCCAATTCCACTTTTTTGAAATACCAATTTCTGTCCTGGAAGTCCTTGGTGTCCTTGTTTTATACTTCTCCCCCCCCCCCCCCTTCCCATGCCTCCACCCCCCAAGCCCTCTCCCTGCTCTCAAATGTTGTGTTTGTGTGCTTCCCCTTCTCTCCCCATCTTGTCTTCTGCTCCCTCTTTTAATATATTTTGTTTGTCTGGTTGATTTGTTTGTGAAGTAAATGTTAGCTCTTTCACGAGCCTCGATTCAGTATACAAAAAAAAGAAGAAAAAAAAGGCAAGTCTCTCGAGAAGTCGGCAGTGCACCTGCTCCACGATGCAATGAAGGTGTGCCCGCAAAGGATAAGACTGCTACCGATACGTGCCCATTGGCAGAGCAACACCCAATTGGTGGGGATTGCATGTCTGGTGCAGCACACACTGCAGATCCAGCAACCTTGAACCAGAAGCAGACGGCCAGAACAGGCCACAGATTATATAAGGATCGGAAATCAGCATCCACTTGCAGTCGCCACCACAAACTCCTTCATGCCATCATGACACGTTACAACAGCTGTCCATCCAATCTCTCTACAATACATCTCTTTCAGCCTTTTTTCATTTTCCCAGCATCATTACTTGCTTCTTCTCCTCGGCCTTATAATCAACATTTCAGAATCTCAACAGCAGACCAAATGCTTTGAGGATCTTGCCCCCATTCACATCTCATGCCACACTAATGTGCCTCAAACTGCTGCCCAGAAGATTAGTTGCGGGTCTCAGTTTCACAGCCCCACTGAGATGCATTCAGGTTTTCATTTCATTAATTCGGAAGTGCTGAAGCATCGATCACATACAGTATTACTCGTATGTTCATGTCCATGGCACGGTACCACTTTTGAAGGGTTGAACGGATAAGATAAAAAAGACAGATAATGACAGAGACTTCAACATTGTAACAGTATATCCAGACAACTTGAATGGAAAGAAAACAATATTAAATTATAACTTCGCAAACAATGTGCATGCCATGATGTCAAACCACCTAGCTCACAACATTACAGTACCAGCTGTCAACACAAGGAAAAACATTACACAAGATGACAATGTGTGCTAGAAAATAGCAATACATTTTGTAACCTGTCAAGGTATGGATATGTAATGTCAAGAAAACGTATTCTCAAAACATTTCTTTGAAAGCTCTGAAAATAGTCAAGCAAAGACGTAAAAAAAAAACCCCCAGCAAACTAGAACGGCACTCCGTAGAGCACACACGTCCACCACACTGAAGTTGACCAGTTTACCTTTTGTATCCCAATGATAGGCCGGATCTGCATCCAGACCTTAAAAACGAATCAGGTTGTTCTTGTCACCTACGCAACTCCAGGTTGTCATAATCCGTCCTCAACTTCTTGAGATATCATGCTGTATATCGTTTTTGGCCCCATCTCAATGGTGAGATCTTCACTATTTACATTTTCGCCCCATCTTCACTATTTATGGCTCTGATTGACATCAGATTATATAGACAAAAGACAACACAGTACAATGTGCTAGCAGTCGTTTATAGTTTTTAAAATAAGTTATTGACTGACATGAAACGAAGAGGCTTTGAAACCATTGAAGGATCTATTACAAGCATTTATTTATACTAGGGCATGCCCGTACTATATCTATATCTAAAATTATATCCCCCCCCTCTATTTACATGAAATGGTTTGGTCCAAAGCGAACGGCTTGCGAGTGGTGACAATCCCCCCCCTCTATTTACATGCAATGGTTTGGTCCAAAGCGAACGGCTTCCGGAGTTTGGTAAAGAAATCGCCATCGCGTGCACAAACGCGCAGGAAAGCGAATGAATCGCAAATTCGTTTTTATTAGTTGTAAAACATAGTTTAACGCCAACATAGTTTGCAAACGTGAAATAAATGAATACGCTCTCAAATGTGCCATCCGAGGCAGAGTGTGCCCGCCACGTTCGGCACACGCGATCGTTCGCTGCTCTCTGATTGGTTGAATCGTTTTTTGGACATAGCTCGGTAAGTAATTGTCCGATTAATATGAAACCTTGAAAAGGCACATCCTCGGGTCCCCAGCAATATACCTGGCAAGTTAAAAGTATATCGGACCCGTGGTTGTCGAGAAACAGCGGTCACAGACAAACGTACAGACAGACAGACAGAGATTACTGGAATTATAGATAGATAGTATTTTTTATTAAAATACCGCATTGCAATTAAAGTTGCTTTGCAATTTAAGAGTGTGCAGTCTCGTGCACTCTATTTGTTACATCCGCCACCAAAGGTTATGTTTTCATCCTTGTCTGTCTCTGTCTGTCTGTCTGTGAACAGTATATCTCAAAAATGTTGTGGACGGATTTGGACGAAATTTCGTGGAGACGTTGGGTATGTGACAAGGACTAAATGATTACATTTTGGTGAAGATCCGGATCCGGCTAGTAGAATTTTTTAAAAGTGATTCTTCACCATTGAGAGAAAGGGAAAAAACGATATATAGCAAGATATCTCAAAAGGTTTTGGACAAATTCGGACAAAACTTGGTGGACAGGTTGGGTGTGTGACAAGGAAAAAAATGATTAAATTTTGCTGCAGATTCGAATCTGGATCCGGAATCAGAGAATTTTTAACTGATTCTTCACCATTGAGTGATGGGGCCAAAAACAATATATAGCAGGATATCTCAAAAAGTTGTGGACGGATTATGACAAAACTAAGTGGGTTAGTTGGTCGAGTGACAAAAACAAGCCGATTAGATTTTGGTTCAGCTTCCAATCCAGATCCGGCCTACCAGTGGGACACAAAAAGTAAACTGTTCAGCCTGGCGGTTGTATGCTCTCTACCGAGTGTCGTTCTAGTTCTTTTGGCATTAGCACCTCTTACTTGTCTATTTCCTAAAGACTTAGCTGCTTGTTTAGCTATTTAGCTGCCTAAACTCACATCACCTGGAAGCTGCCACGCCTGGGTTTAAATATCGACTCAGCTATAAACTGCCATCCTGATGTTTCACATCAGTGTGTGCACCGTCCATGGGAGGGGGGGACATTAAACTCGGTATCTCTTCTGCTGGCATTAGTGAGTGGATGTTGAAGCTATCGCAAGTGGGCAAGCTATCGCCGGCACACTGAGCAAATTGCAAATTCCTGAATATCAGTCAAGTCCCCTGTGACGGCATGGCAACCCATCCAGGATTGTCACCTTGCCAAGAAACTGCTTCAGCAGAACAGACGCTGTGTAAAATAGAGCATGGTGCACAAGACCATGCTTCACACCGAAGACTATCATTGGACTCCGCATCATTGTTTGAAGCTTCCTTAACTTCTGGAGGATGTCCTCTTGAGATTTCGTTATTGAAGCAACAATATCTACATCCTCCAGTGCTGCAGTGTACACTTCAGTTGCATCCAAGTTGTCGATAGACTTAGCCTCACTTCAAATTTTATGGTAAACAAGTAATGCTAAATCTTGAAGGGACTTAACCACACATTGTCGATGGTGAAATTTTCCACGATGATTGGCAGAAACTGCAGAGCAAAGCATCCTCAGCATCTTCATATACTACAGTATTGTTTTTTCTTCCGCTGTAACGTGCAAGTTTCTGCTTTTGGTGCACTCCTATGCGTGAAGCAAATTACTATCAACCATACAAGGTGTTGTATTTCACAGCCGACTTGTTTTCTGGCCCTTCCGCTCTCAACTCCGACATTTATCGTAAGGCACTTCCAAATCAAGATTCTGTTTCATTCCAGTCATATCTATCATGGTATCACAATCCGAATGTCGCTCACATCACTGCTCCTTTATAGGTCAAACATGCGGTCCATATGTCACTCACTCGCGTTGAATTCCTCACGCACAGATGTGTGTCACTCACCCACGTGTCACATACGAGGATAATGGTCTATGACCATAAATGGTAATAAAACAATAGAAGTAGGGCTGTTGGAGACTTGAAAAGTTTGTTGACACATGTGAGCCAAAATCGATGTCAATGTTGACAGACACAGTAGGTTCAATGTAATTGCAAGTTGATATTAATTACCAGTAGATACAAATCAACCGTGTTGATTTATCCATTATGTACTAATGTCCTTGCAATTCATGTAAAAGTATTGTTACAGACACGACTTTGATGTTATGGTGGGCCGAGCGGAATGGCCGCCGTGTCCGCACAAGTTACCCGATTATACTCGAACGTTGCCGAGTCGCGCTACGCTAAATCAATGAAGGAAAAGGACACAACGGCTGGGATTAAAATGACACGACACCAGGGATACGGTTCTCAAGACCTCCGGAGGAGGTTATATTAGGGCGGAAGGTCAGATTACAACGACAAGAGGGACAGCATAGAAAGGCAGGCACTTAGACACACTCTTATATTAGCCCCGACAGACGACAGATAAACGGGACAAAACTGACTCACACGGGGATTGATGGCAAGGAGGGGCAGGTCTTCGATGGCTCAAGGTGCACCTTGGCTCAGGGGCAAAATCGACCCGGTCCAGTCCAAAGATGCGGGAGGTCTCACTCAGCGCTCGGAGGTGGTGACTTGTCTTCTCAAGCTGGGGGCGCATCTGACCTCACATCCGGTAAGTCGCTGCGTATCTCCGGCGGGGAGTGACACGCCCTCGGCTCGTTAGCTCCGCCCCAGATGGAATCGGCCCGTTGCTTCTCATTGGGTGCGGGGGTTACCGGGCTCCGCCCCTGACGAGGAGCCGACAGGCAGCCCCTTCGTGGTAACCCCGTCGGCGCACATGGGTAATGGCGGCTAACCGAGCCGGAGTGAGGACGTGCAGAGCGTGCAGAGCGCTCGTGCAGAGCACCTCCCCGCGCGCGCCGTTGTTGTAGTCGTTGTTGTAGTTGTTGTTTGGGGAAGAAGATGGGAGGAGGTATGGGAAGGTCCTAAACTCACTACTGGTGCCATATAATCACATTCTGGTGCAACGAAGAGTCAGAATTAATGGAAACGAGTCCTTAACTGACATAGACTAAGAATAACTAGCAAGATGTCCGAAAGTTGTCTACGTGAGATGCGGTGGACCTGGGCACGACATTTAATGGGGGAAAAAGGGGAAGGTCGGTTCTACAGAGTGTTGTTTACAGACAATGGGACTAGGGAATGGGGGATTGGGGATAGTTGGGGAGTATTGGGGAAATAGGGGAATATTTACAAGCGGATATGGAGGCCAAATGCCATATCCGCAACATTGCACCCTTCTCTACCCTCGGGGCATCCCGACCCGATAAATTTTTACCTATTTTAGTGTGGCACTCAGATGTAGTTCCCTCTACTATTAACTCTACCCTGAGTGCGACAGTTTTACAGATGTTCACAAATGAGTAAATATGTCCCCCTGCGACGTTGCACCCTTCTCCTCACAGAAACACACCCACAGGATAACCGAATTGCGGAAAGAATTCGCAAACTAAACATACAGCCGGTAGGGAGCATTATTTACAAGACTACGCTGCTATTTACACTACGATCCAGGACCTGTTTTTGGAGGAACACATGCAGATGTTATGCATAGAGAGAGCACGCATGCCAGCATCGATACACCAACCCACGAGTGCTCTGTGGCCTACGGCCTTTAATAACGTGCAGAGCACCCTTTCCCAGCACCAAAAGCACCACCCCATCACACAGTCAGCACCATCCGGTGCACCAATAAAGTGTCTATAAATCACCGGTGGTGTCGCAGCCGGCCGATGTTCTGCCGCTGGTCTTGCCTTCGTGTGGTGCACTTGGCCTTTGTACTTCTTCCAAAAATAAAGAAAGGCGCCAACCGCGTCCATTTCTTTATTGTGGCCGTCAGGGGGCCAACTAAAAGTGGTTCACCTGTATGGCATAGGTGCCACGTTGACCCATAGGTCCATCCACGGGTGGTGCTTGGCCGCAAAAGAACTGCGGTCCATGGTGGGCGGCCACCAACATTGCGGTCCATATGGTGTATCGATCCAGGCAGCAAGCAGCGAAAGTGCAGGCCCACAACTGCGTAGCCAGCACCTCTCTCTCCTCTCTCTCTGCCCCAAAGCCAGATCCTCGGAGGTGGGAGACAAAAGAAAAGACAAGTGAGTAAGGTGGTAAGGGCGCAAAAGTGCACGCAACACAAGGTAATGCACACTAGGGGCACATGGGAACCAGGTGAGACAGGTACGTTCCTACCGTACGCTCCCCCCCCCCCCCCCCACCAGGTAACCTACATGGCCCCTCCCTTACCCCTTACTGTATCCACAAAACACAACACTACCCATAAACATCTATTTTACTAATCAACAAACGTCCCTACTGTCTTCCCCGTTCCTCCCATAAACCAAATTCGTCTTCTCTCCCTCCTAACCAATCAAATTTGCCATTTTCAACTCAACATCAAAATTTGCCATCTCCAACTGAACATCAAAATTTGCCATTACCAATTCATCATCAGTCCCTCCTAAGGAGGGAGAGATGGAATCACCCCAATGTCTCATCCACGTCGTGATGCGTCTCACAAATCCAACAGCAATCCTTACTTCCTGCAATACAAAACAAAGAAAACACAGGTGTGGAGTCATCATCATCACCACAGGTAAGTGGCTGCGTATGGTGCGACAGGTTCATCAATCCTAACTATTTCCTAAATGACTTTAACAACTTTACACCACCCGGGGTCTTTCTCCGGCCAAACCATTGGCCCTCTTACACTATGGGTTCTAAAAACCAATTCCCATTGGCCAAACTGTGGTGCTTTTCAATTTGGGGTCTCACTCCCCCGATTCATCTCCCGGTGCCCTCGCACAATTTCTGGGCTGTGGCGTGTACCTCTCCCAGTGGGTCTACCCACCTGCACACCTCCACCACTGCAGTTGCCTCCGAGCTTACCTGCTCCTTACCCTAACCTAACTACCTGGGGAAGGCCCTCTGGCGCTCTCCCCACTCGGTGCCCTCTCTGGCACTGGGCTGCCCGATCCACACCCGGGATCCTCAGGCACCCACTCACAACTACCGGCTCCCAGAGCCCACCTGCGGCCTCACCTGGCCGACATCCTCACAGTGGTGGAGTGCCCAACCAACTACACACACTAACAGGCTACACGCCCAGCCATTTCCACAACACTAATGCACCCATCCACAATACCATTCTGTCACCCGCACCACAGATGCCAATATCCAACCACAATTTACCTGTACCCTCTACCTAACACTTACACTACCCGCCCCGGGTATCCGTGATGGGGGTCCACTCTTCCCCCATCCACACCTTCGCACCATGCACACCACTCCGTACCACTTACTCCAACTCTCTCCACACACCTGTACCTGCACACCTGTGCTCTCACACCTGGTGCCACCTGCACCCTTCTCTCCCCAAGCGCATTCGCGCTGATCCACAACACTCATTACTCACACACTGCTCCACACACCTGTCCAGTTGCACACCTGTGCAATCACACCTGTTCAATTCTCAACACACACGGCATCATCTCAGCTAACTACTCCCCTCTGAAACTTGCGCTTCCCAGTCGTCCCTTTAAACTATTGCGCTCCCTCGTCATTATCATCCATACTAATCTACCTGCGTCCCCACTACAGGTATCAGTCACTATCTAAACCTTAACGTTACCTAATGTCATCTTCGCTAGATCCCTACAATATAACCTAACCCACCCGGGCTAATTTTCACTGCCATACACCCCATAAGCTATTGCTCCTTTGCCCCCACTATGGGAAGGGTGGCAGGGATGCCACCCTTACCCAAGGGGCCCATCGCTCACTACCAATTTTGCACATCAAATTTCAACAAATTAAAAAATTGCCAATCACTGCCCATCATCTGCCAATCACTACTGCCAATCCCTTGCCAATCATCAAATTTTGTTTTTCTCTAATTTTGGGTCCAAAACACTAACCTCATCACCCAGTCTACTCACTAATGCCTCTCGGTGCGCCAATTCCCGTCCAAAGCCCGGCTTTGTAAAGCCAAGCCATGAATGCGGGTTGTTCTGTGCCAGCGGCTGGATGCGTCCGGCACTCGGTGCAGAGACGGGGGCTTACCCGGGCCGAGATCCCACGCACCCCCTCGGCGTGGAGCCATCCCATGGCTCGATCTCGACCTGCCGGAATGCCTCAACAAAAAGTGGTCGCCATGACGACCCTTCCTATCCAGCCGCCCGCTCCGCCTAGTGGAGCACGGACGCGGCCGTTCAAAGCGAGGCCCAGCACGCACCGAGGGCCCGCTTCGGCTAAAAGTCGACCTAACCTCTAACCTGGTTACCGTCGATGCTTCACCTGGGTTCTTACACGCATACGCTACCCCTTTCGTGCTCCTACATCCAGCCGTCTCCATGCTCCTCGTACCTTTCCTTACACACCCAGGTACACCCATTCCACTCACAGCCTTGGTCACACACCTGACCACCGAACACTTTGGCACACATTCGTTGGTCGCACACCTCACCAACACACCTCTTCGCACCCCCTCCTCGGTCACCTCCTCTGTGACAACCACAGGTGTGCTCTCACTCGCACACCCAACCACGTGCCTCACTACCAATTCCAGCGTGCATTCCCACTCACGCTCTACCATTCCAGGTGTGCATCCTTTCTCACCTGTCACAACCAACTCACGCTCCGTGTCACTCGTACTACTCTCACCTCCACTCTTGACAGCGCACTCACCCTTACTCTTGACAGCGCACTCTTTCCTCACGCACCTGTCCGTCACACACCTTTCTCGCGCACACTCTCCCGTTACACCCTCTGTAACACTCACCACAGGTGTGCATTCTTCCTTGCCTTTGACAGCGCACTCTTTCCCCATGCACCCGTCCGTCACACACCTTTCTCGCGCACACTCCTGCGCACACTCTCCCGTCACACCCTCTGTAACACTTACCACACCGCGCTTCCATGTGCTCCCTCGCACACGCGCTACGACCGACTCATTCTCGCCAGCACCCTCACTCCTTGGCACGCACTTTTTCCTCACACACCCCAGAGTCGGACTTTCTCGCACACCTCCTTTTTCGCACACCAGACCTGTCGCACACTTCACCAACGGCCTCTCACGAACACCCGGGTCCATCTCGACCCCCAAGCTTCTTAAATCACCTGGCGCATCATACGCACGACCATATTAGTCACCACTTACACCGGGTCCTCTTCCTCTTCGCTTCTCCTCCATCACCTGCGAATCCCTCATCCGGTTAATGGGCACATCATCACGATCCAAACACAGACTTTGGACCAATTCTTTTATCTCCTCTTTTATCTCTTTCTTATCCCCTCTCCGTCGCTTCTTAATTTCGCTCATCCCTTCTTCCACTTCTTCTAATTTCTGCTTCACCTCTTTTATTCCCCGGTACGTCTCCTCAAGCTCGTCCTCCAAGGCTACCTTGACCGTTTCCATGTGCGTCCTCACCTGCCGGTCCTTCGTCTCCATTACCTCTATCACCTCGTCCAACCTCGTTGTCAGTCCCTCACGTACCATCTGACATTCCCTCTTCGTCGCTATTAAGTCATCTTTTAGTTCTTTCTGTGTCGCCTTTAACCCTCCTATTACCGCTGTGTTCTTCTTTACCTGGTCCGTTAGTTCTTTTTGTCCCTCTGTCAGCTGTTCCACCTCCTGCGTCAGGTCCTCTATGCCCCCTTGTAACTTTACAGTCCCCTTTCTCACCTCCTTCTCCATGTGCTCCTCACAGTGCCTCACCTCCTCGCGCACTCCTCCGACCTCCTCACTCACACCTCTTCTGATCTCCTCTCCCATCACTTGCCTCTCCTGCCCAGATGCCACCCTCATCTGCTCCATTTCCTCCCTGTGAGCATCCAGTTTGGTTTCTACCCCCATTCTGACCCCCTCTATCTGCTGCCCCATTTGTTTAACTTCCCTTTCCGCTTGGTCCCTCATGTCCCTCAATTTGCCTTCCATCCTGTTTTCTAACCCCTCTAACCCATTTTTCACTCCCTCTATCTGATTCTCCTGGGCAGCCATTCTATTTTCTACCCCCATTAACCCATTTTTCACCTCTTTTATCCCGTTGTCTAACCCCTCAAATTTGTCGTCTAACTTCCCAAATTTCTTGTCTAATCCCTTAAAATTATTGTCTAACCCCTCACCGGTACCCCTCGCTTCGTCCCTCATTACCCCCATTTGGTTTCCCATTACCCCCAATTGGCCCTCCAATCGCTCACTCTGAGCCCTCATTTCCTCCCTCATTTGCTCGCTATTCTGGGCCATAAGGGCCTTCATTTGTATAAAAAAAAGGTCCAAATTTACCAGCGGCGCTACCACGGTCGCGGGCGTGGGCGCCGTGGCCATGTGCGAGGCGCTATTTCGCGCGTCTGCTACCCTCGCTGCTTCGCTCTCCTCGCGTCCCTCAATTTGGTCCTGGACCGACCCTGCCTCACTCTCCCCTACCGGACCCCAGCTGTCTTGATCCGCCATAGCGCGACTTTCAAAATTCGGGTTTTTATATTCGTAAAACAAATTCAAATTTCGCCGTTACAATTTCGAGCGCGGGAAACGCGCTCCGGATCGAATTCTACCTCCCCAACACCAATTGTTACCCTAGTGGTACAATTGGTGTTCCAAAATTTGGGCCTAATAAATTTAGTCCCAGGTCCGAATCCGACACTCCTGACACCAATTGTTACAGACACGACTTTGATGTTATGGTGGGCCGAGCGGAATGGCCGCCGTGTCCGCACAAGTTACCCGATTATACTCGAACGTTGCCGAGTCGCGCTACGCTAAATCAATGAAGGAAAAGGACACAACGGCTGGGATTAAAATGACACGACACCAGGGATACGGTTCTCAAGACCTCCGGAGGAGGTTATATTAGGGTGGAAGGTCAGATTACAACGACAAGAGGGACAGCATAGAAAGGCAGGCACTTAGACACACTCTTATATTAGCCCCGACAGACGACAGATAAACGGGACAAAACTGACTCACACGGGGATTGATGGCAAGGAGGGGCAGGTCTTCGATGGCTCAAGGTGCACCTTGGCTCAGGGGCAAAATCGACCCGGTCCAGTCCAAAGATGCGGGAGGTCTCACTCAGCGCTCGGAGGTGGTGACTTGTCTTCTCAAGCTGGGGGCGCATCTGACCTCACATCCGGTAAGTCGCTGCGTATCTCCGGCGGGGAGTGACACGCCCTCGGCTCGTTAGCTCCGCCCCAGATGGAATCGGCCCGTTGCTTCTCATTGGGTGCGGGGGTTACCGGGCTCCGCCCCTGACGAGGAGCCGACAGGCAGCCCCTTCGTGGTAACCCCGTCGGCGCACATGGGTAATGGCGGCTAACCGAGCCGGAGTGAGGACGCACACTCCCCGCGCGCACCGTTGTTGTAGTCGTTGTTGTAGTTGTTGTTTGGGGAAGAAGATGGGAGGAGGTATGGGAAGGTCCTAAACTCACTACTGGTGCCATATAATCACATTCTGGTGCAACGAAGAGTCAGAATTAATGGAAACGAGTCCTTAACTGACATAGACTAAGAATAACTAGCAAGATGTCCGAAAGTTGTCTACGTGAGATGCGGTGGACCTGGACACGACATTTAATGGGGGAAAAAGGGGAAGGTCGGTTCTACAGAGTGTTGTTTACAGACAATGGGACTAGGGAATGGGGGATTGGGGATAGTTGGGGAGTATTGGGGAAATAGGGGAATATTTACAAGCGGATATGGAGGCCAAATGCCATATCCGCAACAGTATGCTCAAGTCTCCTCTTGTCCGTGTCCTGTAATGTGATATAGGTAAAAGCTCATTCTAAATCATTGCAAGAAGAAGAAAGAAAACAAAAACACTCTGCACTTTATGTATTCCTAAACCCATTATTATCACACTCGCCTCTGACTCGTTTGGCCTGGGTTTGAATCTTGGCCTGGCTAAAAACCATCACCCTGGTGTCACACAGGCAGGGTGAGCCAGCAATGTGTGTGCTGTCCCTCGGATGGACGTTAAACCAGGTGTCCCATCTGCCCGCATTAGATGGTGGACGCTAAAGATACCACAGTATTTTTCACGAAGATGAGGTGAGCTATCAAAGGCACCCTGAAGAACCACCTTTCGGGCACCGTGGTCCCATTTTTTGAAGCAATGTTTTATGGCCGGATGCCCTTCCTGCCGCCAACCCTGTTTGTCACCTATTGTGACACACAGGGAATTACCAGTGAACTGGTACTCAATTTGTCGCCTCTTGTGACACACAGGGAATTACCAGTGAACTGGTACTCAATGTCGCCTCTTGTGACACAGGGAATTACCAGTGAACTGGTACTCAATTTGTCGCCTCTTGTGACACACAGGGAATTACCAGTGAACTGGTACTCAATTTGTCGCCTCTTGTGACACAGGGAATTACCAGTGAACTGGTACTCAATTTGTCGCCTCTTGTGACACACAGGGAATTACCAGTGAACTGGTACTCAATTTGTCGCCTCTTGTGACACAGGGAATACCAGTGAACTGGTACTCAATTTGTCGCCTCTTGTGACACACAGGGAATTACCAGTGAACTGGTACTCAATATGTTGCCTCTTGTGACACACAGGGAATTACCAGTGAACTGGTACTCAATTTGTCGCCTCTTGTGACACAGGGAATACCAGTGAACTGGTACTCAATTTGTCGCCTCTTGTGACACACAGGGAATTACCAGTGAACTGGTACTCAATTTGCCGACCTCAGAAGGATGGCAGGCTGAATCAACCCCCCTGGTGTTAATTCAGTGATGATCGGGATTCGAACCCAGGATCCTAGGATCCCAAGCCGGCACCCTAACCGCTAAGCCAACACCAGGCTTCAAAGGCACCCTGAATAAATTACAAATTCTTGCCCTGATCTGCAGGGGCTTTGCATCACCCTCCTTTATTTATTTATATATATATTTTATTATATATATATATATTTTTTTTTTTTTTTTTTTTTTTTTCATATATATATATATATATATATTTATTATTTATTTATATATATTTAAAATATATATATCCACACTATTATTTCTTTATATTTATACATATATATATAAATAAAATATTTTGTGTGTATAAGTACAAATTACTATCCAAGCAATTAGGTTTATGGGTAATTTAATCCCTAGGCGAAGAAGTGTTAAACGTTATTTTTTTTCCAAACCTCAAATTCAGTGCTAAAAACAAGACTATGGCAATGATAATACTCAAGCAAAATGAAATGATCTAAATGTAGCTAAATGAGGAAGTTCACAGATATTTTTCAGTTCATCTTGTTGAGCCTACGTGCCTGCTAAGTATGGGACATATCTATCACCACTCATTGAGTGTACGGCTGCAGCTATAAACAGAGCAGAGTTCTTCTAAATCAACTCTTAAACATTTCAAAATGAAAAACGAGATGGTGAAAGCACATTTGTTATCTTTTCAGAAGTATTAAAACAGCTGAAAAGACACGAAGCATATATACTTCTACCCATTGACGTATACCCACTTTCATCCCCCCCGAGAAGTATTGCAACCCCCGTTAGTAAAGACCTTTGCAGCAAATGCCTGTGCGGCACATCGGTTCATGGTCACCATCCCGGCCAGTTAAGAGGTGCTATTTGGATATATTCCCTCACAGGACAGCTGTTCTTTTCTTTTCCTTAAAGGACACCAACGAGCTGGCCCTTACTGATTTCAGAAGAGCTCTTTGGGGTGACTCCACTTCTTGCTGGCAAACAGTGGTTCCCAAACAGGAGACGTTTATAGCATGACCATGTATTCTGGTCATGTGGGCTAGGATGCAAGTGTTTTCATGTGACCATCAGTTTTGCTGTGTTGGAGTGGCAACACATCCAGGATTGTAACCCCACAACCTGCTTCAGCAGCACCGATGCTCTGTGTCGAGTATGGTCCATGATCTGATTTGATGAGCTTTTTCTATGGGCCAAAATGCATGCATATTAGCTCGTCAAGCTTCGTTTGACTGTATTTAGCTCTTCAGGCCGAAGTACACGTCCGAGCTAAACCGAGGGAAACTGTATTCCAGCATTCCTATTAAATAATGGATCCCCAACCGCTAATAATGGATCACCAACCAATAATTGTCCAGTATATCTCTATCTGAAAGGCCAAGTACATCACACCTGCAAATGACAGAAGCATTCAATCATCTCTCACCCAATAATATAATTTCAGGCACAGCTGGGAGCAATTGATTAGGAAAGGGATGAACGATTGCTTCTGCCAATTGTAGGTGATGAATGCAATTGGCCTTTGAAGATTTATATAATGGGAAGCTGCCTTGGTTATGGATTTACACTGGTAGTGGGTTTATAACTTCTGATGTTGCGCTGTTATTCTATGCCGTTGCTTGCAATCTGCCAACAAGCGGTCAAGTCGAGTGGTTACATAGCTTAAGAGTAGCCTGCATTTGTGCCACGTGTCAATGTTTTTGCTATTCAACCACTCAGGATGGGTGGTAAATTGCAATGAGCTCCTTTGCAATTCAAAAAATCCCCATGCTTCCCACCAAAAGCAAAGTTGGAAGATGGCAAAAAGTTATACCAGGAAGGACCCAATATCAAATTTTGAGTTAAATTTTTTTTCCATTTGGACCCCTGTGACCCAAAGTCACCATCCCCTCGGATATGAACCAGGGGTCAAATAATAATAAAGACATTACATATTTCAATCGTCCCCCAATGTTGATAGCCTACAGAAGTTCTATTTTAAAATGTGCCCGGAATTTGACCTTTTGACCCCACCCCAGGGGGCAGGGCCAAAGGTGATACTGCTCTTGCATCGTCTTGCCATGTGATGAATGATGATCATAACTACCAAATTTGGTTGAATTTTTGCCCAAACATTTAGGAGGAGATAGCATAACGGACGGACAGATGCCGATTACAATATATTCCTGTTTTGTTTTTCAAAAAGTGAGAGGATAAATATATTAACATGAATTCAGCATCACACATACCACGTGTGTACACAAGCACGTTTCGTTTCAAAACGTACGTTTCAAAAAAAAAAAAAACCACAGAAACATCTTGCATGTGCAGTGCATTCACAGACAAACTGCAATGCAGTACATCAGCACTTGCTGGTAACTATCAGAGTATGAAAATCACCAAAACAGTGGAAATTGAAAAAACAATCACAAACTCAAGTGTGGGTTTTAAGTTTGTACTGCAGAAGAAGTAGCATTTTCCAACTCGATATGTATGTTCAAAATAATGTTTTTCATAAAACAAATTATCCAAGCAGAATAAGAAAAATGTGTCAACAGCTAGCCTATTTGGTATAATCATCTGGGCAAAAAAGTTTTATACTGAGTTTACCTGGTTCTAATCCTACATACTGTTTACTAATCAATTGCATTATTGGACTACATGCAATGTATGTGCAAGTTCCTCCGTCACTCTGACACTATATCGACTCATTTTTATAAAGTTTTAATGGGCAAATACATTATGCAGTGATCTCATAGAGCTGAGTAACCAATATCTCCATTATTTTTACACTAACAAAGGTACCCGGCATTGCCAGGCCTAAGTTGTGCGGTCCATCCTCCTACCCCTGCCCCTCCCTCATCCCATCTCTTCCGCTCCCTCATCCCACCCCCTCCCCTGCCTCTGGACTCCCACCTCCACCTTTCCCCTCCCTTTTCACACAAACGGTTTTTCACAGGATGTATATTTGAAGGAGTTAGCTCAGGTGGTAACCTTTTTTCTCCAAGGTCTTCTTTCACCCTTGAGAGTTGTGTCGTTAGATGAGCAGTAAAATTACCTTTAAATCGATGTATAGGTTGTGTTTGTACTATTTTTGGTTTTTCACCAATTAGCGATTAGTGCATTTGAGAGGTCACATGACTGCTCCGCCAATCATACCGATCATTGTAACGTCTTAATTAAGTTATTTTTCACAGCCGATGCCATATTTCTTAGCTCACCATCTCACCAATTATATATGGGTTTCCGGGTTAAAATCTGAAATAATTCGGCTTTTTATAAAGCATTGTATATATATGGATATACCCTCGGAGATGGTGCCAGGTGTTGGCTCGTGTGTTTATAAGTTATGAATTGTGAGAAGATGACTGTTTAAAATCCATAGTAAGGTGCTTCGTGGTAACAAAGTGGTCTTCCAAAGGTTTGTCATGATTAACCTTGGGATCTCAAGGAGTAGCGTCACAAACTAACATCTCATTCGCTTTTTTTTTTTTTCTTTTTTTTTTTTTTTTGTATACAAGATCGAGGCTCGTGAAAGAGCGAAAATTAATCACACAGAAAGACAAACAGACACATAAAACAAATAACATCGGGAGCGGTAGACAAGATGGGGAGAGAGGGGGAAGGACACAAACACAACATTTGAGAGCAGGGACCGAGAGACATGGAGACATCGAGAGATCTGTGGGAGGGAGAGGGCTTTGGGGGGGAGGCATGTGAAGGGGGGAGGCATGTGAAGGGGGGGAGGCATGTGAAGGGGGGGGGGGGGGTGGGAGAGGTATAAACATATGGACACTGCCAGGATTTCCAGGAAATAAGTTGGAATTTCAAACAAGGTGGATCTGGGGTGAATTAGTGGGGGTAGAAAAGATCAAGGTTATGGATGGGGGAAGATAAGAGATGGTGGTGAACAGCTGTTTTAAAGACCTGGAGGGAGGAGAGGGATTGAAGGGAGTGTGGGAGTTTGTTCCACAGGCGGGAGAAAAGAGGAATGAAAGAGTGAAGGTGAGCAGAGAGCCGAGATTTCGGCAGTTTAACCATCAGAGGGTTGCTGGCAGATCTTGTGCGACCTGTAGGAATATTTGGGGGACAGAGCACGGAGAGAGCTGGGGGAGCAAGGCCGGAGAGGAGTCGGTAGAAGACAGAAAGACCACCTACCTGCCTGCGGTGATTATATGTTTTATACCACCTTTAGAGGCCATTTTTCCCCGCAAAGCGGGGGTTGGCCTTTTTCAGGGACCGTGGTTGTTGTTGTTTTTCGGTCCCCTTTTTGAAGCAATGTTTTACGGCCGGATGCCCTTCCTGCCGCCAACCCTTTTTGTCGCCTTTTACGACAAACAGGGAATTACCAGTGAACTGGTACTCAATTAGCCGACCTCGGAAGGATGACGGGCCGAGTCAACCCCCCCTGGCGTTAATTCAGCGATCGACCGGGATTCGAACCCAGGATCCTAGGATCCTAAGCCGGCACCCTAGCCGCTAGCCCAACACCAGGGCCATCGCTCCAAACTCCTAATTTGAAAAATAGAGTACCTACAAAAGTGTTGTATACAGCAATTTGTGGCTATGAAGATCTGGCATTCAATACGAGTGAGGAAAGTGAAAAAATAAATTGAGATTTGTTATAGAGAAACCGTTGCAGCATGTTCCAAAGCAAGGCATATTTGAGCAGGCTGAAACAAAATGATGGATTAAGACCTCTGCATGGTGAAAGTGGGCTTACCAAGATGGCATTCCACCATCTTGGTAAGGCTTTTTTAAGTTTTTCTTGATGAGCACCCATTAAATACCTTCAACCAATTTGAAAGGAGACAGGCCAAGGAGATTTGTAGGAGGGTACAAACTGTTGTATGCGGGTGGGGATGTAAGGAGTAATGGCATGAGAATAATAGTATCGGAAGAGATCAATCAGCAAGCAGGTGGTCAGGGTGGAAATATGGGAGGGACAGGTAGTTATAGCATAGGTGGTGATACAGAGGCAAATAGTGTGTTATGTCAGTATATGAGCCACAAATGTTTTTTTTTAACCTCACCCTCAAAGAAAAGAGGAGAAGAAGAAGAAGAAGAAGAAGAAGAAGAAGAAGAAAGAGAAGAGTTTTTTTTTGTTGTTTGTTTTTTTGTTTTTTTTACTCTGCCTGCATAAGTCAAACACGATTGAAAATCAATCCAAACAGGAAGCATACTGTTTTTAAGGACGTCATAAAGGACACAAACAACAGACATGAATAACTAATGAAAGTGTTAAACAAGGTGATGCAAGAGACACTGCAAAATTGTCTACGACCTTTAAAATCTTTAATTTACTTCAATTGAATTATATACTTGAACAAATTGAGTACCAGTTCAATGGTAATTTCCTGTTTGTCGCAAGAGGTGACTAACAGGGTTGGCGGCAGGAAGGGCATCCGGCTGTAAAACATTGCTTCAAAAAGGAGACCACGGTGCCCAAAAAAGGCCAACCCCCGCTCTGCAGGGGAAAATGGCCTCTAGCGATGGTTCATTACTGTAACTAGCTGCCAGGATTACTCATTTATAATAGTCCCTCATATTTTTGCTATAAACTCTAAACATTAATCAATAAAATGTTTTCACTTTCTCTCATTTCCCCTTTTCTTTATTAACAGCACTGTCTCATGTAATGGCATGCCTAGAGGCAAGGCCTGACTTGTGATGTCCGGTACTCCGGATCTAGCGCCCGATTGGATCCAAAAGATAACATGACAGGGCACGTGGCACAATGGGGAGTCACGGCAATGTCATGTACCAGAGGCCGTAAAATGACCGACATGGTCTTTCTGCAGAGATTTAAGGTGGCACAATTGCTTCATCAGTCCAGGCAAGTCACCCTGACACACTATTCATCTGGAACATTTGGATCGGTGAGAGTTTGAAGTCTGTTGTGGTCTGGATATTTTGGGGTTCCAAGATTGTCATCTGATCCCCCATCAGCTCACCTCACCTCACCTCCTTGTGTGTTACCCAGAGGAGCGCAGCACAACCCTCATCTCTTCTGGCACGACGAGAGTGGGACAGACCCCGCTGGTAGATTGGACCACATCCAGCCAACAATGACTCAGGTGAAGAGAAGGCCTTACACTCCTCTACATACAATCTCCTTTCTCCTTCATTTTCATTGTCATAGTCTTGTATGTATCCAGTATCCATAAGGAATTAGGATATGGAATCCAATGTGCATAAAGTAGGTGAGGCTGTATTTGTTCTAGAATAACCACATTACCAGCAGGGCCCTTTTTCTGTCATTGTTTTATTGTGTCCCCACCTTGTTCCTATTTAAAGCCTGCATTTTCATGCAGTTGCATGACTATTTGAGTTACCTGTTACGGATTCGTCACTTCTGCCTTTGTTGTTATAATATACTCGTTGGATTTTTTTAAGTTTCAGGTTATATTGCTAAGATTTTTGTGTGAAATGGAGATGACTTTAGTAAAAGGTAAAAATAAATGTTTGTGAAGGAAAAAGGAAAACGCGGCAAAGAAACCGGAAGAGGAGAGAGGAGGAGATCGGAGGGAGAGGAGATGGCCATGAAAGATACAGCCGTGTCGCATCGAGGCTGCGAGCGGACCTTTTTATATTGGTCGCAAATGAGTTGAGACTTCCCGTGAAAGGGATTGCCCACGACATCGTCCTATATTGCGTCTCAGGTTTTATTACCAAGCGTGAGTTATGTTGGCGGGAAAGCAAGAGCCTCCATTACAGGCCGATCCACCATTTTTCCTCGAGGAGGCCGTCTGCCTGGTGCATCGTGCTTTGTCATTGGGATTCCCATATCGACATCATTGTGCAGATTGCCGTTGGTTTTCCATATCGGCTTAATCGTTGGTTGACGGGAGGAGGGGGGCATGGATTGCGCTCACGTTTTGGGGGATTGTTACCATGCCGACAGCTGCCCGACCTCTCACCACGTAACTCCTCGTCTGCAACCGCGCCGATACCTGCTATTGTTCTTGTCGTTCTGCACGACTTCAACCTTCACCCCGCGTGGGGATTCGTGCACGGACTTTGGGAGTGTTACATTCCACTCACATTTGGCGTATCGTGAGTTTATTGCTTTGACAGCATTGGGGAATGATGGTACCATCATAGGTATTGTTCATTTCATGCAAGTGATATTTTCACGGTTCTTTCTTTCAGTGTTAGTGTGTGTGTTAGTGTGTGTGTTAGTGTGTGTGTGCGTGTGCGTGTGCGTGTGCTTCTTAATACAATTACTTGTGTTCTGCACAATTGCATTGGTGTGGTTTTACCATGGTTTATTAGAACACTCAAAATAACAAATCTTTCTGCCACGTTCCCTCTCGAGACTCTGAGGGGCACCGTAACCGGGATTTGGGGATGTAACACATAAGTTACCAACGCGCTTCCAGCATGTAAGATTAATTTGAACGTGCCACAATCTTGGAGCAAAAATCAAAAAGTAACATTAATTCCAGTGCGCATGATTCACGCGACAAATTTCCTTCCTCATAAAGGCCAATCCTGCTGAGTTTATCCCCGGTGAGACCAGTTCTACTACCTTCCAATACACCAGCAAAAGGCATTTTAAACCAAATTCAATGGTTGCTCGAAGACAGGGCAACATGTAGAATTGTACTAACATAATCACAAGACTTTAAACAAACAACAAAAAAAATACCTATTTTGGGGGACAACCCCAACCCCACCCCTCATAGACCCCTGAGACCCCGATTTTGATAATGATGTGAACAAACATTGGTACATCACAGGTGATGAAGGTTGTGATCAAGTTTAATCAAAAACATGTGTGTAGTTTCAGAGAAGAGAGCAAATACCTACGATGGGATTGTCAAACCTAGACCTACTTTGACCCTGATGGTCCCCTAAGACCCCGATCTTTTTAATGCCATGAAGAAACTAGAATTGCAACATACCAACTATAATTTGTGCTAAATTTGGCGACAATCCCATCAGCAGTTTCGGAGAAGAAGCTGCAAGTGTTTTTTGACTGACAATGTGCCATCCCGTAAGCTCCCCGGAACTATATTCCAGGTAACTAAAAATGTACTGTAGGTACTGTAAATGGCTAAGAGGCATTGTAAAATTGTTACTTCAGAAATTCGATGTTATTCATCGAATGAATGCTGGTATTAATGGATTGCCAGGTTATTAAGTTTGCCTCTACCTGAAGGATAAATATGCTCACTGTCATGGAAGAAGGAGGAAGAAGAAGACGTACCAGCACATTCAACCGCTTCTGGAAGAGATTTATTTTATTATTGTTTAAATGACTGATAAAAAAAATGTTTTACATCTACTTGTACATGAATATAACTGGCATTAATCCAAAAAGGGTAATATCAAAGGTAGAAACAAAATATAATACCTGAAGTGGCAAAATACAATACCTCTGTATCACCACCCATGATATAACTATCTGTCCCTCCCATATTTCCACCCTGACCACGTGCTTGCTGATTGAACTAATGAATATAACTGGCATTCCTTTTCATGCTAGGAATGCATTCCCCCCTTATTTTTTGTATACTTGGTCGAGGCTCGTAAAGGAGTAAAAATAAATATATATTTCATTAGCTCTTGTGAGAAAAATTACTTTCATTTTCATCTTTTCAATAGTCGTGGCACTTTTCAGGAATGCATTTCCAACGTAAACCGGCGTCTTACAGTACATAAGTACATTCATTCATACATACTGTATATACATTTTAAACTGTTGCGCCGTTCAGATGAAGCATGTGAACCATCTGGCAAATTTGCTTAAAATGCAGAAACTGCTGCCCCCATAGCAACCACACTCTAAAGCAGCGTGAAGGAGCCTCCAGGAAGAGCACTTACTACCTGCAGTCGAGTTTGGAATTTGGCCAGTGCGCTGGCATACTTGCCTAATCATTACAAAAGGCAGTGCAATATTTATTGTCCACCAGCTAGTGCTAGCAGAAGGGTTCGGAAGCCAGCACAAACAATGATGCATTGTCCTGCATGTAAAACACCAGGGTGACAGTTTATAAGTACACCAATATTTGAACTGAGGCCGTACAGCTCAGAAGTGAGTACAGAGACATACTCCCAGGCTATCTGCCAGAGCCCATTTCATACTTAAACATACACACACCACTGAACACCCTTGATTACAAACAAGCTGTATTTCACCAATCTCTGGTACAAACACAATCACATGGACTACATACATTGGTATCTGGTAGCATGTCTGCGGGTATCACAAAGTGTTTGAACCCATGAAAGTATCAAAAAATTAGATTCTCCATTACAACCAGGAGTATAGTGGTGCCGGGGCGCACCCGAGCACCGCTCCAGCATCTTGATCCATCCAAGGCAGAGCTTAGCTTTACAACAGTTTAAAACAAACTAACAAACAAAAACACCCACCTTCACGATCGGTTGGGTTATTGTGCTTCGAGCGTTTTTATGGTGAAATAATTGGGGTCAAAGCTTGTTCCGAAGCTTGGATATGTCAATATGTTCGACACTTTGTCTGGTGTGCGATATCTCACTATAATTCACCAAATGTCTGTCCGTCTGTCTGTCTGTCCGTCCGTTCGTTCGCAGGTACCGCAAAAACGGCTGAACCGATCGCAACAATATTTTGGGTGGATAATCCTGGAATCTCCTGGAGTAAAATAGGGTATATTGTTTTTCCAATTTCAGCTTTGGCCTCCAGCATTTTCAGGTTTGGACTCCTGCATAACGTTATTTTCCCAGGTGCCGCACAAACGGCTGCACCGTTCGCTGCTCAGCTGCACCGATCGGACTCGGTGACCTCGGACAAAGACCTTTTATAAGAACATGGATTGAATCCCTGCTTGAGAGAATGCCAACCCCCTCCCCGGTCGTCTCTCCAACTCACAATCCCACAAAATATGCGGAAAGGACGACCCAAAACCAATTATCTTCTTTTTGATTCATATATAAACATCAATAAAAGTAAATAATGACCTCTGCCAAAGTTCAAACGACGTGAGTTTAATCTCTTCATGAGAGAATTCCACATAGCTATTTGGGCAGTGTATAAGCTAACAGATCGCTGTCTCCATCGATCTTGCCAAGGCCGTAGCACCTATCAGCTCAAAATCCTTTTAACTGTTGACTTGGTAGTTTTTACAATGAAGGAAACATTAACCCTTTGAGTACGGGATTTTTTTAAATAAAAATACTCCCGTACGGGATTAATTTGGCATTTTGGTACGGAAATGCAACAACATACTGACGATCTATTTATAATGTCATCCGTGTAGCGTCATTTATAACGTCATTTATAATGTGTAGTAACGTCATCCGTACACAAAACTTTTTCGCGGGTTGCGGCACTGGACGTCATCCGTACTCAAAGGGTTAACAATGTTGTTAAAAGTTTATTTGGTGATTAATTTGTGATTAGAGTTATGTTGTTTGGAATGAAAAAAAGATATCAAGTTCAAGTGAATGACGATATGCTGTGATGGTTTCTACTTTCTGAACGTGAACTTCGCGGATCGCCATATGCTGATTCGCCACGGACCCACGATCGATGTTTCTACACGTGAACAGACCCATTTGTTTGCGAACGGGTACGTTTTTCATGGAAGTCCTTCACGAACTTGCTGTCCATGTCTGCCGTGCGACTGAAGGTGCTACAGGAATGTGGAATTTAGTGGTTTCATGCTTTAGCATTCACCGTATCTGCATTGCCTGTTTGCTTCTGGCCTCCCACCCGTGCTTAGCACGGGTATCTCACTTGTTATAACAATACAGGTTATCGGTAACACAAACCCATATGAATTGCTGAATACAGCAAGGTCCAGAAGAGAGATGAACTTTCCAACCATTTTATATCCCGATTTAATGAATTGCTTTTTGTTTATTGAAAGTATTTACACCCTGGAAAACGTGAGGGCATAGAAAACGTTTGGATGCAGACAACCAGTTGAAGTCTGGGTGTCAGTGATGTGACGGTTAGCGTTTTTCTGAAGAATGGTCATCACGTTGTACGAGCAACGGTCAGCCTATTAATACATCAATGACACTTAGGTTGACAGAGAATATCAGCATGACATTACATATGTTAACATCTTGCTTATCTACTCTGTCATTTCCTTCAATACTCTCGGATGTTTATCCGGCCCCAAAACTTTATCTTCTTTCGTCAACTCCAAGAATGCTCGAGATACAGTGCATTCAGAAAGTATTCAGACCCCTTCACTTTTTTCACATTTTGTTATGTTGCAGCCTTATGCTGAAATCGTTTAAATTCATTTTTTCCCCTCATCAATCGACACTCAATACCCCATAATGACAAAGAGAAAACAGGATTTTAGAAAGTTTTGCAAATTTATTAAAAAGAAAAAACTGAAATATCACATTTACATAAGTATTCAGACCCTTTGCTATGACACTTGAAATTTAGCTCAGGTGCCTCCCATGTCTCTTGATCATCTTTGAGATGTTTCTACACCTCGATTGGAGTCCACCTGTGGTAAATTCAATTGATTGGACATGATTTGGAAAGGCGCACACCTGTCTATATAAGGTCTCACGGCTGACAATGCATATCAGAGCAAAAACCAAGCCATGAGGTCGAAGGAACTGCCTGCAGAGCTCAGAGACAGGATTGTGTCGAGGCACAGATTTGGGGAAGCCTACAAAAAAATTTCTGCTGCATTGAAGGTTCCCAAGAGCACAGCGGCCTCCATAATTCTTAAATGGAAGAAGTTTGGAACAACCAGGACTCTTCCTGGAGCTGTCTGCCCGGCCAAAATGAGCAATCGGGGGAGAAGGGCCTTGGTAAGAGAGGTGACCAAGAACCCGATGGTCACTCTGGCTGAGCTCCAGAGATCCTGTGTGGAGATGGGAAAAACTTCCAGAAGGACAACCATCACTGCAACACTCCACAGATCTGGGCTTTATGGCAGAGTGGCCAGACTGAGGCCTCTCCTCAGTGAAAGACACATGAAAGCCCACAGAATCTTGTTTCTCACAGTCTGAGAGTCCTTTTGGTGCTTTTTTGCAAACTCCAAGCGGACTTTCATGCGTTTCACTGAGGAGAGGCTTCCGTCTGGCCACTCTGCCATAAAGCCCAGATCGGTCGAGTGTTGCAGTGATGGTTGTCCTTCTGGAAGTTTCTCCCATCTCCACATAGGATCTCTGGAGCTCAGCCAGTGACTATCGGGTTCTTGGTCACCTCTCTTACCAAGGCCCTTCTCCCCCGATTGCTCAGTTTGGCCAGGCGGCCAGCTCTAGGAAGAGTCGTGGTTGTTCCAAACTTCTTCCATTTAAGAATTATGGAGGCCACTGAGCTCTTGGGAACCTTCAATGCAGCAGAATTTTTTTTTGTAGGCTTCCCGAAATCTGTGCCTCGACACAATCCTGTCTCTGAGCTCTGCAGGCAGTTTCTTCGACCTCGTGGCTTGGTTTTTGCTCTGATATGCATCGTCAGCTGTGAGACCTTATGTAGACTGGTGTGTGCCTTTCCAAATCATGTCCAATTAATTGAATTTACCACAGGTGGACTCCAATCAAGGTGTAGAAACATCTCAAAGATGATCAAGAGAAATGGGAGGCACCTGAGCTAAATTTCAAGTGTCATAGCAAAGGGTCTGAATACTTACGTAAATGTGATATTTCAGTTTTTTCTTTTTAATAAATTTGCAAAACTTTCTAAAATCCTGTTTTCTCTTTGTCATTATGGGGTATTGAGTGTAGATTGATGAGGGGAAAAAAAAGAATTTAAACGGTTTCAGCATAAGGCTGCAACATAACAAAATGTGAAAAATGTGAAGGGGTCTGAATACTTTCTGAATGCACTGTATGTCTGGAGAGACGACCCTGATCTCATGTCTGACATTGAAAGCTTCCATTCATTATTGGGAGAGTAGAGCAGCATGTCAATGGTAGAATGACCTGGTCTGAAATTGAACTGACAATCTGAGATCAGGCCATTGGAGATAAAGAAGGATTTGATGTCAACTGCAATGATAGATTCCATGGACTTGCTTATGATAGGAAGCACGTTTCAATGTGGTAATTTTTTTTTAGTGTGGTCTCGGCTCGTGGTCTAACATGGTCTAAAATGGTCTAGAATGGTCTCTGCTCGTGCAAGAGCTAGGTCACAGAACCGAACAGGACAAAGGCAACAGCAGGAGAAAGGGGAAACTCCAATAGCAGGGCGGAGGGAGAAGGTAGGCGGAGACAGACAAACAAGGGATGCAGCCAATGATGAGGGTTAGGGGAGAATGCGAGGGGATTTTCCAGGGAGTCAGTGAGATCATTGATGAAGATTAGGAATAGGATGGGGCCTAGAACACTGGCTTGGGGTACTCCAGCCTTGACAGGGAGAGGAAAAGAAAGGGTTCCGTTGAGAGCCACACATTGACTATGAGAGTGGAGGAAGTCAGGAAGCAAAGAGTGGAGTTGGCCTTTGCTTCCATAGGCAGACAGTTTGGAGAGCAAAGCAGAATGCCAGACTGTATTGAAAACTTGAGATACGTATGTCCAGAGAGACGGCCCTGATCTCATGTCTGATATTGAGGACCTCCATCCATTGTTCGGAGAGAAGAAGCAGCATATCCAAGGTAGAGTGACCAGATCTGAATCAAAATTGATGATCTGAGGTGAGACTCTTGGAAAAAAGGAAGGATTTACTGTCAACTGATGATGGATCCCATGACCTTGCTGATGATTGGAAGTAAGCTAATTGGACTGTATTGTCTGTATTGAGTTGAGAGGATCAGTTTTTGCACATTTTTAGGTCATCTCATCTCGATTCTTGAAGAAATGAATTTATAAAATGGGTCATGATGTCCAGATGTCTGCATGTCCAGTCGACCGTCCGTTAACCACCTACTATTTTTTCTACTCCTCCCTTATCACCTGGCTGATTGTTCTGAAACTTGACTCATGAATACAAGACAGTAAGTAGCCTGCACAATCGCTCAGGCTTCGATTTTTTTTTTTCCGGATCATGGGGGCTCCCAGAGGGGGTTAACCCCAAACTTCAGACCTCTACTTGTCCCGTATTTACAAACAGATTGCTCTAAAACCCGATACAGCCCTGCTACTCGATGGTCCACAGGATTGCTTGGTCTTGGATGTTTCAATTTTGTATCAGGGGGCCTCCCAAGGGATCGGGTGGGCTCCCAGGGGGTCCTCCCAAATCAGCAGAAGTCTGAACTACAATCTCAAGAGATGACCGTCAGCCCATTGCTGTGATGTTGGCTGATTTCCAAGCAGATAGAAGATGACCTATGGTAAATGGCAGGGTAAAAATGGCAGAGAGGGGACGTGCAAGAGCAGTAGAGCAGGTTTTTTTTAGGAAATGCGAGCTGATGCGGTCAAGTCCAGTTGCAAAGTCATAGTTGAGGGTTGCCATACCTTTCCCACCTTCTCAGGTGCAAAATACAGAATCTAGGAGTGGTTGGGTACGACTGGGAAGGGTCAGATTTACCAGATAATCCGTTCTATATCAATCAATGGCGGGAAAATGGAAGTTAAGGACTCATTTTTAAACTTCACTACACTTGAGGGAAAGACTCCAGAAGCATTCATGAATTAAATAATCAACAAGCTCGAAAAAGATGGCCTGGGCCTTCACAATTGTGATGGCCAAGAGTATACAAACAACAACAACATGCATTTTAAAGGCCATTTTCCCTGCTGGAGCGGGGGTTAGCCTTGCGGTCCCCATGACAATCTTCTCCATTTTGCCCTATATTCTGCATCTCTCCTTGTTAACCCCCTTGCCCGCATTTCTTCTTCCACCATCTTTAGCCAAGTCTTTCTCGGTCTTCCCCGTCCTCTGCTTCCTTCTACATTCATTTCCACCACTCTTCTCAACCAGTCACTTTCATCCTTCCTCAACACATGACCAAACCATCTCAACCTGTTCCTCTTCACAGCATCAATCACAGGCTCTATTCCCATCATCTTTCGCAATTCATCATTTGTCTTCCTCTCTCTCAACGATACTCCGCACATCCGTCGAACCATTCGGATTTCCACCCTTTCCAACCTTCGTTGCTGCTCTACGTTCATTACCCATGTCTCGCTCCCATAAATCATAACACTTCTCACACATGCAGCATACACCTTTCCCTTCAGCTTCAACGACACTCCCCTCATCATCAGCACGCCACTCAGTTCCCGAAACTTCTTCCATGCACATCTCACTCGAGCAACCGTTGCCGAGTCTGATCCACCTTCTCCATTCAGCATGTCTCCGAGGTAGCAAAATGTTTTCACACCTTCCAGCTTCACGCCGTCTCCAAGATCCAACTCAACATTTCCTCCATCTGCAGCTCACTCTGTGCACACCTTACATTTGAATGTAGCTGCCACACTGGTTAATGACCCTCTCAGACCACTACATTTTTGATGAACCCACTCAGCGCATATTGTACATTGAATGGAGTTCACTCCGACACCCTTCCTACACACAGCACAGGGCCACTTCCCAGTTCTTTCCACCTCACCACATGCTTTACCACTCGCCATCAGCTTCGTCTTTCCGATATTCACCTTCAGACCTTTTGTCTCCATACATTCCTTCCAGGTGTTCATCTTTTCCTTCAGTCCATCCATACTTTCCGCAATCAACACCAGATCATCTGCATACAACAACTCCCACAGTAAACCCTCCTTTACGTTCTGAGCCAGCACCTCCATCACAGCTACAAATAGTAGTGGACTTAGTACCGACCCCTGATGCACTCCCACCTTCACCTCAAACTCACCACTGTTCCCGTCCTTCGTCCTTACAGCTGTGCGCGCTCTTTTGTACATTGCCATCACTACTCTGATCAACCATTCCTCCACTCCTAACTTCCTCAATGCCCATGTCAATACTTTGCGTGGTACCCGATCCAATGCTTTCCCCAGATCAACAAACCCAAGAAACAACTTCTTCCTCTTCTCCATGTACTTCTCCTGCAACTGCCTCACAATGAAAAGCGCGTCTGTCGTTCCTCTTCCTGGCATGAATCCAAACTGCATTTCGTCGATCTTCACTTTCTTCCTTATCCTCCTTTCCAATACCTTCATTCCATGTTCCAATAACTTTATCGCTCGGTACGAGCCACACTCCAGAGGGTCACTTCCCAATCCACTGGAATGCGGCCTTCTTTCGCCACCAGATTACAGATCTCTGTCATTCTCTTCACACCCCAACTTCCTGCTGCCTTCAACATATCTCCCACAACTCCCGTCGGCCCTCCCGCTTTTCTACCCTTCATTGCTTTTATCGCTTCCTCAACTTCCTTCTCAGTTATCTTCTCTGCCGGTCCTAAAACTGGGTTACTCTCTATGTTGCCATCCCATTCATTCTCTGTATTCAACAGCATTTCCATATATCTTTTCCATCTTCCTTTAATTCCATCTGGGTCGACAACGATTTGTCCCACTTCATCCTTCAAGCAACTCACCCCCATCACATCACACCTCTCTTTCGCTATCTGCTTTGCAATCCTGAATACTGCTTTCTGACCCTCTTCCGAATCCAAGCGTTCTCCGAACATTTTCCTACATGCCTCCTGCGCCTTTGCTACCTCTTTCTTTGCAGCCTTCCTGGCTGCCTTATAACTTTCATGCTCTGCTGTTTCTGCTCCCGTACCCTTCGCCTTCTGCCACTCCTTGAACTTCTTCCTCTTCTCGTCAATCCTCTTTCCAACTTCATCATCCCACCACCATGTTTCCGAGTGCCTCGGTGGTCCTTTTGTCCATCCACATACCTCACCAACGGCTCCCAACAGACTAGCTTTCATCGACATCCAACCACTTTCAAGCTCAACCACATCATCCTCGACCCTACTCAGCCTCTCTTTTAATGCCTCCCTTACTGTCACCTCTTTCAACCTCCACACCTTCATTCTCGGTTGGTACTTCATCCGCCGAGCTCTCCTCGCACCTTTCACCCTTACGTCGCAGACAACCAAGTGGTGCTGTGAAACAGCCTCCTCCCCCGGGATCACCTTTGTGTCCCGGAGGTGCCCCCTATCTCGCCTACGCACCATCAGGTAGTCAACGGTTGTCGTCGACCCACCTGACGTGTATGTAACAAGCTTATTATCCTCTTTCTGGAACTGAGTATTACAAATCAACAAATCAGCTCCATCAGCAAACCCCAAAATCCTTTCACCTTCTCCATTTCTCACACCATATCCGTAACCCCCATGAACTCCATCAAAACCATCCATACTCCTTCCCACGTGTCCATTTAGGTCTCCTCCTACCACAACAACTTCCTCATCTTTCACGTTTTCCATCAGCTTCTCGATTGCACACCAGAACGTGTCCTTTTCTTCATCGCTTCGACCAACCTGCGGAGCATATCCCGAGATGACGTTCACCAAGAGCTTTCCAATCATCATTTTCACCATCATCAACCTATCACTCACTCTCGTCGCACTCACCACACTGTACAAACTCCTCAGAAAACAGGACACCAACACCATTCACGCCCTCCAGGCACCCTTGCCACACAAACTTGTATTTCTGTCCCTGCCTACCCTTCACCATTCTCACACCACTTCCCTTCCATCTAGTCTCTTGCACACAACATATGTCCACTCTTCTTCTGACCAATACTTCCACCACTTCTCCTGATCTCCCTGTCATTGTCCCTACATTCCATGTCCCAAACCTCAGAAACCGATCTCCACTTCGGGCTGTACCCTGCCCATATGTACTTGTAATTGTCATGGTTCCCTTTTTGAGGCAATGTTTTTATGGCCGGATGCCCTTCCTGACGCCAACCCTCTTCGTCGTCTTTTACGACACGCAGGGATACGGTGTACCTATTCTTATCCAGGGTACACACCGGGAAACGTTTAAAACATGGAAATTCTGGGGGGTGGGGGGCAGCGTCAAGGGAAAGATAAAATGAAAATAAACCCCTTCAGCCGGCACTTAGCATGGCACCCCAAAGAGTACTTTCAGGAGCTTGGCGGCTGTTGAAACTGGGGTAGCCACTCATGCGGGAAGTGGTCCAAAATGGTGGTGTAGAACACTGCGCGTCGAAGACACAACAAGCGTGAGGCGAGCAGATTAGACGGCCTCCTTTAGATTCTCTACCGTCAAGTCCAATGCGGCCTTCAGCTTCCAAGAGCCCAGCAGTTGTCCAAAACCTCGTGTGGGGAAATGTGGTATCTGTCCGTCGTCTTGTCCACCGTCCACACGCGGCTCCAAGCTCCGGCGCGAGGAAGCCCTCCGTCCGCCCGCATGCTTCGCCAGGCCCCGATGCTTTATACGACTTGCTTTATATGCATTGTTAAAAGTAAATAATGACAGATGTTTTCTTTCACAATCTTGCGAGATTTCCAGAACTCCTCGGCGTCAAGGGAAAGATAAAATGAAAATAAACCCCTTCAGCCGGCACTTAGCTTGGCGTCCCAAAGAGTACTTTCAGGAGCTTGGCGGCTGTTGAAACTGGGTTAGCCACTCATGCGGGAAGTGGTCCAAAATTGCGGTGTCGAACACCGCGCGTCGAAGACACAACAAGCGTGAGGCGAGCAGATTAGACGGCCTCCTTTCGATTCTCTACCGTCAAGCCCAATGCGGCCTTCAGCTTCCAAGAGCCCAGCAGTTGTCCAAAACCTCGTGTGGGTTAATCGAGATCAACGTTCGTATCTTTCTGGAGCCGTACAATTCCTGGAAGTGGCCAAGAGTATGACAAGTGCAAATACTCGAGTCCAATCTAGAGCTGGTTATTGATGTGCTTGAGGAACTTAGAGACAGACACTGAAAATGTTGATGCCAAAGTTGATGCTGGAACTATCATTAACAGCATCATCTTACTATAATTCACCAAATGTCCGTCCGTCTGTCTGTCTGTCTGTGTCTGTTCGAAGGTACCGTAAAAACTGCGGAACCAATCGCAAAGATATTTTGGGTGGATAATCCTGGGATCTCCAGGAGTAAAATAGGCTATTTAGTTTTCCCAATTTCAGCTTTGGTCTCCAGTAATCTCAGGTTTGGACTCCCGCATAACATTCGCGTTCGCATAACATTCATCGTTTTCATTGTGACGATGTTGCTTTCCCGGGTGCCGCACGATCGGTGCAGCCGTTTGTGCGTCACCTGGGAAAGCAATATGTCTCCATCGATCGCTAACAGATCGCTGTCTCCATCGATCTTGCCAAGGCCGTAACAGCTATCGGCTCAAAATCCTTTTAACTGTTGATTTGGTAGTTACACGTATCAGGAATTTGGTACACGTATCGGGAGTACATACGACATAGCGATTGTGAACACGATTATCGATCACGATTCACGATCACGATCATAGTGTATCGATCAAGATTTGAAACACGATGGAATAATATTTACCGATATGAACAGTGATGTGGCTTTTATTGAAATTCTAAAGATAGTTTAGATTTTGATGATTTCCGTGTGATATGATTCAACGGATGTTTATATGAATCGTTTAAAAAAAATTTTTAACCTTCAATTTCTGATATTTTGCCTTTTCATTTGGGCCTCCCAATTGAAGCCCCGCCCATAGAGCGGGTACCGTTGCTAGTGTCTTACAATTTAATTGCATACAGCATCTGTATTTTTGGAGCCCTGTGCTGAAGGAAATCAACAACATCCCATAAAATCTCCAAAAACGTTGTCTTGGGTTGGATCAACGTGCAGCAAAAATGTATCTCATTATCCTTTGGTGAAGAAAGGGACGTCTTGGTTGTCCAGGCTCAAACAAAAGCCATCGAGTTGTTCCGCAATGAACATCTCAAATGAGCGGAAAATGCTCGGAGAAGAGTTCAACAACCAGGATTTAAAACTGCAAGAATACGTCAGGAGAGAGTACCTCGAGGTTATTGACCAACTCAAAAGTGAAATCAATAGATGATCACGACATCTCGACCTCCAATTCAGACTTCTGAACTTCGAATATTTCTTGAAGGTTGAAAACATTCAATAAATCATAACAAAACTCATTCCCTTGCTACAGTCTACACCGAGTCGAATGCCACCAACTTCCAGGATGGGATCCGACGACTCCACAGACATATATCAAAATATTGAAGAACATCACAGGGAGATGTGATTGTGATTGTGATTGATTGATTGATTGATAGCGATTATTGTCTGTGACATAAGGGTGAAAGGTGCGAGTAGAGCTCGACGGGTGAAGTACCAACCGAGAATGAAGGTGTGGAGGTTGAAAGAGGTGACAGTAAGGGAGGAATTAAAAGAGAGGCTGAGTATGGTAGAGGATGATGTGGTTGAGCTTGAAAGTGGTTGGATGTCAATGAAAGTAGTCTGTTGGGAGCCGTTGGTGAGGTATGTGGATGGACAAAAGGACCACCGAGGCACTCGGAAACATGGTGGTGGGATGATGAAGTTGGAAAGAAGATTGACGAGAAGAGGAAGAAGTTCAAGGAGTGGCAGAAGGCGAAGGATATGGGGGCAGAAAAGGCAGAGCATGAAAGTTATAAGGCAGCCAGGAAGGCTGCAAAGAAAGAGGTAGCAAAGGCACAGGAGGCATGTAGGAAAATGTTCGGAGAACGCTTGGATTTGGAAGAGGGTCAGAGAACGGTATTCAGGATTGCAAAGCAGATAGCGAAAGAGAGGTGTGATGAGATGGGGGTGAGTTGCTTGAAGGATGAAGTGGGACAAATCGTTGTGGACCCAGATGGAATTAAAGGAAGATGGAAGAGATATATGGAAATACTGTTGAATGCAGAGAATGAATGGGATGGCAACATAGAGAGTAACCCAGTTTTAGGACCGGCAGAGAAGATAACCGAGAAGGAAGTTGAGGAAGCGATAAAAGCAATGAAGAGTAGAAAAGCGGGAGGGCCGATGGGAGTTGTGGGAGATATGTTGAAGGCAGCGGGAAATTGGGGTGTGAAGAGAATAACAGAGATCTGCAATCTGGTGGTGAAAGAAGGCCGCATTCCAGTGGATTGGGAACTGAGTACCCTTGTCCCTCTATACAAGGGGAAAGGTGACCCTCTGGACTGTGGCTCATATCGAGCGATAAAGTTATTGGAGCATGGAATAAAGGTATTGGAAAGGGTGTTGGAGAGGAGGATAAGGAAGAAAGTGAAGATTGACGAAATGCAGTTTGGATTTATGCCAGGAAGAGGAACGACAGACGCGCTTTTTATTGTGAGGCAGTTGCAGGAGAAGTATATGGAGAAGTGGAAGAAGTTGTTTCTTGGGTTTGTTGATCTGGAGAAAGCATTCGATAGGGTTCCACATGAAGTCGTGACATGGGCATTGAGGAAGTTAGGAGTGGAGGAATGGTTGATCAGAGTAGTGATGGCAATGTACAAAAGACCGCGCACAGCTGTAAGGATGAAGGACGGGAACAGTGGTGAGTTTGAGGTGAAGGTGGGAGTGCATCAGGGGTCGGTACTAAGTCCACTACTATTTGTAGCTGTGATGGAGGTGCTGGCTCAGAACGTAAAGGAGGGTTTACCGTGGGAGTTGTTGTATGCAGATGATCTGGTGTTGATTGCAGAAAGTATGGATGGACTGAAGGAGAAGATGAACAAGTGGAAGGAATGTATGGAGACAAAAGGTCTGAAGGTGAATATCGGAAAAACAAAGGTGATGGCAAGTGGTAAAGCATGTGGTGAGGTGGAAAGAACTGGGAAGTGGCCGTGTGCTGTGTGCAGGAAGGGTGTCGGAGTGAATTCCATTCAATGTTCAATGTGCGCTGAGTGGGTTCATCAAAAATGTAGTGGTTTGAGAGGGTCTTTAACCAGTGTGGTAGCTACATTCAAGTGTAAGGTGTGCACAGAGGGAGCTGCAGATGGAGGAAATGTTGAGTTGGATCTTGGAGATGGCGTGAAGCTGGAAGTTGTGAAAACATTTTGTTACCTAGGAGACATGCTGAATGGAGAAGGTGGATCAGATTCGGCAACGGTTGCTCGAGTGAGATGTGCATGGAAGAAGTTTTGGGAACTGAATGGCGTGCTGATGAGGAGGGGAGTGTCGTTGAAGCTGAAGGGAAAGGTGTATACTGCATGTGTGAGAAGTGTTATGATTTATGGGAGTGAGACATGGGTAATGAACGTAGAGCAGCAACGAAGGCTGGAAAGGGTGGAAATGCGAATGGTTCGGTGGATGTGTGGAGTATCGTTGAGAGAGAGGAAGACAAATGATGAATTGCGAAAGATGGGAATAGAGCCTGTGATGGATGCTGTGAAGAGGAACAGGTTGAGATGGTTTGGTCATGTGCTGAGGAAGGATGAAAGTGACTGGTTGAGAAGAGTGATGGAAATGAATGTAGAAGGAAGTAGAGGACGGGGAAGACCGAGAAAAACTTGGCTAAAGATGGTCGAAGAAGAAATGCGGGCAAGGGGGTTAACAAGGGGAGATGCAGAAAATAGGGCAAAATGGAGAACATTGTCATGGGGACCACAAGGCTAACCCCAACTCTTGCAGGGAAAATGGCCTTAAGATGCCTGTTGTTTGTTTGTTGTATCACAGGGAATGATGTAGCGGATTGAACATGCTGGATTTACTGAATTGGAGTGTGAAGTGGACCTGCACTGAATCCTTGAACAAATGCAAGCGCGATCTCCTGATTCCTGAAGCCAGGGCAGTTACAGTAAGTATGAGTGAGTACGTTGAGATGTTGTAGCATCGGGCATGCAAAGATCGACTTTACTTACGGAGCAGTTGTAAGCAGGCAAGGTATCGCCGGCTCCCTGGCCAAATTCCGAAGCCAACTGACTGCTGGAAAGGCAATGGACAACCATACAACATAACACTTGCCAAGAAACTGCTTCGGCATCACCGACGCTATGTAAAGAGTGAGGTACATCTAATTATCACATATATTTCCTTTCTTTAAGAGCCATATTCTCAAACTTTCATGGGATAGCCATGGAAAGCATTTGGCCAGTCTTTTACGAACCGGCTTGCGGAGCTCAATCACCCAGTAGGTTAGAGCAGGAGTTACGAATTTGTTCAGGGGGCCGGCGATAGCTCTTCTATCGTCATCACAAAGAACGCTGGTGGGATCTTCAACGTCCACCAACTCATGCTGGCAGACGTCAAACCGAGAATTCGCATGGATCATGAAATCATCCTGCAACACACACGTGTGTGCATGTATATATGACCACCTTTGGAGGCCATTTTCCCCGCAGAGCAGGGGTTGGCCTTTTTCGGGCACCGTGGTCCTCTTTTTTTTTGAAGCAATGTTTTATGGCCGGATGCCCTTCCTGCCACCAACCCTGTTAGTCGCCTCTGGCGACACAAAGGGAATTACCAGTGAACTGGTACTCAATTTACCCACCTCAGAAGGATTACAGGCTGAGTCAACCCCCCTGGTGTTAATTCAGCGATCAACCGGGATTCAAACCCAGGATCCCAAGCCAGTACCCTAACCACTAAGCCAACACCAGGGTACATATGTGTATATTATATATATATACATATATATATATATATATATATATATATATATATATATATATATATATATATATTCTATGAATATATATATTATATGAAGATATATATATATATATATATATATATATATATATATATTCTATGAATATACTAGCAGAGGTACCCGGCTTTGCACGGGAGTGGGAGGAGGAGGGGAGGGGGAAGAGGAGGGGAGGGGAACGGGGGGGAGGGGGGGAGGGGGAAGCGGGGGAGGAGGAGGGGCTTTATATTTCAACTGCCAAGTTTTTTTAATTTTAAGGTGTGCTGTAGTCAGAAGCGCTAGAAGCGCTGCGCTCCCTCCCTTCGAATCCCTCTCTCTTCTGCTAGTGCTAATACGCTAATTTTAAAACCCGAAATTTTTTAAATGTTTATGTCTCCGTGACATTCCTGGGACCATCCCGAGTCGAACAGTACTTTCCGCTCGCAAATCCGCCCACGGGTTCTCGAGATCTTAGAGATCATACATCAGGCCAACTCTACTTTATATATATAGATAGAAGGTGTGCTGTAGTCAGAAGCGCTAGAAGCGCTGCGCTCCCTCCCTTCGAATCCCTCTCTCTTCTGCTAGTGCTAATAATACGCTAATTTTAAAACCCGAAATTTTTTAAATGTTTATGTCTCCGTGACATTCCTGGGACCATCCCGAGTCGAACAGTACTTTCCGCTCGCAAATCCGTCCACGGGTTCTCGAGATCTTAGAGATCATAGATAGAGGCCAACTCTACTTTATATATATAGAAGGTGTGCTGTAGTCAGAAGCGCTAGAAGCGCTGCGCTCCCTCCCTTCGAATCCCTCTCTCTTCTGCTAGTGCTAATAATACGCTAATTTTAAAACCCGAAATTTTTTTAATGTTTATGTCTCCGTGACATTCCTGGGACCATCCCGAGTCGAACAGTACTTTCCGCTCGCAAATCCGTCCACGGGTTCTCGAGATCTTAGAGATCATAGATAGAGGCCAACTCTACTTTATATATATAGATATATTATATGAAGATATATATATATATATATATATATATATATATATTCTATGAAGATATATATTCTATGAATATATATATTATATGAAGATGTATATATATATATATATATATATATATATATATGTATATATATATATATATATGTATATATATATGAGGATATATATATATATATATATATATATATATATATATATGAGGACATATATATATATATATGAGGATATATATATATATATATATGAGGATATATATATATATATATATATGAGGATATATATATATATATGAGGATATATATATATATATATGAGGATATATATATATATATATATGAGGATATATATATATATATATGAGGATATATATATATATATATGAGGATATATATGTGGATATATATGAGGATATATATGTGGATATATATGAGGATATATATGTGGATATATATGAGGATATATATGTGGATATATATGAGGATATATATATATATATATATAGATATATATATATATATATATATATATATATATATATATATATATATATATATATACGTGAAGAGAGTATGTTGCTCACGCAAAAGACAAAGAAACTCTACCTTGGCCGTAAACGTTAACTTTGAGAAAAAGAGACTTGTGAAAGCAACTTTAATAACGACCACGTTTTCCGGCTCTCGGCACAGTCTTCAACGCGTCCTGCATAAGCGAGTCCAGATGTGGCAAAGAGCAGCGGTCCCGGATTGGAGAACCAATGGAAGGGAGAGAGCCAGGACGCTCGGAATGTGCTGCGTGTACGCCCAGAGCCCGCCAGGCACGGCCCTTGCACAGCACGGACCTCTTTTATGCTTTTATATTCCCTGGGGCTAACGTACGTGAGGCCCCACCGGGCGGCTGAGATTACCATCGCAAATTCAATCAAAGAGCTCGAAAAAGTCTCTCTCTGCCAATTGACAGAAAGCACTGAGCCAATATCATACAAGCGCGGGAGAAAGCACGGAAAGCACGGCACAGCTGGATTAACGAAGGCGGTACAAGGGAATGGAGTTACGAAGAGTTCAGCACGGATCGTGCTCAATTGTGGGAGAAGTGTCGATCCTCTCCACATCCTCTCACCACCCTTTCCACTCACCTCATCATCTCAGACACTCCAACCACTCACCTCATCCTCTAACCGCCCCTTTCACTCAACTCATCCTCTCACCGCCCCTTCCACTCACCTCATCCTCTCACCGTCCCTTCCACTCACCTCATCCTCTCACCGTCCCTTCCACTCACCTCATCCTCTCACCACCCTTTCCACTAACCTCATCCCCTCAGAAACTCAATCCACTCACCTAATCATCTCAGACACTCCAACCACTCACATCATCTCACTGCCCCTTCCACTCACCTCATCCTCAGAAACTCCAACCACTCACCTCATCATCTCACAGCCCCTTCCACTCACCTCATCCTCAGAAACTCCAACCCCTTCTACTCAACTCATCCTCTCACCTCATCATCTCACCACCCCTTCCACTCAACTCATCCCCTCAGAAACTCCAACCACTCACCTCATCCCCTCAGAAACTCCACCCACTCACCTCATCCCCTCAGAAACTCCAACCACTCACCTCATCATCTCACTGCCCCTTCCACTCACCTCATCCTCAGAAACTCCAACCCCTTCTACTCAACTCATCCTCTCACCTCCATCTCACCACCCCTTCCACTCACCTCATCGCCTCAGAAACTCAAACCACTCACCTCATCATCTCACTGCCCCTTCCACTCACCTCATTCCCTCAGAAACTCAAACCACTCACCTCATCATCCCACCACCCCTTCCACTCACCTCATCGCCTCAGAAACTCAAACCACTCACCTCATCATCCCACCACCCCTTCCACTCGCTTCATCCCCTCAGAAACGCCAACCACTCACCTCATCCCCTCAAACTCTCCAACCACTCACATCATCTCACTGCCCCTTCCACTCACCTCATCATCCCACCACCCCTTCCACTCGCCTCATCCCCTCAGAAACTCAAACCCTTCCACTCACCATGCACCTCACCTCATCATCTCACCGCCCCTTTCACTCACCTCATCCCCTCAAACTCCAACCACTCACCTAATCCTCTCCCGCCCCCTCCACTCACCTCATCCTCTCAGAAACTTCAACCACTCACCTCATCTCACCGCCCCTTCCACTCACCTCATCATCCCACCACCCCTTCATTCACCTCATCCTCTCAGAAACTCCAACCACTCACCTCATCATCTCACCACCCCTTTCACTCACCTCATCCCCTCAAACTCCAACCACTCACCTAATCCTCTCCCGCCCCCTCCACTCACCTCATCCTCTCAGAAACTTCAACCACTCACCTCATCTCACCGCCCCTTCCACTCACCTCATCATCCCACCACCCCTTCATTCACCTCATCCTCTCAGAAACTTCAACCACTCACCTCATCATCTCACCGCCCTTCCACTCATCATCTCACTGCCCCTTCTAATCACCTCCTCTCACAAACTCCAAGCACTCACCTCCTGGGTCCTCTCGTCACCTCCATCACTCCGGTTCAACCTCATTTCTATCCATACCTACCCACCCTCCCTGCTGCATTCATACCGACCAATAACAATTAGGACCGATGTCCTTTAACAGGTCACGATGCCGGGCAATGGCGCGAGTTCTGCCCACGTCCGAATATCAAGCACCGAGCTGCGGACCAGCAAACGTCAATCGCGACCGCAAATCCATAAGATTCCATCTCCAGCTTCATTCACAATTCACATCCCACGAGCACCTCCACAGCGCTCTCCGGATGAGAACTTCTGTGAAGTTGAGACGCCACACATCCAGGACCAAAAGTGAATGGCAGCGTGCTCCGAACGACAGTGAGGACTTACCCCGCTCTTCGTGTCGGACACGGCCGTCCTTGTTCCCGAGAGGGCTCGCGTAGAGCAACGGGAGATCGGCAGATCGCAAAGAGCGGAACACTACGGCTCCGCAGCGAATTCTTCGACCCGCCTGTAACCCCGCCTCTCCTCTTTCTAACCACGCCTACCCTCTGTATCCGCCCCGCCTCTCCTTTTCCTGACCACGCCTCCACGTCGAACACCGTGCATTTCACAAACCACGCTTCTTTATCTCCACGATCGTCCCGCCCGTTTTATCATTGAACCCCGTCTCCCAATACGTCATCGAATGGCAATACACCTTGTCCATCAGTGGATGGGTATATGTATCGCATGCAGAAATTCTCATGGCCCATCGGCCCTTGTAGTTGTACATGAGGTAAAAATCTAACAGCAACAACTCTTGGCACAGACTTCAACAACTGAATCTAAACAATTAATTGTTTATACGGCATATTGTGTGTGTCGGTGTGTGTGTGTGTGTGTGTGTGTGTGTGTGTGTGTGTATGTGTGTGTGTGTATGTGTGTGTGTGTGTGTGTGTGTGTGTGTGTGTGTGTGTGTGTGTGTGTGTGTGTGTGTGTGTGTGTGTGTGTGTGTGTGTGCGCTCGCTCACGCAGCATTCTCAACACATCCGCTAATTATACCCACCCTCATTTCAAATGTATTCAACATACAGTATTCCCTTTCTCACTGCATCCTTCACCATGCACAGTACTTTATAGTGCGTTTCTTTATCTTGTATTGAAACAGGTGAGTAAACTAAACTTAGAACAACCTGTTTCTCTTCCGTTACAACAAAGTCTATTTAATTGTAAAATACAATGACTGCATTATGTACGCCTATCTATTATAATTAAAAATAATAATAATAATAAAAGTACTTTGTATAGTAAATCCCAGGTTTCTATATTTTGAAAAACGTGTTTGACATTTACTATTTTCACTCCAGCATGTCTGGATAATTGTGAGAATAATTGAGAACATAATAATTGAGAATAACATAATTGAGTGAGAATAATTTTCACTCCAGTACAGTACCAGCAGGAGTACCCGGCGTTTCCGGGTGGAGGGGGGGGGGGGAAGGAGGAGGCGGGAGAGGGAGGGGTGAGGAATGGAGTGGGGGGAGTGGGATGCGAGAGGTGAGGGGAGAGGGAGGGGAAAGATATAATACATACACATCTTTTGGGGGGGGGGGCTTTGACAGGCCCCTCCGTTTTGGGGGAGGGTGGATGAGAAGGAGAAACTTTTTATCCGTGCAAAGAGTGCTTTAACCTCAGTGTTACCAAGCTAAAAAAGGAAGTTGTAATACCCTCTGCCACCATCACCAGGTGGCCCTACACGGTACACATTTACATAGAGAATTTCCGCCCCTGTCCCGGGGAAATTTCCGCCCCTGTCCCCAGGGCCGGCGCCAGACTATTTTGCGCCCTAGGCAAGGCCAGCTACATGCATCCCCTCCCCCCCCCCCCCCCCAATTTTTTTTTGCCAACTTCGATTATTAATTCTCCCGTTTTCCTGACTATGATCAATCCATGCGCCCAACGACGAAATGGCAGCAGCGTTTTGAACATGCCGGATGTGACGTATGGGAGGAGGCGCATGGGAGCAGGCTACATCCGTTTCAAACAGGATGTGACGTATGCCACGAAGCGTACATGCTCAAAATTAATCATTTACACTATTATGAACAATTAACTATTATATTTTCCTTTGATTATGTTTTTTCTTAAAACAATAATTTGGATAAAAACTGTGATCCTTTAAGGTTCAGTAATGCGCCCCTCTGATGTCTGCGCCCTAGGCGGTTGCCTAGTTGGCCTAATGGTAGCGCCGGCCCGACCTGTCCCCCACACCCCCGCATGAGGCCGCGGCCACATAGCCTATGTTAACCCCCAGACAACGTTGTATTTGTACTCTGAGGAAAGTATATAAGTGTTTATAGCTGGAGTATCCTGCGTTGCTCAACATTAACATATTTGAAATGAGGGCAAATATAATAGAAAAGCAATTAGATCCAAATCAGAATCCATCACAAATGTCAAATCATCATTTTCCTTTTCGTTGAATATCTGCTGCTGAATGTGCCGTTCATCACGTTTCTGAGTTAAGTGTGATGCCAATTAGGAAGAAGAAGAAGCCTTACTACCAACTTCGTACATTTCCGGAATTGTTTGATTTATTTGTGTTCAAATGTCTGGTGATTGTTTTGTATTTATTAATGCGAATGTGTACTTGTATATAACTGTCATTAATTTTAAAAAGGCTTAGGCACTATCGAGCGATTTTTTTTTAAATCCAAAAAAGCGAACTTTTTATTTTCAATTTTTTGGGGGGGGCATAAAACACTCCCAGGCACTCACTGATGAACCTCTGAAAGTTTGACGAAGATCCGTTCAGCCATCTCTGAGAAAAATAGCGACACAGACAGACAGACCATCAGCTCTCTTATATAGTAGATGACCACCAGCTTATTCTGATAATTGAGGTTCTTAATGAAATAATTGACCAATACAACACTGGAGTATCAGGAGCTGGAACCCAAATAGACAAAAATGGAGAAGCTGGAACCCTAGCAATGAGAGAGATCATGTTTCTGTGGAAGAATTCCCAAACTGAGTTAACATCAGGGGCAGTAGATATGGGAGACCAGTCCTGAAGAGAGATGGCTGCTTGCAGTCCCTGCCAATCTGCCTGAGTGAACCGCCAGACTCGCCGGTGCTGAGGCATCTCTCTGGGAATAGCCAGGGAGATGTTGACTTTCACAAGCACATGATCAGATGAACCTGTTGGGGCAGAATGGGAACAGGAGAATCATGGATCACATTTGTTGGAAAATTCGTCATTACCAAGTCCTAAAGGAAGAATGTGCCATTGGGAGAAATCAGGGATGAAAATTTCACTGATTTGGTGAAGCCCATGTTTGCATATCACACTTGGCAAGCACTCTAGACATCAAAAACCTCATTCAGAGTAATTGGTGAAGAGGATTGTTGAGTAACAGGTGTCCCTTTAAGATGACAAAGCCACAGGTTCCAACTTAATCATATCAAAATCTATACTACAAAAGTTAATTTGTATATTTAATTATTTGTTTATATATGCTTCAAAAACTAAAAAAACTGCAGAAACAAATCCAACCACATTTTGCATGTTGCCAAAAGGTACCCCAGGTATGGTTTCTGTCTGGGTGGCATATCTGGGTGAGACGGTTCAAGTTGGGAGGAAGACAGCAATTCTCTCAAATGTGTATCATACAGCACCCCCAGTGGTAGCGATTATTACAAATCAGCTTCATATATAAAGGAAGTTTAAGCAACATCACAGTGATGTTGAAATCTGAGTGAGAATAATTCGAAATTTTCAAAATGTTTCATTTCATTCAATTTAAACCAAAGCAAACAAAATGGGGTTTGGAGCAATTCGGAAGTGATTTTTGTTTTTCGACCACCATAGGGGGCACCTCCGGGACACAAAGGTGATCCCGGGGGAGGAGTCTGTTTCACAGCACCACTTGGTTGTCTGCGACATAAGGGTGAAAGGTGCGAGGAGAGCTCGGCGGGTGAAGTACCAACCGAGAATGAAGGTGTGGAGGTTGAAAGAGGTGACCGTGAGGGAGGCATTAAAAGAGAGGCTGAGTATGGTAGAGGATGATGTGGTTGAGCTTGAAAGTGGTTGGATGTCAATGAAAGGTAGTCTGTTGGGAGCCGTTGGTGAGGTATGTGGATGGACAAAAGGACCACCGAGGCACTCGGAAACATGGTGGTGGGATGAAGAAGTTGGAAAGAGGATTGACGAGAAGTGGAAGAAGTTCAAGGAGTGGCAGAAGGCGAAGGGAACGGGGGCAGAAGAGGCAGAGCATGAAAGTGATAAGGCAGCCAAGAAGGCTGCAAAGAAAGAGGTAGCAAAGGCGCAGGATGCATATAGGAAAATGTTCGGAGAACGCTTGGATTAGGAAGAGGGTCAGAGAGCGGTATTCAGGATTGCAAAGCAGATAGCGAAAGAGAGGTGCGATGTGATGGGGGTGAGTTGCTTGAAGGATGAAGTGGGACAAATCGTTGTGGACTCAGATGGAATTAAAGGAAGATGGAAGAGATATATGGAAATGCTGTTGAATGCAGAGAATGAATGGGATGGAAACATCGAGAGTAAGCCAGTTTTACGACCGACAGAGAAGATAAATGAGAGGGAAGTTGAGGAAGCAATAAATGCAATGAAGAGTAGAAAAGCGGGAGGGCCGACGGGAGTTGTGGGAGATATGTTGAAGGCAGCGGTAATTTGGGGTGTGAAGAGAATGACAGAGATCTGCAATCTGGTGGTGAAAGAGGCCGCATTCCAGTGGATTGGGAACTGCGTACCCTCGTCCCTCTATACAAGGGGAAAGGTGACCCTCTGGACTGTAGCTCATATAGAGCAATAAAGTTATTAGAGCATGGAATGAAGGTGTTGGAAAAGGTGTTGGAGAAGAGTATAAGGAAGAAAGTGAAGATCGATGAAATGCAGTTTGGATTTATGCCAGGAAGAGGAACAACAGACATGCTTTTTATTGTAAGGCAGTGGCAGGAGAAGTACATGTAGAAGAGGAAGAAGTTGTTTCTTGGGTTTGTTGATCTGGAGAAAGCATTCGATAGGGTTCCACACGAAGTAGTGACATGGGCATTAAGGAAGTTGGGACTGGAGGAATGGCTGATCAGAGAAGTGATGGCAATATATGAGAGAGCAAGTACAGCTGTAAGGACGAAGGACGGGAACAGTGGTGAGTTTGAGGTGAAGGTGGGAGTGCATCAGGGGTCGGTACTAAGTCCACTACTATTTGTAGCTGTGATGGAGGTGATGACTCGGAACGTAAAGGAGGGTTTACCGTGGGAGTTGTTCTATGCAGATGATCTGTTGTTGATTGGGGAGAGTATGGATGGACTGAAGGAGAAGATGAACAAGTGGAAGGAATGTATGGAGGCAAAAGGTCTGAAGGTGAATATCGGAAAGACGAAGGTGATGGCAAGTGGTAAAGCATGTGGTGAGGTGGAAAGAACTGGGAAGTGGCCGTGTGTTGTGTGCAGGAAGGGTGTCGTAGTGAACTCCATTCAATGTGCAATGTACGCTGAGTGGGTTCATCAAAAATGTAATGGTTTGAGAGGGTCATTAACCAGTTTGGCAGGTACATTCAAGTGTAAGGTGTGCACAGAGGGAGCTGCAGATGGAGAAAATGTTGAGTTGGATCTTGGAGACGACGCTGAAGCTGGAAGATCTGAAAACATTTTGCTACCGAGGAAACATGCTGAATGGAGAAGGTGGATTAGACTTGGCAACGGTTGCTGGAGTGAGATGTGCATGGAAGATGTTTCGGGAACTGAGTGGCGTGCTGACGAGGAGGGGAGTGTCGTTGAAGCTGAAGGGAAAGGTATATGCGAGAGGTTGCATTGAGCTACGAAGCATGTGTGAGAAGTGTTATGATTTATGGGAGCGAGACATGGGTAATGAACGTAGAGCAGCAACGAAGGCTGTAAAGGGTGGAAATGCGAATGGTTCGGTGGATGTGTGGAGTATAGTTGAGAGAGAGGAAGACAAATGATGAATTGCCAAAGATGATGGGAATAGAGCCTGTGATTGATGCTGTGAAGAGAAACAGGTTGAGAAGGTTTGGTCATGTGTTGAGGAAGGATGAAAGTGACTGGTTGAGAAGAGTGATGGAAATGAATGTAGGAGGAAGTAGAGGATGGGGAAGACCGAGAAAGACTTGGCTAAAATGGTCGAAGAAGAAATGCGGCAAGGGGGTTAACAAGGGGAGATGCAGAAAATAGGGCAAAATGGAGAACATTGTCATGGGGCCCGCAAGGCTAACCCCCACTCTAGCAGAGAAAATGGCCTTAAAATGCCTGTTTTTGTTGTTGACCACCATATTTGGCTGTTGAAGGTGGTTGCAGGGTGTGTCCAAGAGGTACGCAGACTCCACTCGAAGCTGTCTTGCCTGGGTTTCAATCTCGGCCCAGCTATCAACTGTCATCTCGGTGTTTCACATGCAGGGCAAGGCATCAGTGTGTGCTCTATCCGTTTTAATTGCTGAGCATCAAACAAGGAAGCAGTGCGTATCATTTTAGAAGTCTTTGGTATGTCTTGGCCAGTGTTCACACCTTCCTCCCAGACTCAGAGAAGACGCTCTGACAATGACTCCATCGAAGCCTTGAAACATTAATTTACTGATTTTTTTGGATAGTCTATAGAGGTATGCACATCCGCTTTTGAGCTGTTTAGCCTGGGTTCAAATCTTGGCTCAACTATAAAATGCCATCCCAGTGTTTCACAAGCAGTGATTCATCAATGCGTGCGCCGTCAGACGTTAAACTGGGAAGCCTGTCTGCCGGTGTTCGTTGGTGGGCGTTAAAGATCCCACGGTGTCCTTCGTGAAGAGTAGGCAAGCTTTTGACTACGTCCTGCCCAAATTATAAATTCCTGCCTTAACCTTAGTCGAACCTTAGGCGTGGCCAGCCGGTTAGTCTTTTTGGAAATTATCTCTCAACTGAACCTCGTGCTTCACCTTCATTTACTGAGTGTGATTAATTTACTTTCGGTGATAATCGCTCACACTCACAAAGCTCACAAAGCAGAAAAAAGTGACAATCCTCTAGTTTGGCACCAGAAGAGCCTAAACCAGGCCTAATAAGATTTGAAGGTTTTCACCCCTGACTGTCTATCTGTTTGTCTGCGTTTGTTACTTGCGAAAATCGAAGATTTTTCAAGTATATTGGTTGGTCTTGTGCGTTGTTCTGTCTCTCTGTCTCTCTGTCTGTCTGTCTGTCTGTATGCCATTCACCTACAAGTCACAATTTTAACCCGATCTTTACGAAGCTTCACCAAATGGTAGAGTTGACCATAAGGAAGATCCCTATCGATTTTGAGGTCAAAAGGTCAGCCTTGGCCAAATTTGTCAAATTTCTAAAATCCTCAATTTTTATCCGATTGACTTGAAATTTCAAAAGGATTTACATATCAGGTCACTGAATTCATCCACCAATTATTTTTGAGGTCAACATCGGCCAAAAGGTCAACATAAGCCAAAGGTCAACAACTTAGATGAAGTTTCTAAAATCCTCAATTTTCATCCAATTGACTTGAAGTTTGAACAGGATTTGCATATCCGGTCACTTAATTCAACCAGCAATTATTTTAAAGGTCTAAAGGTGAAAAAGTCAACATGGGCCAAATTTCTAAAATTGTCAATTTTAATCTGATTGACTTTAAATTTGAAGAGGATTTGCATACTTGATCATTGAATTCAACCACCAATAACTTTTTAGATCAACATATGCCAAAGGTCAACAACAGGTGAAATTTCTAAAATATTCAATTTTCATCTGATTGACTTTAAATTTGAAGACGATTTACATATCAGGTCATTGAATTCAACCACCAACTATTTTGAGCTCAAAATAAGCCAAAAGGTCAATGTATGTATGTATGCCAAAGGTCAACAACTCATTTTAAGGATTTCGCAAGTATCGTGCTGTGCACGACATATTTCTTGTTTGTTTGTCTGTGAGCAGGAAAGCTCAAAAAGTTATGGACAGATTCAAACAAAATTTGGTTCACGTGTTGAGTGTGTATGACAAGGACAAATTGGTTCGATTTTTGTGAATACCCGGTTACTGATTCGGATATGGATCTTTATAGGAATGTTTTTTTGTTTGTTTTAAGTGATTTTTTCACTGTTTAGAGATTCTGCGAAAAACGATATGTAGCACGATGTCCCAAACAATTATGAATTGAGCTGGACAAAAATTGGTGGATGAGTTGGGCAGGTGACAAGAACAAGCTGATCAGATTTTCGTTCAGACCTGGATCCAGATCCGGCCAATCAGTGGAAACAAAACGTAAACTGTTCAGCCTGGCGGAGGTATGCGCTCTACCGAATGTCTTTCTAGTTTGTTATTAATCAATAATTATTCATGCACATTTGGGCAAAACGCCATTCCCTTGATGATGCATTAATGCCTGGATGTTATAAACGTTGCATGTTTACCACAAAGGATAACTCAGGAGCAGATAGGTTATCTGAGTAATCTGGGTGAAATCAGACTAGAAAGTGTCATTCTGCCAAAAGGATCACTACATTGTGAAACATGCAGTTGTATATATATGTGCTGACTGGCTCTGACTAAAGATTACCCTACCATATGATATTTTGCAAAAAATGATAATAAATAGAACCCTTGTACTGATACACAACAGCCAAATAGATGGCGCCAACCGATAACTACAAAAATGGAATGCGGTACAAGTGTGAGACAGTTGAGAAAAAAAATTAGTCTATTATTTCGGCCTAAAGATGGGAACAATAATATTTCAGTTATCCTTCAGCCAAATAACTTAAGAAGTTTTTCAAGTGTTGAAGCTTATAAGAACGTTCTTGCAGAGATCATGCTAACACATTTTTCAGGGATTTGGTAACAAGTTGGAATTTAAAACTAACACTAGAAAGCATCTGAAAATGCAAAGCCCGTCCACGTCCACTTTGTATTCAGACTTCTTCTTCCGTATGCTAAATATGACGAAAACAGCTTTTAAAAAATACAAAAAATTGACGATTTAGGCGATCTTGACCTCAAAAGCAATATGAAAACCCTGCTCAAATTTCAAGTCAATCGATTGAAAATTGATGATGTTATGCAACCTTGACCTTTCGATCTAAAAAAAAACCAATCTGCTTATAGGTTTTGATTGGTGAACAAATTCAGTGACCCAATATGCAAATTCTTAAAAATTCAGGTCATTATCAATTGGATGAAAATTGACGATTTTATGTGATGCTGACCTTTGACCTTTTGACGAAATTATTGATTGATTCGATTGGAGTCCACCAATGGCCAATTCAATTGATTGGACATAATTTAGAAAACCACACTTTTCTATAAAAGGTCCCACAGTTGACTGCATGTCAGAGAATAAATTCCACCATGAAGTCCAAGGAACTGTCTATAGAACTCCAAGATATAATTGTGAGGAGGCATAGATCTGGGGAAGAGTATAAAACCATTCCTAGTGTTGAAAGTTCAAAGAAGCACAGTGAGCTCCATCATTAGGAGATGGAAAGAATATGGAGCTACCTAGACTCTTCCGAGAGCTGGCCAACTGACCTAACTGAGCAATCGGGCAAGAGGAAGATGGGAGGACCACTTTGAAATAACTACAGAGTTCCTTGTTTGACAGGGGAGAACATGCGTGAAAGACAACAGTCTCTGCAGCACTTCACAAATCTACACTTTATGGGAGAGTGTCCAGACGGAAGCCACTCCTGAGAAAAAGGCACATGACAGCACACCTGGAGTTTGCAAAAAGGCACATGAAAGACTCAGAACATGAGGCAAAAGATTCTGTGGTCTGATGAGTTGAAAATTGAACTATTTGTCTTGAATGCGTCTGGTGGAAACTGAGGCACAGCTCATCACCCGTCTAACACCTTCCCTACCGTAAAACATGGTGGTGGCAGCATCATGATATGGGGATTATTTTCAGTGGCAGGGAATGGGAGACTTGTAAGGATAGAGGGAACAACGATGAGCCAAATGCAAGCAAAATCTTGAGGAGAACCTGCTTCAGAGTGGAAAAGACCTTAGACTGCAGGAAAGATTTATGTTCCAACAAGACGATGCCCCCAAGCATACAACCAAAGCAACACTGGAATGGCTTCAGACTAAGAACGTAAAAGTCCTTAAGTGGCCCAGCCAAAGCCCAGACTTGAATCCCATTGAAAATCTGTGGAAATACCTGTAGATTGCTATTCACCGAAACTCCCCATCCAGCTTGACAGAGCTTGCGCCAATCTGCAAGAAAGAATGGGATAAACTCCCCAAATCCAGATGTGTGAAGCTGACACAGATATACCGAAGAAGACTTGAAGCTGTAATTGCTGCCAAAGGCGCTTTGACAAAGTATTGACTCAGAGGGCTGAATACTTACTTAAATTCGATATTTCTGTATTTCATTTTCAAGAAATTTGTACAACATTTCAAAATGATGTTTCACCTTGTCATTACGGGTTATTTTGAGCAGATCGGTGACAAAAGATTTACATTTAATCCATTTAAATTCAGGCTGTATCACAACAAAAATGTGAAAAAGTCAAGAGGTGTGAATACTTTCTGAAGGCACTGTGTATATATATATTGTTACGGATCGGGGATTAAAGATGTTATTTTACCGAGCGGTTTGGTATTACCGCGTCTGAACAGTTACTCCCCGCTTAAAACCCGATTTCACCCAAACGTTGGCCGGATCGCACCGCAGCTAGTCAATAGGGAAAAGACAAAGGCGACACGGATGTGAAGAAGAAGAAGGAATAAAACGAGAAGACGTACAGACGAGTAATGGGATTAATTATTTACACAAGCAAAAAGGAGCAATCAAGGTTTATTTACAACACATAAGACGCAGGTGACACAGTGCAAATATTAACTTATACCAGCATAATTAACCCAGGACAGAACAAACAGAACAAACTCACGTACACAAGAAGGATGGAAAGGCAGGAGGTGGATGGCTGGAAGGAGGTGTGTCCAAGGGGGTCCTGCAGCTCAACCGGCGCGTTTAGCAGCCGCCGTTCCTTTACGGCCCTGCTCCAAACCGCCGTTCAGGCCCCCAAGCTGCTGTTGTGGCTGCTGTGTACGTCGCGTGCTTTGCCAGGCCTTGTCCGACTCGTCTGGTCCAAACCCTCAACTCGTTCTTGGTCCACTCACTCTTTACCACCGACTCCTCACCGCAACCAACGCAACCAACTGACCACCACCACCGACTCCTCACCGCAACCAACTGACCACCGACTCCACTGAGGCACTGACTGACTCCTCACGACTCTCTCCACGACCAACTCACGACTCACTTGCGTGCGCGCCTTTTTATAGCGCCTCCGGCAATTAAGCCGCCGGCCTTTTGGACACGCCCATCGGGGTGCTCACCTCGGCCCTGGTTGGTCGCGCAACCCTCTGGCTCCGCCCTTGATGACGACGGGCGGGCACGCCTTTCTTCTCCGATTCGAGCACATGTTCAATGGCGGTTATTGGAGGGGAGGTAATTCGGCAATCGAGGCCCGGCAATGACGGAAGGGGGTGTAAAAGGAAATGGAGATTTTGGGGATGGGAAGGAAAGGGGATCTATTCTCTTTCACTGGTGCAATGGAGTACTTCAATTAATGGGAGACACAGCCTTACTCTAAAACACAGAATAAGAGATAACTATCAACAGGGGTATTCTATTATTTGGCTGATGTGTATGCTTGTGGACTAATTATGGGATGCCCTTTCACCTTTACACAGCTCCGGAGGTAGGGGGGCGCAGAATAAACAATAATAATAATAGTACAGCACACAATCAAAAAATATACAGTCCTCATACCCGCAACACTGCACCCTCCTCCTCTTAGGCACGTCCCGGGCCTACAACTTTTATTTAGTGTGACACGTAGGTGTAGTTCCCTCTACTTTTAACCTGACCCTGAGTGCGACAGTTTTAAAACATAAATAAATGTGTCCCGCTGCTCCATTGCACCCTGCCTAACAGACTTACGCCCACAGTTAACCGAATTGCGGAATGGTCTTCAAACTATACACTGACGGTGGGAAGCATTATTTACAATGACGCTATTTTTATTTACAAAACTAACCCAGGACCTGTAATTGTTCTTTCTGGGGGGGGAGACAGTCTGCTCTGCATCGACGCACCATGAAAGCACCCAAAAATGCACCAAAAGCACCACAAGCACCACAAAGCACCAAAAGCACCACTCGGTGCGCAGTCACCATGGTTCATAATAAACACAACAAAACAACTGGTGGTGGTCTTCTCTTTCTCTGCTGGGCCGATGTTCTTCCCGACGTCTTCTGGCTTCATGCGGCCTACTTGGAAATATAAAAAAAAGCACAACTTGTGTTCGTTTTTTATTTAGGGCCTCAGGGGCCAACTAAGGGTGGTCCATCTGTTTGGCATAGGTGCCACCTTACCGAGGTCCGCAAGCAAGATTCCCTGGCCACTATGGCCGGTCTCCAACAGAGGTGCCCTGCCCCAGAACCTGGGGTCCATCAAGTGGTACTTGGCCGCAGAACAGCGGTCCATAAAGTGGTACATCAACGCAATGCATGCTGGTTCTGGGAATCTCGGGCGCACAATGGCCACCTCACGCACGCTCCCCTCGGCACCCAATGGCGCACAGGTCCTCAAGTGGGAGACAAAAGGGGGGAAGACAATTGAGCGAGGGGTAAGGTCACAAGGGTACACGTCAATAAGGCAATGCAAGGCGAAATGCGTACGGAGGGCGAAGTGAGAAAGCTCGTCCCTACCGTACGTCACCCCCCTGTCACCTACACTACCCTTGCCCTTACCCCATATTTACAAAATCTACCCATTTACAAATTCGTCACTACTGTCACGTCTTCCCCATATTTCCCCTATACCAAATTCGTCTCCACAATCCCTCTACTTCAAAATTTGCCATCACCAAATTCATCATCAATCCTCATAAGGAGGAAGAGATGGAACAACAAAGCACAATGTCACACCCACGTCATGATGCGTCTCACATTCCAAACATCTGCATCAAAAATAATTAAACATGGCATGGTGTGGAGTACCTGTCACCTCAGGTGAGTGGATGCAGATGGTGCGAGGAGATCTTTCATCCTAACTATCCTCTAAATGATTTTAACACACTTTACACTACCCGGGGTCTTTCCCTGCCAATCCATTGGCCAACTTACACTATGGGTTCTAAAAACCAATTCCCATTGACCAAACTGTGGTGCTTCTCAATTTGGGGTCTCACTCCCCCGATTCATCTCCCGGTGCCCTCGCACAATTTCTGGGCTGCGACGTGTAGCTCTCCCAGCAGGTCTACCCACCTGCACACCTCCACCACTGCAGTTGCCACCCGAGCTTACCTAGCTCCTCACCCTAACCTAACTAACTGGGGAAGGCCCTCTCCTGGCTCTGTCACCCTTTGGTGCCCTCTGGCACTGGGCTACCCGGGTCCGTCCTCCGGATCCTCGGGCCCCATCCACAACTACCGGCTCCCAGAGCCCACCTGCGGCCTCACCTGGCCGACATCCTCACAGTGGTGGAGTGCCCAAACCAACTACACACACTAACAGGCTACACGCCCAGCCATTTCCACAACACTAATGCACCCATCCAAAGACCATTCTTTCACCCACACCACAGATGCCAATATCCAACCACAATTTACCTGTACCCTCTACCTAACACTTACTCTACCCGCCCCGGGTATCCGTGATGGGGGTCCACTCTTCCCCCATTCACACCTTCGCACCATCCACTCCACTCCACAATTTCCACCATACTCACTCCACGACCATCCATTCCTATACTCCATACCATTTATTCCATACACCTGTCCTCCATTCACCTGTCGTTGCACACCTGTGCAATCATACCTGGTGCCACCTGCACCCTCCTTTCTTCCTGGACCATTTGGTCATCACAATACACATCATCATCACTCACTCATACACTGCTCCATACACCTGTTCAGTTGCACACCTGTGCAATCACACCTGTTCAATCACACCTGTTCAATCTTCAAACACACGGCATCATCTCAGCTAACTACTCCCCCTCTGAAACTTGCGCTTCCCAGTCGTCCCTTTAAACTATTGCGCTCCCACGTCATTATAATCCACACTAAACTACCTGCGTCCCCACTACAGGTATCAGTCACTAACTAAACTTAACGTTACCTAATGTCATCTTCGCTAGATCCCTACACACGATATATCCTAACCCACCCGGGCTAGTTTTCACTGCCATCAACCCCATAAGCTATAGCGCATTTGCCCCACCGTCTGTGAGGGATGGTGGATTTGCCATCCCACCACATCGGGGGTCTCTCACTATAAATTTTGTTCGTCCAAATTCAATAAATCAAAAATTCTGCCAATCATCTGCCAATCACCGTACCAATCATCAAATTTCGCCTTTTTCTAATTTTGGGTCCAAAACACTATCCTCATCACCCGTCTACTTATTACATCCTCTCGGTGCGCCAATTCACGTCGACAGCCCGGCTTCGTACAGCCGAGCAATGAATACGGGTTGTTTTGTGCCAGCGGCTGGATACGTCCCGCATTCGTGGCAGGGACGGGGGCTTACCCGGGCCGAGATCCCACGCACCACCTCGGCGTGGAGCCATCCAATGTCCCGATCTCGACCTGCCGGCACGTCTCAACAGAAAGTGGTCGCCATGACGACCCTTCCTATCGGGCTGCCCGCTCCGCCTAGTGGAGCCCGGACGCGGCCGTTCCAAGCGAGGAACAGCGTGGATCGCGTACGGCGGTTCTTTCGAAACCGCCGTGGTTCGGATCCCCGCTGGTCCTCGCGGCACGCGAAGCTGCCCGACGCGCACCGAGGGCCCGATTCGGCTATAAGTCGTTCTAACCTCTAACCCGGTTACCGTCGATGCCTCACCTGGATGCTTACAAGCATACGCTACCCCTTTCTTGCTCATACCTCCAGCTGTTCCCATGCTCCTCGTACCTTTCCTTACACACCTCGGTACACTCATTCCACTCACAGCCTTGGTCACACACCTGACCACCGAACACCTTGGCACACATTCGTCGCTCGCACACCTCACCAACACACCTCTTCGCGCCCCCTCCTCGGTCACCTCCTCTGTGACAATCACAGGTGTGCTCTCACTCGCACACCCAACCACGTGCCTCACTACCAATTCCAGCGTGCATTCCCACTCACGCTCTACCATTCCAGGTGTGCATCCTTCCATTCCAGGTGTGCATCCTCGCTCACCTGTCACAACCAACTCACGCTCCTTGTCACTCTCACGACTTTCACCTCCATTCTTGACAGCGCACTTACCCTTACTCTCGACAGCGCACTCTTTCCTCATGCACCTGTCCGTTACACACCTTTCTCGCGCATCCTCTCACGCACACTCTTTCGTTACATCCTCTGTAACTCTCACCACAGGCGTGCATTCTCCTTCACTCTTGACAGCGCACTCTTTCCCCATGCACCTGTCCGTTACACACCTTTCTCGCGCATCCTCTTGCGCACACTCTTTCGTTACTTCCTCCGTAACACTTACCACACCGCGCTTCCATGTACCCCCTCGCACACGCGCTACGACCGACTCGCTCTCGACAGCACACTCACTCCTTGGCGTGCACTTTTTCCTCACACACCCCATGGTCGGACATTCTCGCACACCTCTTTTTTCGCACACCAGACCTGTCGCACACTTCACCAACGGCCTTTCACGAACACCCGGATCCAAACCAATCCCCAAGCCGACTGAAGCTTTCCTCACATCATATACATTGCCACTCACTTCCGTACCTCGTCGTCGCACCTCCTTTGCCACCTGCAAACTCTTTATTTGGTTAGTGAGCATCACATCATGAGTTGAGCACCGACCTTGCACATATTCCATCACCTCCTCCTGGATTTCTCTTTTAGTTTCTGTCCGTCCCTTCTTAATTTCACTCACCTCTTCTTCCACTTCCTCTAATTTTTGTTTAACCTCTTTTATTTCTCGGTGCGTCTCCTCAAGTTCGTCCTCTAAGGCTACCGTGACCGTCTCTATGTGCATCCTCACCTGCCGGTCCTTTGTCTCCATTATCTCTGTCACCTCGTCCACCCTCATTGTCAGTTCCTCACGTACCATCTGACATTGCCTCTGCGTCGCTATTAATTCGTTTTTAATTTCTTTTTGTGTCGCCTTTAACCCTCCTAGTACCGCAGTGTTCTTTTGAACCTGCTCCACTAGTTCTTTTTGTCCCTCCGTCAGCTGTTCCACCTCCTCCGTCAGATCTTCTATTCCCCCTTGTAACTTTGCCGTATTATTCCTCACTTCTTTCTCCATACGCTTCTCACCTCGCTTTACCTCCTCGCGTAGCCCCGAGACCTCCTCACCCACACCTCGTCATATCTCCTCCTTCATCTCCTCCCTTTCTTTTGTAGATGCCGCCCTCATCTGTCCCAATTCATCCCTCTGAGCATCCAGTTTGGTTTCTACCCCGATTTTTACCTCCTCTATCTGCTCTCCCATTTGTTTAATTTCTCTGGCGGATTGCTCCCCTATCTCCCGCAATTTGTCTTCCATCCTATTTTCTAGCCCCATTAACCCATTCTTTACCTCTTTTATCCCGTTGTCTAACGCCTCACCGGTACCCCTCACTTCGTCCCTCATTACCCCCATTTGGCCCTCCAATCGCTCACCCAATCGCTCACTATCAGCCCTCATTACCCCCATTTGCTCACTCTGAGCCTCTATACTGTTTTTCAAACCTCCAATTTGGTCTCCCATTTGTCCCATAAGGGCCCTCATTTGCAGGAAAAAAGGTTCGAATCCACCAGCGGCGCTGCTACGGTCACGGGCGTCGTGGCCATGTGCGAGGCGCCATTTTGCGCGCCCGTAACCTCGTGCGCGAGGGCGCCATTATGTGCGCCTGATACCCCCTCAACCGCCTCCTCATTGCTCCACTCCATTTGATCCTGGGTTACTCCTAACCCCTCTATCTCTCCCACCGGCATCCCGTCGCCTTGACCAGCCATGGCGCGATTTCAAAGTTCAGGTTTTGTAAAACAAAACAAATTTCGGCCGCTCCAAATTTTGACCAAATTTTTTCTAGATGTTTTAAAAATTTGGTTCGGGCCCCGAATCCCACTCCTGACACCAATTGTTACGGATCGGGGATTAAAGATGTTATTTTACCGAGCGGTTTGGTATTACCGCGTCCGAACAGTTACTCCCCGCTTAAAACCCGATTTCACCCAAACGTTGGCCGGATCGCACCGCAGCTAGTCAATAGGGAAAAGACAAAGGCGACACGGGTGTGAAGAAGAAGAAGGAATAAAACGAGAAGACGTACAGACGAGTAATGGGATTTATTATTTACACAAGCAAAAAGGAGCAATCAAGGTTTATTTACAACACATAAGACGCAGGTGACACAGTGCAAATATTAACTTATACCAGCTTAATTAACCCAGGACAGAACAAACTCACGTACACAAGAAGGATGGAAAGGCAGGAGGTGGATGGCTGGAAGGAGGTGTGTCCAAGGGGGTCCTGCAGCTCAACCGGCGCGTTTAGCAGCCGCCGTTCCTTTACGGCCCTGCTCCAAACCGCCGTTCAGGCCCCCAAGCTGCTGTTGTGGCTGCTGTGTACGTCGCGTGCTTTGCCAGGCCTTGTCCGACTCGTCTGGTCCAAACCCTCAACTCGTTCTTGGTCCACTCACTCTTTACCACCGACTCCTCACCGCAACCAACGCAACCAACTGACCACCACCACCGACTCCTCACTGCAACCAACTGACCACCGACTCCACTGAGGCACTGACTGACTCCTCACGACTCTCTCCACGACCAACTCACGACTCACTTGCGTGCGCGCCTTTTTATAGCGCCTCCGGCGATTAAGCCGCCGGCCTTTTGGACACGCCCATCGGGGTGCTCACCTCGGCCCTGGTTGGTCGCGCGACCCTCTGGCTCCGCCCTTGATGACGACGGGCGGGCACGCCTTTCTTCTCCGATTCGAGCACATGTTCAATGGCGGTTATTGGAGGGGAGGTAATTCGGCAATCGAGGCCCGGCAATGACGGAAGGGGGTGTAAAAGGAAATGGAGATTTTGGGGATGGGAAGGAAAGGGGATCTATTCTCTTTCACTGGTGCAATGGAGTACTTCAATTAATGGGAGACACAGCCTTACTCTAAAACACAGAATAAGAGATAACTATCAACAGGGGTATTCTAATATTTGGCTGATGTGTATGCTTGTGGACTAATTATGGGATGCCCTTTCACCTTTACACAGCTCCGGAGGTAGGGGGGCGCAGAATAAACAATAATAATAATAGTACAGCACACAATCAAAAAATATACAGTCCTCATACCCGCAACAATATATATATATATATATAATTATATATATTGTTGCGGTTTTGTAAATAAAGGCAACCCCCTCCCCCCCCCCCCCCCCCATAGTTAGTTACACCACAACATGTAGCCTTGCTTAGTTAGTTATTTCTTATTAAATGTGAAGTATAGTCTCCTTCCCAGTGTTAGTATGCGTTGAGGCAAGCAGGCAGGATAATGGTAGGCCTCATTGAAGCCTAAAGGGCCTGGTAATGGGCATAGGACAGGCCTTGCAGGCCCGAGGGAGGAGCTGGAGGGCGTGGCCGGTGAGCAGCGAGCAACCAATGGGAGCTGAAGGGAGTGGCCGAGGGTGACCAATAAGGGGCTGTCACGACACATGACCCCAGTCGGCCAATGGAGGCCCGTGGAACATTCGAGTGGGGCTCCGGGGGGGCTAAAAAAAGCCGGCCTGGACCCCCGCTCTCTCTCTCTCTCTCTGGATTCTCTGGCTCGGACTCTGAACTCTCTCTTGCAGTTGCCCCGATCTCTCTGCCTGGACTCCCTGCACGTGCGCTCTGCCTCGCTGACCTTGAGATACGCTCCTCGGAATCCTGCTACATGCACGACCGTGATCAACGCCCCTGCCACGAACATCCCCGGCTGTAGTGTCCTGGGGTTGGAGCGATCCTTGGGGGTATCCGCCAAATGAGCCCGTCCGGGCAAACTGCACGAGCGACCGCGCTTTGGGCGCATTCCCCTCTTCCTTCCCTTCCCCGAACGAATCTGAGGGCCCTTGTCTGGGAACGTAGGTAAGGCCGTTAAGATTCTTCGCTGTGTCCTTTTCCTGTGAATATTGTAATAAATCCTGTGGTTTGTTTCCAACCTGGCCGTAATTGTCCTTTCACCATTGGCCTAGCATTGCACGAATTAAAACCGCTCGATCGGGTTCAATAGGTGATTAACGGCACGAGTTACATGACGCACAAACCGCTCGGACGTTCAATACCAGCGTGACTCGTGCGAGGTTCAGTCCCCGTTCTCACGGCTCCGTGTGTCGAAGGTACTCGGGTCGTGACCGTTAACCCTTCCACGCGTAGCTGCGGGCTTGGCGGCTGGAATTGCTTAGCAATCCGTCCACCATGAGTATAGTGTTGGTGGCGGCCTCGTGGACTCGGAGCTCTAGGGGGAGCAGGGCTTAACCCCCCCTCAGTACGTCGATGAGCTCGAGATCCGCAACAATATATACACTCACGTGAAAAAGTAAGTACACCCCAAGTAAAGTTTTGACTTTTTCAACATATTTCAACATACAGCTATTTGATCTTTATTTCAACAATATTGATAGATAACGGTGATATAATATAACAAATATCATGAAACATTTACATTTTGTAGTCCATTGTATAATTGAAATAAACATAAATGCAAATTTCGCATGTGGAAAAAGTAAGTACACCCCAACATTTATCACTACTTCAAATACCTAAAATTAGAATCAGGTGCACCAGCTCAGGTGCAAATGATTAGAACATCGTTAGAGAGGATCTTGGAGGAACCTGTCTTATTTAAACCTCAGAGATTTAGTTTGGTTTGCTCTTTGTTGTTGAAGTGTGCGGCGTCCCCATGCCGAGATCAAAAGAGCTCTCTGAGGCCTTCAGAAAGAAGGTTATAGATGCCTACGAGTCTGGGAATGGATTTTAAAGATCTTAAAACTGAATGGATTTTAAAACTGCATACTTGCAGTTTACGTGAAATCTAACCATTGACAATGTACCTGAGTGAAACCTTTCCGATGTTATCAATGTGGAAAATACCCTGAAAAGAAGACCGAAAGTCTAACAGCCGCATAGCCGGGCCTGGTGCGGATACCAGTTAGCAAATTATGTAGGTATTAAAAATTTTTGAAGTACTGTAAGTTTCTAAGCTGTCTGTCAACCAAGTAAGTGAAGAGATTGCATTGAGACACTGGTTTATTCTATATGTTTCCAGTCAACAATGAACCACCATACACTGCTTCAATCCAGTAACTTTACAGTCACGACAAAGGGATTGCAGTGTTATGATTATATTTACTATATTATTATTATTATTATCAATCTTATTATTATTATGAAAACGACGTTACTGTATTGAGAAACCTGGGCTAATTTTTTCGAAGCGGCCTGAAGTGAAGGTGGGACATGAAAGCATGAAGCCTAAGGCCTATACGTAGGCCTACTGTGTCATTAGAAGATCCTTAACGCTGATGGTTTCGATATTTGATGGTCTTTCAAAAAATCGGTTTGTTTGTGCTTCACACTGAATGAAAAACGTAAAAGTAGAGCATGGCGATTGTGATATATGACAGGTTCGACGATATGTTCGGCATGAACGGCATAGAAATCAAAATGGCGGTGTGTGGAATCAGCGTTATACCGTAATGACATCACAGACATAGTCACATCACATCACCTCTGTCATGTGACCAGATCCTCAGCTCTGATCAGTGTACGTTTGTGAGGGCCATATATACATACTACATATATGCATACATACTGTACATATATACATACACACATACATACATACACATACACACATACATATATACATACATACATACATACACATACACACATACATATATACATACATACATACATACATACATACACACATAGATGCATACATACATACATACATATATACATACATACATACATACATACATACATACATACATACACACATACATACATATACACATACATACATACATACATACATACATACACATACACACATACATATATACATACATACACACATACATACATACATACATACATACATACATACATACACACATAGATGCATACATACATAGTGTTGTGGTTTTGAGTTTTGTACAGTCAGTATAATAAAGGTTAAAATTTCCCCCTCATAGTTAGTCACACAAGCAACATGTAGCCTCGCGATAGTGTAGTTATTTCTTAGTATTTGTGAGCTTAGTCCTTTTCCTATGTTAGTTCTGCGTTGAGTAGAGTAAGGAGAATAGGTCCTACTTCTACTGACTCTCCAGCCTCCCTAGCCTCATGCCCCTTTGCGCTGACTTTGGTTCATTTTGGGCGAATTAACACGAGGCAGGCTTAGGAGAGTCGGGGCGGAGCCGAATGAGGGGCGGCAGAGGAGCTGACGGTAAGCACGAGCCGCCAATCAGGGCTCAGAGGTTGTGGCGGAAGCACTGCATCACAGGGCGTGGTTGGAAGGTTCGAGAGTGTTCGAGAAGGTTCGAGGGAGTATCTATATAACCCATCGCGCAAAGCCCCCTGAGAGGACTTGAGGACTCGCAGCAGTAAGAGGACTAGCGCGGGAGGCCTCACTGATGAGAAGGACTCGCTGATGAACGGAGGACTCGCGCGCACTGACCAACCAGGAGGAATCGTTGACGAGCAGGAGTTGAGAGCGTCAAAGAACTTTGAGAGATACGCGGGTGAAGAAAGACGTGCATGAACCGGAATACGCGCTATTATGAAGTGACGCTCGGTTGAGCTGGAGGCCGAGCCGCGTACAGTGCATTAAGTCGCGCGAGTGATAACTACTGTGTAATCGCCAGCCGCACTGAGAGACGCGCACTTTCCCTTATACCTCATCGGCTGCTTTTGTTCGGGAGACGCGCTACGAGGTTCCTTCCACCACCTGCTGCCATCTTCGCGGGACGTTCTGGGACCGTGGAGAGCCGGACGGGGCCGTTCCTGGACGACCACGTCGACGCGTTTGGCTGAACATCAACCCATCTGCAATTTCCTGTGTGAGTGTGACAGACCCAAGTCTGGGAAGTACGATAAGACTGTCTAAGTGCTGCTCTGTGTCTCTGCGTCCCGATCATTGTATATACGTGTGGGAATAATTAAACCTGTGTTCTTCCTTTTTCCATTTGATCGTTCCTGTGATTTCCTCATTGGCTAAGCGTGGTACGAATAGAACCGCTCGAATCGGGTTCCACTACCTAAACTGCACGGACCACGTGGTACTCAATCCACTCGGCATACCCAAACCACACGTGGCTCATACGAGGCTTGCTTCCTCGCTTCCGTGGCGGCGCAGGGATTTAGGTACGAGCGAGACTTTGTCCCAAAACCCTACTTTGCGTTTTGCCTGTAAGAGGCGTTTCAAGTCTCTCGGTTCCGCCAAGCCCAGAAAGAACAAGGGGATTAATCCCCCCTTGGTAAGTGTAAGAAGGGCGGCGGAGAACCGTAACAATACATACACACATACATATATACATATATACATACATACATAAATACATACATACATACATACATGCATGCATGCATACATACATACATACACACATAGATACATACATGCATACATACATGCATACATGCATACATGCATGCATACATACATACATACACATATACACATACATACATATATACATACATACATACATAGATACATACATACATACATACATACATACTGTTGCGGTTTTTAGAACCTTAACGGATTGTTACGGATTGTTACGTAGCAGAATTGTTACGGAATCCGGGGGACGGCACTCCCGTTAGCAAGGGGGGGGGGGTTAATCCCCTTGTCCTGTTAAGCTGGCCGTCTCCGCCGGTCCTGGAAGTATGACGTCACTTCCGGCCGATGGTACGTAGGGTCGTAAGCCCAATTAGTCTTAATACCTCAGTATTACCACCGGCCGTCAGCGAGGAAATACTCCCGCCCGGACCGCAGCGTGATTAATGGATTACGCCGAGCGAAGCGGACTGCGGCGCGGGCCGTTAACAATGACTAACCTGATTCATGAGCGTTGGCCAAATCGTGCCACAGGTATTCAATCAGGGAAAAGACAAGGACGATCGGACGAGAATGAAAACCAAAAGAGTACGGAGGAACAGGTATTTATTACTAATTATTTACACAACCCAAAGAAAGAGAAACGAACATAATTTACAGAAAAAGACAGTGCAATTCTTAAACAAGCTTACTTATTCCCACAGGACAATACAAACAGACTCACACGAATAGGGAATTGCAGGCAGGAACGAATGGCTGGAAGGAGAAGGTTCAGGTGGGACACAGGGCAGGAAGGTCCGGGCAAAAATGCGCAGCAGAGAGGTCCGCTCCAGGTTCACAGTTCGGAAGCGAGCAGCCGGCGGCTCCACGTACTCGGCTTCACACGGCACGGCTTCCTGCAGCAGCTCGTCTCTACTTACTCGTCTGCCTCGTACCGACTCTCCCTTCCGTCTGCCTCAAAAGCTGCTTGCCAATCTGTTGCGTGGTGGGACGTATCTCTTCTCTCATCTGCGCGCGCGTCTCTGAAGCTCTCTCCTCTCTCCTACGTGGGGGCCTCGCGCCAAGGGTTTTATAACCCCGCCCCTGGAACCCTCGCGAACTTGCCAGATCTTTCCTGCCACGCCCTCTCAAGCCATGCCCACCGAGCTCTGATTGGTTGCAAGGGCTTTGACTCCACCTTTGGTGACGAGGTGGGGCCACGCCTGTGATGTGGTAGCTCCTCCCCCTTCTTCTCCGGGATGACCTCGTGCGCAATGGAGTCTGGGGCGAAGCAAACAGCCCAATGCAACGGCGGTGAACGCCGCCTTACTGGCACTTTTAGGAGGCCACGGGGATATCGCAAGGGATCCTATCTTATTTGATTTGATGCAACGCAGAGTCAACTATTGGGAACAGGTCCTTAACTGAAACACATACTAATGATATAACTAAGAAAAGGGCCTATGATTCGCTACGTGTTGCAATGTGGACTAACTAAGGTGCAATTATTTCAATTAACAGCCAATTCAGGGGAAATGTACACAGGGGTTATTTATAAGGGAATTTACTACTAAATTTACATGTGAAGGTTCTAAAAACCGCAACACAGCACCCTCATTCCTCACGGCATGGCTCGGGCCGAAAAACTTTAACTTAGTGTGACACGCAGGTGTAATTTCCCTCTGCAATTAACCTTACCCTGAGTGCGACAGTTTTAAAACACAATTAAATATGTCCCCCTACTACGTTGCATCCTACCTAACAGATTCACGCCCAGATCATGATGCGTCTCACATTTCCAAAACATTTTTTTTTTAAACAAAAAAAACCCATGGCATGGTGTGGAGCACTGTCACCTCAGGTGAGTGGATGTCGATGGTGTGAGGAGATTTCAATCCTAACTATCCTCTAAATGACTTTAACACTTTTACTCTACCCGGGGTCTTTCTCTGCGAAACCATTGGCCGTCTTACACTACACGGTTCTAAAAACCAAACTCCCATTGCATATACTGTGGTGCTCTCCAATTTGGGGTCTCACTCCCCCGATTCAACTCCCTGTGCCTTCGCACAATTTCTGGGCTGAGTCGTGTGGCTCTCCCAGCAGGTCTACTCACCTGCACACCTCCGCCACTGCAGTTGCCTCCTAGCTTACCTGCTCCTTATCCTAACCTATCTAACTGGGGGAAGGCCCTCCCTGGCACTTACCCCCTCGGTGCCCTCTCTGGCACTGGGCTACCCGGGTCCATCCTCCGGATCCTCGGGCCCCATCCACAACAACTCTACCGGCTCCCAGAGCCCACCTGCGCCCTCACCTGGCCGACATCCTCACAGTGGCGGAATGCCCATTCAACTACACACACTAACAGGCCACACGCCCAGCCATTTCCACGTCACTAATGCACCCATCCAAACACCATTCTACCACATGCACCACAGATGCCAATATCCAACCACAATTTACCTATACCCTCTACCTACTCTTAAACTACCCTCCCCGGGTATTCGTGATGGGGTCCATCTTCCCCATCCACTCCCTTCGCACCAACCACTCCACTCCATGTTTTCCACCATACTCACTCCACACCATCCATTCCATACTCCATTTACTCCAGCTATTTCAAACAACCATTCCCCATACACCTGTTCACTTGCACACCTGTGCTCACACACACTTGGTGGCTCTTGCACCCTCCTTTCATCCCAGGCTTCTGCATTCAATACAACTCACAATCACAATTATTCACTCATACACTGCTCCATACACTTTCACGCTGAATACAACTCACAATCCCCTCACACTTTTCACAATACGCTGCTCCATCACTTTCACGCTCAATACAACTCACAATCGCAATTATTCACTCATACACTGCATCACCTGATCTGACTACCTGGTGCCCTTCTAACTTAGTGCATCCCCAGTCATCCCTTACACGATTGCACTCCCTCGTTATTATGATCCACCTAATCTATTCTACGTCTCCTCTACAGGTACATGTCGCTACTTAACTCTACAGTTACCTATTGTCATTTCTCTAGATCCCTAATCCATTATCCAAACCCTCCCTCGGCGAGCTTACACTGCCAAAACCCCATAACTAATGCTCATGTGCCCGGGTGATGGGGGGGATGGTGGATTTGCCATCCTTCCACATTGGGCACCTCCCATTATCAATTTTGCCCATCCAATTTTTCTGCCAATCCAAAATTTGCCAATCACTGCCAATCGTTTTTACCCATTAAATTTGCCAATCGAATTTGCCAATCATCAATTTCCTACTCCTACCAAATGTCCGTTAAACTTGAGCCTCGGTGCGTCATTACATTTTCAAAGCTCGACTTCGCAAAGCCGAGCGATGAATGCGCGTGGTTTGTCTACCGCGGGTTGGGTCCGTCTGGCATTCGGTTCGGTTCAGGGGGGCGGTTTGGTTGGGCCGAGGTTCAAAGCACCATCCCGGCGCGGGGCCTCTCACTCCCAAGCGCGATGGGCCAACCTTGCCCGGGTGGAACGCCGCCACCACAAGGGGGCGCCGTTCCGATCCCTCCTGCCTTCCCTCGAACCGGACCGGTCGCCTTGCCCGGCAAGGTCCGGACTCGACCGTGCGGGGCAGGCCCCGGCCCGGATCATGCACGACGCTCCGAAGAGGACGACGCAGCACTGATCCCCGCCGGCTCCTGCAATGCCCACAGCCCGGCACGGACAGGGGGCTCGCGTCGGCTAAACGTCGGTCTAACCGCTATCCCGTTTGACGTCGATGCTCCCCGGACATGCTCACACCACGCGTTCCTTTTCACACTCACCAAGCCTGGCGCTCCAAAGCCGCTCATACATCCCAAGCATTCTACCACTGTACTCGCTCCTGTTACACACCACTCGCTGTCCGCACACTCCATAACACACCTTGGCGCACACTCGTCGTTCGCACACTTCTCGCGTGCACTCTCCCCCGTTACGTACTCCGTAACCACCATGGGCGTGCACTCCTGCATCCACCCACTCACGCGCTCCAATGTGCCCTCCCGCACCCGAGCCACCACCAACTCACTCTCCATGTCACACTCCGTACACTTACGCTCCGACGTGCCTTCTCGCTCGCACTCGGTATCACTCTCACACTTTGTAACACACTCACTCTTTGGCGCACACTTTTTTCTTACACGTGTGCCATTTTCTCTCACACAGCGCCCAACGGACCTCCCACAAACGCCCGCGGCATGCTGGGATCCCAAGCACGTGAAAATTCCTTTCGCGCCAAACATCCTCCTGCAAAATCTCTTAGCACCATATACCACCTTACTCACCTTTGGGATCCTCCTCTCCACGCGCACCTGCAAATCTTTATAAGGATTAGCAAGTACGGCATCAGGATGTGAACTTAGACGTTGTACATTATCCACCTCTCCCTTCAATTCCTGGGCTACCTCCGTCGTCTTTTCAATTTCAAGTCCAACTACTTTTTCTTTATTCACCTCGACGACCGCTGGCTTTATTAAAATTCCCTTTTCTACCTCAGCGGTCGCAGGCTTTCCCATACCCCGGGTCGCGATCTCTATACCCGTCATTTTGACCGCGCCCTGCTCCGCCTCGCTCAACCCGCGCTTCTCAACCCACGTTACCTCATCGTGTACCCGTGTGACCTCCTCGCTCAACCCACGGTCAACCTTCCTCTCAACCTCCTTTACCTCATATGGGGCCTTGTCCCTCGCCAACCCCTCATTTATTTCTTTGGCTTGGCCATTTATGCCCCCCAATTTGCTTCCTAGCCTCCCTAATTTGGTTTTCCAATCATTCCTCAATACCCCGATTTGGCTTCCCAATCGCTCACTCATTCTGCCTACCATTTGCTCAATTTGGCTTCCCAGCCTGTCCATACTGTCGTTCTTTTTCTGTATTTCCACCATGAATTGGGCCATGAAGGCCTGCATTTGGACCACCCCCATTGGTGCAGCGGGCGTGGCTGCCGCAGCCATGTGCGAGGCGCCATTTTGTGCGCCTCTAACCTCGTGCGAAGCGCCGCCATCTCGTGCACCTGAACGCCCTTCTACCGCATTCTCATTGCCTTCCTCCTCCAATTCCTCCCTGGGGTCCTGGGCTGCCTCTAAACCCTCCTCTCCTACCCTCACCGGCATCCGACCGCCTTGATCATCCATGGCACGATTTAATTTAGATCTTATAATAAAATTTCGGCCGCTCCAAATTTTGACCAAATTTTTCTCAGATGTTAACAAATTTGGTTCGGGTCCAAATCCCACTCCCCGACACCAATTGTTACGGAATCGGGTGATGGCACTCCCCTTAGCAAGGGGGGGTTAACACCTTGTCTTGTTAAGCTGGCCGTCTCCGTTCCTGGGGGTATGACGTCACGCCCGGTCAGCGCTGAATAGGGTATTAGGCCAATCCTTCCGATGACCTAAGTACCAGCACCTTCCGGTACGCAAGGAAATACTCCTGCCCGGACCGCAGCGTGATTAATGGAATACGTCGAGCGAAGCGGACTGCGGCGCGAGCCGTTAACAATGACTAACCCGATTCATGAGCTTTGGCCAAATCGTGCCACAGGTATTCAATCAGGGAAAAGACAAGGACGATCGGACGAGAATGAAAACCAAAAGAGTACGGAGGAACAGGTATTTATTACTAATTATTTACACAACCCAAAGAAAGAGAAACGAACATAATTTACAGAAAAAGACAGTGCAATTCTTAAACAAGCTTACTTATTCACACAGGACAATACAAACAGACTCACACGAATAGGGAATTGCAGGCAGAAACGAATGGCTGGAAGGAGAAGGTTCAGGTGGGACACAGGGCAGGAAGGTCCGGGCAAAAATGCACAGCAGAGAGGTCCGCTCCAGGTTCACAGTTCAGAAGCGAGCAGCCGGCGGCTCCACATACTCGGCTTCACATGGCAGGGCTTCCTGCAGCAGCTCGTCTCTCCTTACTCGTCTGCCTCGTACCCACTCTCCCTTCCGTCTGCCTCAAAAGCTGCTTGCCAATCTGTTGCGTGGCGGGACATATCTCTTCTCTCGTCTGCGTTTGCGTCTCTGAAGCTCTCTCCTCTCTCCTAGGTGGGGGGCCTCCCGCCAAGGGTTTTATAACCCCGCCCCTGGAACCCTCGCGAACTTGCCAGATCTTTCCTGCCACGCCCTCTCAAGCCATGCCAACCGAGCTCTGGTTGGTTGTAAGGGCTTTGACTCCACCTTTGGTGACGAGGTGGGGCCACGCCTGTGATGTGGTAGCTCCTCCCCCTTCTTCTCCAAGATGACCTGGTGCGCAATGGAGTCTGGGGCGAAGCAAACAGCCCAATGCAACGGCGGCGAACGCCGCCTTACTGGCACTTTTAGGAGGCCACGGGGATATCGCATGGGATCCTATCTTATTTGATTTGATGCAACGCAGAGTCAACTATTGGGAACAGGTCCTTAACTGAAACACATACTAATGATATAACTAAGAAAAGGGCCTATGATTCGCTACGTGTTGCAATGTGGACTAACTAAGGTGCAATTATTTCAATTAACAGCCAATTAAGGGGAAATGTACACAGGGGTTATTTATAAGGGAATTTACTACTAAATTTACATGTGAAGGTTCTAAAAACCGCAACACAGCACCCTCATTCCTCACGGCACGGCTCGGGATGAAAAACTTTAACTTAGTGTGACACGCAGGTGTAATTTCGCTCTGCAATTAACCTTACCCTGAGTGCGACATGTGAAAAAAACATGTGAAGGTTCTAAAAACCACAACAATACATACATACATACATACATGCATACATACACACATGCATACATACATACATACATGCATACATACATACATACATGCATACATACATACATACATACATGCACACATAGATAGATACATACATACATACATACATATATACATAGATACATACATACAATCATACATACATACATACATACATACATACATACATACACATACATATATACATACATACATGCACACATAGATACATACATACATATATACACACATACACACATATATACATACATACATACACACATATATACATACATACACACATACATATTATATACATACATTCATACATACATGCATACATACATACATACATACATACATACATACATACGTACATACGTACGTACGTACATACATACATACATACATACATACACATACATATATTTATGCTACGCCGTAAAAAAAATCATTTTGTCATAAGCATTTGCATGGGCTGGTCAGAATAGCCGAGAGGTATGCACACCTGCCTCTGGGTGGGCTTCCCTGCCCGGGTTTGAATCCCGACACAGTTGTAAACTGCCACCCTGATGTTTCAAATGACAGGTGATGCATCGTTGTGCGTATAACGTCCGTCTGAAGGATGTTAAGCCGGAAGACCCGTCGGCAGACACTGGTCATTGGTGGACGTGAAATATCTTGTACAGTATCCTTTGTTAAGAGTTGTCGTTATCGCCGGCATCCTGAACAAATTCCAAATTCCTGCACAAGCGGTCAACTATATCCGCAGAGCAACAATCTGTCCAGGATTGGTTATATAACCTCCAAATGTTTCTCGCCTTGTCATGAACACCCCAAAGTTCTGTAATGACTCGGGTTGTCCATCATCACTCAGAACGTTCACAATTACACCAAATGTCACACACAGGTAATTCACACCTGGAAAATTCGTTCAAAGCGTTGTCCGAGTTTCTTGCTCCCTGCAGTTTTGCAGTGCACAAGTGCTACCTGGTGGTTTGTTCTGGGAGTACAGACAGTCCTCCCGTTAATTTGAAATTGGTCACTGGCTTTGACACCAATACAATTTTTTTTATTACGGAGCCCACTCCAGTAGGAGGTGTTAAACCAACACCACTGGAAATGATACGGAGCGGAGCATTTAAGGGTGTAGTACTGGTGAACAGGTGATTTTTTTTTTTTTTTTTTTTTTTAGCTGAACAGTTTCCTTATAGTCTTATAAACAAGAACCATGCTATTAGAGGTCATAGAAGTACCCCTAATTATTGAAAAATTCAAATTTCAATTCAATTCAATATAATATTTTGCATGAAATTTGTTATAACTTGGGAAATGCATCATTCTTTTGGGCTGAAATTTGGACAGGATATTCAGAATATCACTTCCTTTAAAATGATGAAGGCTTTTGTGGATTTAGGAGTAGGAGTAGCCATTGTGGATTTATTGAAGGACAACCAAGTTTTATCTGGTAATTGGCATAATTAGCTAATTAGTGAACATTTGACATAATTTCACAAAATCCTCTCATCGGGTAGTAGAGTAACACATGTATAATACATGTACCAAGTTTTGTGTGAAAAGAGTGATCGGTGACATAGAAGATAGAAGTAGAAATGTGTTCTTTGTTTTTCCTTGTTTTTTATTGACGGTCTAATTTATGCAAATGATATGCATGTAATATGACAAAGAAGCGTTGAAACTGGTCTGAGTTAAAGCCAAGATTATATCTTTCAAGAAAAACTGAAAATTAGATATTAACTTGACTTTGTTTTTGTGTAAAGGCCTCTCAAAGGTACCTATGTAGTTTTCTCAATTTTTCACCAGTACTACACCCTTAATGGAGCACAAAAGCACAACCAACAGACGGAAGCACCACCCACAGAGGGGCATTAATATATAATGGCATGACCTCTTTCTTTTTATCTCCCTTTCACATTAATTTTCTTATTGTATGAATTAACCATGTCACAAAAGGATGAACAAAGATACAAAGGCTGAATAAATGCAAACAGCTACCTCAACACAGGAGGTCTCAAGCAAAGACAGGGAGCAAAAAACAACAACATTCATGTAAAGAATATAACCACGTGCACGTGAAGGCAATCCAAACATGCATGGGCATCAACAAACCATGTACAATGTACATACAGGGCCTAACGTCAGCACCTACAAAAGCGGTTCACATGAGTGGATGACATTGGAATAAGGAACACGTATAAATTGTCCGTGTTGCAAATACATTGTCGGTGCAAAAGATGTTAGACAACCAGGGTCATCACAGGACCATTATAGGGGAACACTATCCTCATGCAACTGGGGTATATTCTGCCCCCAAGTTATTCGATTATTCCCAACATTACTGAAGTATGTAATCTGGTAGATGTTTTGGAAGGCGTCGAGTTGAGTGCGTCAGAGTGGGAGCCGATGAAACCGGGCGAGAGCGACAAGCAAATGACTGGGCATGTGTTGTAAAAGCTGGTGTTGTGGGATCAAGAGCTTGGGCCGGGATCTGCAGCACATGACTATGTGACGAAGAACCAGCACATGACGAGGTGTGCAATGCGCGCAGAGTAGGCCTAAAACGAGTCTTCATTTACGTCTGCAGAATGTCCAACGAATAAAGATGATAAAAGCACTCATAACACGAGGCCCAGTGTCAGGGGTGCTCATATCCGGAATACCCGAATATGCAAAAGACCCCAAGACCCAACGACCACAAAGACCCTGAAAACCCAAAAGACGCTGAAGACTGTGAAAGACACTAACGACCACGAAGACCCAAAATACTCCAAAGACCCAAAATACCAGAAAGACCTTTAAATACCCTGAAGACCGAAAGGATCGAAAACACCCCAAAGACCCCAAAAGACCCCAAGACCCAAAAGACCCTTAAGGACCAAGAAGACCCAAAAAAACCAAAGACCAAAAAGATAGAAAAGACACCGAAGAATCAATACACCCCGTAGACCCTTAAAGATCCGAAAGACCCCAAAGACCCAAACAATCCAAAAGACCGCAGAGCCCCTTAAAGACCCCGAGGACCCAGTGGACCCCAAATTACCCCGAAGACACAAACTACCCTGAAGACCCTTAAATAATTGTAGAAGAAATGGTACTTGAGACTCAAGACTCCAATGACCGGACACAGGTTTTACAAAAGGTCATGACTTTATTATTTAACTGGTTGTTCACTTTCATTCCAATACCAAATAACTACCGTTTAACTCAATGGACCAGGTCACTCTATCCGCATGGTCCTTCTCGTTCGGCCGATGTTCCCCCGCCATTCCCGTCGGGCAGAGGTTCTGATGATGGGCGCTCGTTCGCTCCGTCGAGCAGGAGTTATCGTCGCAAGTCCTTCTTTTGCTCAAAGTCCCTTCTGTTTATATCGGCACACTTCAGTTAATCCTCTGTCCGCTGAAATCGTAATCCCTTCTCCGCTGACGTTACTGGTCGCCTCCCTGGCACCAGCTAGCCCCCCTCCTGCTGTGAGTTCCATTCACCAAACAATAGGGGGGTGCTCCAGCCTGGGGCTGTGACCAGGTGTTTCAAGAGATTACCATGTTCGTGCACATTCTGCTTCGTTACCAGATTTAATCAATGAGTTACCAGTGCCAATCAATACGTTACACTGAGTTACACTTCCACAATTCCCTCATCTTTTTGTTTTTGTTTATATTAACCATTAATCTAAACATCATTACAAGTATAAGTAAATAATCATAACTTTGGTAATCAAATTCCCTTAGGCATACACCGTCATCCTGCAAGAATCACAAAACATTTCGTTGGTCATTGACTTCTTCCATATTGTTCAATCTATTGCATTTGCATCACAAATATATTTTCAAAACAACACTTCACCATCACCAAGATACAACAATTTCACTTCATTTTCAAGTTTTGTAAAGCATCTGCACCATCTGGAAAAAACGTTTGCCTCCACACAAATGTTGACTTTGTTTGAAAGGAAGGGCTGATCACTTGTGTTTGAATCCAGGTATGAAACATTTTCTCCTAATGTCTTCATAGCTCCTGCACTACTTTGTGTAGGATTTCGCTGTTGTGGTAACATTGCGGAGTCATAGACTGACCCTGCTCTCCTTGTAGCATTCTTGCCACTTTTTTGCTGTGAACCATAATGATTCCTTGAACAAGGCCTTCGCCCAGTTGTAGTCGACTTGCCTCCTCCCTCATTATGAGTGGGCAGCAAGTATTGGTGTGACGTTGATTGGCCAGCAAGATGTGGAACAGGGATGCCGGATGCATCCACAATTATGTTGGGACCATGGTGTTCAGGTCATCCATGGTCCATACCAGGAGTGGCCCGCAGAATCGTGCACAGCTGTTGTGAAAAGGCACAGCCATTGGTTTGCAGCTCCATGCTGGCTCCCCGGAAGTTGGTGAAGTAATAACATATGTCCCCGCATTTCACAGAGGTTGCAGGTAAAATGTCGTTGTCCTGCAACTTCTGATGTGATGAATGTTCGAAGCCTTCGAACAAGAGTAAGTGATCGCCTTTCTTTCATATGTTGCAGTGTGATCCAGGCAAATGGTCACATAAATTTCCTTGGTGAAGGTAAGCATTCATCTCCAAGTTACACGGGAGAATGTCTTCATCATTCTTTGAGAAAGAGGGTGTATGCCATGATTAACTTCATTTTTAGCCACAAATTTTCTTTCTCGAACTTCTTCCCAATTCCGTTAGCACTCCCTTCAAAATGTGATCTCGTCTTATCCTTATGCTCAGTCACATCTGAATCTGCTTTCCACACACACTGAATCAGATAGGGTACATCTTACCATGAAATCAGCATAATCATGTATATCTTCCGACAGTTTCACATTCAACAATTTGTTGTTTTCCCTTACAACATTCAGAAAGTTATATTCATTTATATGCGTCACACAAATAATATTCAATCAGGTATGTATTTCACTACTAAACTAAGAATAGCATCCACAATTGCTTTCAGGTTAATATAGTTCAAAAATTAACTCATGCAGGTATTTTAGCACTACTCTAAGAAAATAAATTGTATATGATTACAATCACAAACGGGAATATCTAATTCCCAACAACAATTTTCCCAAACCAACAAATTAAGCATAATGTATTATTACCATAATTCCTCTCCACTTTTTCTTTTCCCCTTTTTTCCCTAACAGTGTGTCACTCGTGGTGATATGAGTTCACTGATATTGTGATTGACACAACTCATAACATTGTCGTTATGCCATTATCTTAATTCTACTGTTTATGTCGCCATAAAAGTCTTCCTTTTCTGGTTCCACATTTCTTTCCTCATTTGTCACTTCATGCGTTATCATCGTGTTGTTGGTTACCTTATTCAAACACACCGTCACTGAGGCTTTCAAGCAAGCCACCACTAAAACAATTGCCAATATAACTACTAAACCAACAAACAAGTCTGCTACTCCTTGTATATATTCATACCTATGACATAGTTATATGTCGATGACATTCAACATTATATACCAAACTAACAAGCTTCCTAAAAGGTAAATAAAGAAAATCCCTTAATATGTAACATAAATCAGATTATTTGTCTTACCCTGATCCCCCTATCTCCCGGGGTTGAACTCAATCCCCTGATCATGAGTGTAGTTGTGATACATTTTTTCCCACTCATGTTGTATTAATATCAGCAGGTAATTGTATGTCATGTAGGCAAATAAATGTCACTATCCCAAGTAGGAATATCACATGTTGAAAATGTAATGTTTATCAATGCAAGGGGTGTTAAAATGTAATTCAAATGACTGTAAATAACGACTATCATTTATCTGCCACTGAATGTTCTGCTGGGCTGCTAGGTGCAGCCTTATTTTCTGTGGGATCGTCCACCTTAGCCCCATGTGCTTGTTTGCAATAAGGGGCATGAATCCAACTTTCTATTTTGGGTCCATATTTTTTCTATTCTTATCAACCTCCTATGGTTTATCAATTTGTTCCAAAACACTGCAACCACAGGTTTTAACCAAAGCTCTACCACACTATTTCCAATTTGAACTCAAAATGCTAATTAAACAACAATTCAAAGAATTAACTTCAATGGGTCAACAAACTCATTTTATAAACAGATCTAATTTTCCCATCCAATAATTTTCCTTGCCAAATGTCATATTGCAACACTTTAATAAACCTTCGAAAAATGTCTCCCAAATCAATAAATTCCCTTTTTACTTCCCAAATACTCATCTGTAAATTACATATTCAATTACAGTTTCTCCCTATCTGTTCGACCTAAATGGCCACCGAAGTGGCTGCCAACATGCAGTACCGTTTTTATCTACCAAGCAAGTATTCGTCCACATAAGATCTCTACCAAAATGTTGTTTGTAAAAAAACAAATCTGGGATTTCTGATTACATGGATGCACACTCTCAGGACATTTCAGGCTGCTTGTTAACAATCCACTACGATAAATTAATTCCTTTACCCACAATCAAATAATTAGTACAAATTGAGGATATTATCCCTATCACATTCATTTATAGATTCATTATGTTGGATCTAAATTTTCTCCCACTGCTGCAAGGAAGAACAATAGCTCTCATAAGTCTTTGTAATATCTCACTTCATTTACCCAGCATCGAAGAATTTATTTACTATCCATTCCCATCTGTTAACCAGTGACTTTGTTTGAACTCCAAAACTTAATTTGATGAATCCCATGTGTGCAGCTACCACTTATTGAAACCCATACTTTTGTAGAAAATATCCAAGTAAGTGTTTTTATTTTAAACCCCCTTAACTGTTGCTCATCCATTTCTATGCACCCAGTGAGTACTACTGACACCAGTATGCCAATATAGGTGTGCGAGTTTAACAAATATGTTGCAGGTACACGTGACATCGCGTTCTGAGTATAAATAACGTAACAGCGCGTTCATGTCTGCCCCTTGGTTTAAGATTCACAATGCATTCCGTTTTAAAACTCACAATAGTTCCAACCAGCAAGATATTCTTTACTATTTTCCCATATCATCTATGCCTAATACACAACCATACATGCAGCACAATTTATATGCTGATAAAATTCAAGTTTATATATATAAAATCCGTGAGCAGAGCACTCTGGGAAGTCAGTGCAAGACCTCTCCCAAATTTGGCCAATTTTGTACTCCCACATTTCCATGAAGCTCATATCCATAAATAGCTTTGATTCTCATATAAATTCTATCAAAATGGAATCTCAAGATTACTCCCAATTTTTACTATCAATGAATTTACTATCAATGAATGGCTGCTCATAACTCAGCAAATCAAATTTTTATATTCCATCTCCCTTGACAAAAAGGATAATGTTCATAATCAAATTATATTTCTATTTTATTTTACTAATTCTCTCGATATGCGATCCCATCCACATGGAACTATCTATTTTCAGACAAGGCACACTGTCGGTGTCAACAATCTTGTAAGATTGATACACAAAAACAAAAACAACAAACACAAACATTGATACACAAAACACACACACACGCATGCATTATGCATATTTGTTTGCGTTGGAACCATTATTTACAGATCAGGTTGGGTGTCAGTTTTATTTCATTTTCATAAAATTTGTCCTTCAATTTTATAAATGCTAATACGCAAATGGACCAAAAAGTTTATTTTTTAGAAAACCCCTATGATGTCCCATTGAAATTACCCTTTCAGTTCCCACCATAATTTATCCAAATTTGACTACACACCCATTTGCATGTCAGTCGACCACTGACCTATCAATCATGCGGAACACTAGTCCGAAATTCCCACCTGATCATCATGTGACTCTTGTCACTTGGTTTCAAAAATTTGCAAAGCAATTGTTCCAACTTTGTAAATTTAAAATTGTGTGTCCAACATAAAAGATCCAATTTCGGCATTTGATCAATTAATTACTAATTTGCTTACAAGCAAAAGAAAAAATGAATAATTCTTGCTCCGAAAACTTTTCAGACCCAAGAATCATCGACAGTTATTCATGTTTGTCCAGTAATCTAATTTGTTGAGGCCAATCGTCATTTGGGATTTGTCGCAATGAAGGCCTAATCATTGTCTGAGGTATCGGTCAGCACTGGTACCCTTGATCTTGGTTTACCCTATTAACTTGTCTTCCTTTTGGTATACGGACATCCTCTTTTCCAATGTCCCATCCGTCCACACTTGAAACACCGGTTTCTGTCGTTATCTGATCTGTGCACCTGTGCACTTGTATTGCTGGGCTGCATCTCTACCTCCCTGAGTTGCCACTGCAATCTCTCGTTATCTCCTGAAACACGAAAAAATTCTCTGTACCGTCCTTTTTGGGGAGACAACTGGAAATCAGATGGGACAACTGTCACTTTCATTCCTAATTTCGAGGGCAGTTGTGCATTTGTCTCCTCCACTGTATCCTGTATCCTTTTTATTTTGAGTTCTAGATCCGTTATCCGTTCTTGCTGTTCCCGTTGTCTGGATTCACCATCCCAAAGATGGAATGCAAGCCAGTCTACCGTTAGATTCTGTCTCTTCCTGGCTTTCAATCTTTGTTCCAATCTTTCCAATCGACTTCGCTCAAATGTACCATCTCTTGGAAACTCCTCATCATGTCCCTTTGTCCACAAATACCAATTCTCGACCTGCCTTATAGCTTCGGCACCATAATGGTCGTACATATGATGTGTACAAGTACCTTTTTGTGGAATTTCTGGTTGTCCTTGTGTATTCTTGCAGGCTCCATTTCCCATTCTGCCTTTTATCAAAGTAGCGTTGGATGTGTTGTAGCTTGTTCCAGGTTCCTCTAAGGCTTCACTCGTACCTCCAGGAAGGATCTCTCCACCTGTTCACACGGTGATTTCCAGAGAATCTCCCTCAGCTGTGGCTTTTGCACAATCCAATCTCACAGATCAGTATTTGCAGATGAGCCGGAGGGTCAGTATGAAATGGGTGAATCCTCAGGTGTCCGCTCTGTTTGACGGGGAAATCACACAATGGTAACCGCACATATATATCTGTATATAAACTCACCACCTTGCTCAATTTTCCCAGGTTGTCTCCACATTGATAATATCTCGCAAAGATATCAAAGCTTCTTTCTTGAGACCGCATTTTCATCAATCAAACAATCAATATATTCAATTCAATTTATTCAGTTCAATTTATTCAGTTAAATTTATTCAATTTCAATTAATTCATCAATATTCATCAATAAATCAAATTAATCATTTTGAATGACTCCTTGCATAAGCCCTTCCCCAATGATGTCAGGACAGGTCCATCCATTGACTGAGATCGACTCTCATCGGTCGTCACCTCTGGTTCGTACCTCATGTCAATTGATGAATCACCGTCCTGTCCTAGGGTCATATCTGACATATTTCCCCATTTTGCCTGGTCTCCACAAATTTTCTTTGCAGCCACTAAAGGCAACTCATCCTTTATTCGTGAGACAGCCAAAATGGATGGCAGATATTAAAGTTCATTGGAAAAAAAATCTCATCATTTTTTCCTTTAATAGTACCCAAAATCTCTTGGCAATTTAAATTTCGTAAAACTCCTGAAATAAGACTTTAAAATTCCTTCAATCATGCTAAATTTTGAAACTCCATCACTTGTAACACCCAATTTATCCCATAGGGCTTGAAAGTTCTTTCCCAAGTTCATGCAATCATTCTGCATTTGAACCCTATGATATCATTCATAATAATCATCATGATTTTATAGTCATGGTCATATCATAATCATCTATTTAAAACAAACATTTCCTTTATCACCACAGCTATGTGGTATAATCAACAATAGAATAAAACTGTACATAGCAACAGGCTACCTCATGGCCACTTAGTATACCTATTGACAATAAGTCATAACAATATCGAATAATCATTGAACAATTCAAAAATCGCTTCCACTGCTCCAGCCACAGCATTCGTCATTTTGTCTGCTCATCCGCATGACCAAAACGAAATAAAGGGAGCTCAACCATTACACAGCGCTTTTAATGGCGCATGCCATAGGACCTCAACGCAATTTCGACTCGGCCAGAAAACGAGCAAATTTTGCAGGATGTTAACTGGAATTAGTCGTGAAAATATATCCAAAATACACAAAAAATACACACCCACAAAAATAAACAACAAACCCAAACAAACCCAAGGTCGACCATCTTACACAGTAATCACATCATTTCAGCATCGTATTGATTGCTGAAATATTCCAGGGTTTATACACACCTTAAAAGAGTTATGCGTGGTGTTGCCCCCTCCCACGTTTATTCCAGGGTTTATACACACCTTAAAAGAGGTATGCGTGGTGTTGCCCCCTCCCACGTTTATTCCTCATTAAATTCCTCATTAAATTACTCATTAAATTACTTATTAAATTACTTATTAAATTACTCATTAAATTACTCATTAAATTACTTATTAAAATTACTCATTAAATTACTCATTAAATTACTCATTAAATTACTCATTAAATTACTTATTAAATTACTCATTAAATTACTCATTAAATTACTCATTAAATTACTTATTAAATTACTCATTAAATTACTCATTAAATTACTCATTAAATTACTCATTAAATTACTCATTAAATTACTTATTAAATTACTCATTAACTTAACTTACATAGTTTCAGCATTGTATTGATTGCTGAAATATTCCAGTGTTTATACACACCTTAAAAGAGGTATGCGTGGTGTTGCCCCCTCCCACGTTTATTCCAGGGTTTATACACACCTTAAAAGAGGTATGCGTGGTGTTGCCCCCTCCCACTTTTAATTACTCATTACATCGTTTCCATTAAAAAACATCGCTTCTACTGCTCCAGCCGCAGCATTCGTCACTTTGTCTGCTCATCCGCATGACCAAAACGAAATAAAGGGAGCTCAACCATTACACAGCGCTTTTAATGGCGCATGCCATAGGAACTCAACGCAATTTCGACTCGGCCAGCAAACGAGCAAATTTTGCAGGATGTTAACTGGAATTAGTCGTGAAAATATATCCAAAATACACAAGAAATACACACCCACACAAATAAACAACATTTATTCCGTTCAACAGAACAAACATTTCCTCTATCATGACATGCATGTCTTCAAAATTATATGACCAAGAGAAAAAAGTAAAACTAATTAACACTGCGGGCAGTGATGATCCGGGGACCATACCGCTCCATCCTGATTGGACGAGTGCGTGCTAGAGTCGTTAACAACGACAGTCCAGATCCGATTGTTCAAAATTTCAACTCAATCGATCGAAAAATGAACGCAGGGATGCATTTTAAAGGTGCAGTGGCACTAACTGAGTTGCCACGAATATGGCCACGAAATTGCCAATATGGCCATCACAAAATATTTTCCTTAATCAATTGGCTCATAGCATAACCAATCTGCAAGTATCTCATCCGAAGATGTATCTCTGAGGACTTTTAATTAAATAAGTCATTTATAAATCAACGAGTTAATTTATTAAATGATTAATCAATAAATCAAAAGTTTCCTTGACAGCCACATCACTCGGTCAGTGTCATGTCCAAATATCAGCTTCCTTACTCAAAAGGTGCCTGAGTTAATGTAATGTAATTACTGTAATAAGATTACTGCAATTACTGTAATGATTACTGTAATTACTGTAATTACCGGAACTGTAATTACTGTAATTACCTCAGGTAATTACTGTAATGTAATTACTGTAATTTAATACGAAATGTAATTAATTAAATAAGTACTTCCTTAATCGCTAATAATTAAATAACTCGTGAATTCTTATCCGATTTACTTAACATTTGAGTGTCCCCAAAACGTTGGAGCAAAACGTTGCAACAACGAAAGTGAAACGTTGTAGCGACGTTGTGGAAACGTCAGCAAAACACAACATTTGAATGTTCCCAAAACGTTGGAGCAAAACGTTGCAACAACGAAAGTGAAACGTTGTAGCAACGTTGTGGAAACGTCAGCAAAACACAACATTTGAATGTTCCCAAAACGTTGGAGCAAAACGTTGCAACAACGAAAGTGAAACGTTGTAGCGACGTTGTGGAAACGTTAGCACAACCCAACATTTGAATGTTCCCAAAACGTTGGAGCAAAACGTTGCAACAACGAAAGTGAAACGTTGTAGCGACGTTGTGGAAACGTCAGCAAAACACAACATTTGAATGTTCCCAAAACGTTGGAGCAAAACGTTGCAACAACGAAAGTGAAACGTTGTAGCGACGTTGTGGAAACGTCAGCAAAACACAACATTTGAATGTTCCCAAAACGTTGGAGCAAAACGTTGCAACAACGAAAGTGAAACGTTGTAGCGACGTTGTGGAAACGTTAGCACAACCCAACATTTGAATGTTCCCAAAACGTTGGAGCAAAACGTTGCAACAACGAAAGTGAAACGTTGTAGCGACGTTGTGGAAACGTCAGCAAAACACAACATTTGAATGTTCCCAAAACGTTGGAGCAAAACGTTGCAACAACGAAAGTGAAACGTTGTAGCGACGTTGTGGAAACGTTAGCACAACCCAACATTTGAATGTTCCCAATTTATCCCATTAAAATCCCATTAAATCTCATTAAAATCCCATTAAAATCCTATTAAAATCCCATTAAAATCCTATTAAAATTCTCATTTAATAGCAATCCCAATAATTCCGACCATAATTGAAATAAACAACGTCAGAACATCAACAAAGATATGCAACATCTTGGTTGGTCAACGTCTTTATACTCATTTTGCTTGTCTGTCTACTTTTATTTCCTGGTAACACCTGAATACTTTCGTTTCCTAGTAACACCTAGTTTCCTTGTTACCTCTACCTATGATTTAATAACACTTTCCACAGTTAGACCCATCAAAATTTTTCTAATAATCCTAAATTATTCACCTTCATCCGTTTTTCCACAAAACTACATGTGAAAAATGGAGATTTCATCAGTACTTGAAGGTGTAAAAATTTGACTTTGAAATTTTAAATCAACAAGCATTCTGATATGTGCCTAAACTATCAACAACTATTCTGCCATATTTTGCCTAAATTATGTCCGTAAGTCTTCAGATATATTTTTCTAGGTAATTACTGTCACACCAACACCGAAAATATAATTTCATCTCATAGCAATTTTATATTAAAATAAATAGTATGTCATTTCTCTTGAAGCAATCCAGCCATAAATATTATTTGGAAGTCTTTTGCTGTCAGAACACAATTTCTCTGCTGTCAAAGGTTAAAGTTTGGCCTCTGTGACTCCTCAGCTAATGGTTACTTTTTTTCTTGACAAAAACAAATATCTTTTATATTTATCCCATTAAAATCCCATTACAATCCCATTAAAATCCTATTAAAATTCTCATTTAATAGCAATCCCAATAATTCCATCACTCAATTTTACCTTGCATCCTTACATTACATTACAACTCCAATTCATTCTTCAAGTCACAATCCAGAGTGACTTGAGAACTATACCCAGAGTTCTATACTATACCCAGTTTCAAAGAGTAAATAATTATATATATTTTCATTATTTTACCATTTAACTTGGTCAAAGGATATTCATTTCGCAAAATCGAATCAACCACAACCCTCGCCATTAATATCTATTGTAAGCGTGCCAAATCAATAAGTATCAATTTTTCTATGAGCCTCGACCAGAGAGTGGTTGTTACTCACAAACACTCGTCGCTAGCTGTTCCATTGTCTGTTGATTTTCATTCTTCTGCCGATTTCCATTGAGCCATCAGAGTGGAATTTGGAATTATTATTTCTCTGAGCTCATGAAAGTGGTGACATTGGGTGGTCTGCCATTGCTTTCCCACAAAAGCACTTAATTATTGTCTTTCATTCAACCGTGAAACTTCCCTGTTTGTCGTTGAAGGCGGCAAAAAGGGCTGGCGTCAGGAAGGGCATCCGGTCGCAAAACATTGCTTCAAAAAGGGGACCAAAAACCAACACCTACCACGGTCCCCGAAAAGGCCAACCCTCGCTTTGCGGGGAAAAATGGCCTCTAAACGGTGGTTTTTTATTCAACCGTGAAGCATGTCTCAAAGGCTTAGTGATGGACCTGGACAAAATTTGATGCAATTTTTATCCAATCGCCATCTTTCATCATAATTCTGGACTGGCATGAGGGGGGGTTGTCTGTCATGAATTTATTTGTTGATCGAACGAGGTTTAGGCATGGCGGGAAAACTGAAAAAAATTATTTATTTAAAACGGGTGTACACGATTGTACACGTGTACGGACCTTACCGAACCGACAAACAAATCGCTTCATGGTGCACTTCATGAGCCGACTTGCCTGCAGACCAGAGTAAGGCTTTTAATACCCAGCGTATACTGTACATATACTCGCAAGCCCACGAATAATTAGAATCATTTAAAACGTTCCATCCTGATTTTACCTATGGACAATCACAAGTCCCACACACCAAATCCTCCATGTATATACACATAACTATTCCCAAGTTCGTAAATCATACTGGACAAAACAAGACACACTCACCTTTAAAGGTCTTGTCCAATTGATCTCAGCGGTGCCTCCAAATTGTAGAAGAAATGGTACTTGAGACTCAAGACTCCAATGACCGGACACAGGTTTTACAAAAGGTCATGACTTTATTATTTAACTGGTTGTTCACTTTCATTCCAATACCAAATAACTACCGTTTAACTCAATGGACCAGGTCACTCTATCCGCATGGTCCTTCTCGTTCGGCCGATGTTCCCCCGCCATTCCCGTCGGGCAGAGGTTCTGATGATGGGCGCTCGTTCGCTCCGTCGAGCAGGAGTTATCGTGGCAAGTCCTTCTTTTGCTCAAAGTCCCTTCTGTTTATATCGGCACACTTCAGTTAATCCTCTGTCCGCTGAAATCGTAATCCCTTCTCCGCTGACGTTACTGGTCGCCTCCCTGGCACCAGCTAGCCCCCCTCCTGCTGTGAGTTCCATTCACCAAACAATAGGGGGGTGCTCCAGCCTGGGGCTGTGACCAGGTGTTTCAAGAGATTACCATGTTCGTGCACATTCTGCTTCGTTACCAGATTTAATCAATGAGTTACCAGTGCCAATCAATACGTTACACTGAGTTACACTTCCACATACCCCAAAGATCCAGATCGAGGACCCAAAATACTCCAATGACTCAAAAGACCGAGAGGATCGAAAAGACTCAAATGACCCAAAAGACACCGATGAACCAGAAGACCCATAAGACACGGTGGCTTGCGGTGGCTTGCAAACTGAGCCTCAAGGTCGGTATGCAGAAGCGGTATGTTTTTAATCACAATAAATACAAGGCACAGGGAGGTGAAATTTGCTGCACATGATGTGCAATGTGCAAAGAGTAAAACGAGTGTTCATTTACATCTGTAGGATGTCTTACAAATAAAGATGAAAGAAGCACCCCTGACACAAGGCCCAAACTTCAGACTTTGGCATGCTCACCCAACAAAAGAGGCCTCAAGGCTCAGCGAGGAAACAAAATGGTGGATATTTGTTTTTGAAGCCACACCCAGGGACAGACAGACAGACAGACAGACAGAATCACATACGGAGAATATCATGCAGATGTTTCAAAAAGTTGTGGATGGATAATGACAATACCAGGTGGATGAATTTGTTAGATGACAATAAAAAGCCGATTCGATTATTACTGAAATAACTACAGGGAAGCAGAGTGGCGCAGCGGAAGCGTGCTGGGCCCATAACCCAGAGGTCGATGGATCAAAACCATCCTCTGCTAAGTAGCAATTTTATCAAAATGGAATTTAAGAACAGAAAGTTGTCATTTTGCTCCTCACCACTTCAGCGATGTGACTCACCAGAAGGGAATTATTTCACTTTCCCGGTTTATTTTTTATCTCACCTGGAACGAAGTTCAGGGGAGCTTATGCGATGGCGCGTTGTCCGTCCGTCAGTCCGTCCATCAGTCCGTAAACACTTGAAACTTCTTCTTCGAAACCGCTGATGGGATTGCGACCAAATTTAGCACAAATGATACTTGTTGTGTTGTGACTAAAGTTTGTTCACGGCATGAAAAAAATCGCTGTCCAAGGAGATTTACCAGTGTCAAAGTGCATCCAGGCTTGACCCCCCAAAATAGGAATTTGCTTTTTCAGCTGAAACTACACACACAAGTTCGATGAAACTTTACCACAACATTCACCACCCGTGATGTGCCAAAGTTTTTTCACGGCATAAAAAATATCTGGCTCTTTGGGGGTTTCCAGGGGGTTGCCCCCAAAATAGGTAGTTGTTTTCTTCTCAGAAACGACACACGCAATTTCGATGAAACTTCACCACAATCTCAATCACCCATGATGTTCCAATGTTTGTTCAAGGCAGAAGAAAAATTTGGGTCTTAGGAGGTCAAAGGGGTTTGGGGGAGGTTGGGGAAGACAAACAACCCCATACCCTGAAGACCCAATGGACCCCAAAGACCCCAAAGTCCCTGAGATTCCAAAAGACCCAAACAACCTCAAGGACCCAAAATACCCAAAGGACTCAGAAGACCCCCCAAGGACTCTGAAGATGCAAAATATCCCGAAGACCCAAAAGACCCTGAAGACCCAAAATTCCTCAAAGACCCATAAAGACCCCGAATACCCAAATGACCCAAACCCAAAAGTCCACAAAGACCCCGAAGACCCAAAATAATCCAAAGACCCAAAATACCCCAAAGAACTTGAAATACCCCGAAGACCGAAACGAACGAAAAGATCCCAAAAGACCCCGAGACCCAAAATGTCCAAAAGACCCGTAAAGACCACGAAGACCCCAAAAACCTTGAAGACCAAAAATATCAAAAAGAACCGGAAGACCCAATATACCCCATAGACCCTTAAAGATCCGAAATACTCCAAATATCCAAACAATCCAAAAGACTGAAAAGACCCCAGAGCCCCTTAAAGACCCCGAGGACCCAGTGGACCCCAAATTACCCCTAAGACACAAAATACCCTGAAGACCCTTAAATACCCCAATGATCCAGATTGAGGACCCAAAAGACTCAAATGACCCAAAAGACACCGATTAACCAGAAGACCCAAAAGACATGGTGGCTTGCGGTGGCTTGCAAACTGAGCCTCAAGGTCGGTGTACAGAAGCGGTATTTTTTTAATCACAATAACTACAAGGCACAGGGAGGTGAAATTTGCGGCACATGATGTGCAATGTGTGCAGAGTAAAACGAGTGTTTATTTACGTCTGCAGCATGTCTTACAAATTAAGATGATATAAGCACCCCTGACACTATCGTCAGGTTCACCATAGTTAGGTCCAAAACTTCAATTCCGTGACCATTTTCTGGCTAGTAAGGTTTGACGATTGATTTGACTTCTATTGACATTTTATAACAAAAATAGCCTCTATGTCCCTCCCAAAAATCCCGGCATTTTTCGCCAGAGGCCGCCGGCACTATCTTGAAAAATTAAGTTTTGAACCAGAACACCTAGAATCACGTACAAAGACACTTTTTTGGGTAATTTGACCACGAGGATTCCGAATCTGACATTAGTTTGACGTTATGACATTATTTTGACCCAGAAATCCAAGATGGCCACCATCCAGTAGAGCGAAAATGCAACTTTTGTACTTAAACATGTTAAAGAAACTACCTCCATAAGGATATCTTGCAATAAAGTAATTGATGATTGCATGACAAGTAAACTCATTACACTTCAAAATAAGCTATTTTTAATAGCTGTGACTTGAACAGTTTTCAAATGAAGTAATTAATCAATATGACCTTTAATTATATGATTAGTCCGAATCAGAGCATTCTGCTTCACTAGAATCTGAATCATCAGATTCCGATGAATCTCCCCGCCTTTGTACATCATCATCTCGCTCCTCATTCCCCTCCTGGCTCTCATCTTCCTCACTCTCTTCAGCTGGCCCTGGTGCAGGTAGATGTGTCGGGAGAGCAGGTTGCGTGTGGCGGACAGGGCGACAGCGACCACCCACCAGCTCCCAGCCATGTCCGAGTGGCGAGGGGTGGTGTTTCTTGGAGGGATGACGCACAAGATATGCCAAGTAGTTTGCTCGGAGGCAGTGTTGGCGTAGGCTGTCTGCATCTGGAGGGAGACGGATAAATGATTTGTTTTTCAGTGTCTTCCACTTTGCTGCACGGGCCTCAGCCATGGTGCTACTCTTTTCGTCGCCATAGATGACATGTCGTGTGAACTGGAAGAGCTCCTCTAGCACCTCCTCCTCAAGGTCAAGGCTATCTCCACACAGCGAGAGCTGCCGTCGAGCCACAGGGCTCTTCGCCACCCGGTCATACACCGACTTCTTACCCTTGCCATAGAAGCCTGAGTTGGCATCACAGCCTGTCATACAGTGCAGCTGCACAATACAGTCTGCCATCTCGTCATTAACCTAGGTCGCTCTGGTTTCTCTGAGGGCGGGAGTGGAAGCCGATCTTGCCCTCAAACTCCCGGGTCAGGATATCTTTGATAAAGGATGACTTGATGCTGGATGTTGAGAAGCCATACCGAGATACGATAGAGCTGTAGTCTTTGAGGAGGCTCTGTAGTGACCTTAGCTCACGTTCCTCAAAGATAACTGTTCTGATGTGGTCAAAGAAGATAGTCTGAGCCTCACGGAGATTAACATTGTGCATGCGTTGGAGTTTGTCATCTTCACTCATTTTCTGGTAACTACGCACATATTTCAACCAGCATTTGTTGTGATATCTGATCTCAATCGCATATGGGTCATCAGCTGCATAATCGATCACACAGTTGATTCTGTCTCGCATGCTCTGATCTTCGAGGGCCACCGTGTGACTCTTGAACGTTGCCCATGCATTATCATACGAAATCAGGGACAGCTTTGATTCTGGGTGCTTTGCCGACTCCGGTTTACAGCACCAGACACATTTTGTTTTTTCATGTATCAGCCCTTCTACACTTGATCGCAGCCGCTTGGCAGGTGGAGAAGCAGCCAGGGGGAAAGCCTCAGACATGGACGAAGACTGAGATTGGCATTCCTTGACTTCTCGTTTTTTCTGTCTTGTCTTGGCCTGCTCCAGTTTATTAGCATTCCATAAGGTCAGCCTACGTGATTTATGGACACATTGTCTGCCGGGACCATTATCCCAATTGACTGTTGCATAAACGTCTCCGAACTTGTCAAGACCGCTCCATAACAGGGCTTTTTTCTTGAGATTTTCCCAACTCTCAACGGAGGTAACGACATCAGTGGCTTCATTGCAAAGCCCGCCACACTGGAGGACACACGGAACGGTGGACATTCTCTTGACAGCTATCTTCTGAATACTGCGCTTCTCGGTGCCGTCTCATTCGCTCGTATACTCCCTGGAAAGACAGAAATAAGTATATGACATTACACACACAGACAAATAAAAAACAAGAAAATAGCAATTCACTAATCAGGACCTCAATTCCGTGGCCAGTATAGATTTAGCCAAAATAATGTGTTAATTCATGATCATATGTTCTCCCATTTAAAAGTTGCATTTTCGCTCTACTGGATGGTGGCCATCTTGGATTTCTGGGTCAAAATAATGTCATAACGTCAAACTAATGTCAGATTCGGAATCCTCGTGGTCAAATTACCCAAAAAAGTGTCTTTGTACGTGATTCTAGGTGTTCTGGTTCAAAACTTAATTTTTCAAGATAGTGCCGGCGGCCATCTTGGATTCGGGCCTCTGGCGAAAAATGCCGGGATTTTTGGGAGGGACATAGAGGCTATTTTTGTTATAAAATGTTAATAGAAGTCAAATCAATCGTCAAACCTTACTAGCCAGAAAATGGTCACGGAATTGAAGTTTTGGACCTAACTACCATGTTAACAAATATAATTTCGTTCAAATTTTTGGGAGATTAGCAAACCTATACGTTTTTGGAATCATCAGAGCATGGAGAATCTGAAAATCAATGTTGGCATTTGCACAGACAGATTTTGGATTTTCAAAATGGCCGCCATAAAATACATATTTTGCGCAATCTCGGCTTCTCGTCAACCTAGAAACTTAATTAAATATGCTAATCCTATGTTTTCTGGGTCACTGAATCCAATAAGGGCCTCAAAATAGTGCTCAGGATTATAGAAAAGCAACAAACAAAGGTAACTGAAAACCATTGTCTTTATATTTGTGATATAACTGTATTACATTGTAGCGGTTCCCGCTGAATGTACACAATCGCCTTGCACCTGCCAGGACGCGGCCAGGGCGCGATCGCCATGCCGGGCTCGTCCGGACGGGCCCAGACGCGCCTCTCCTGGGCATGCCCGGACTCGCTGTTCCCGAGCACGCCCGAACCTCCCGGGCACGCCCGGTCTCGTCTTTCCCGGGCTCGCCCAGAGCGCTCGGGCACGCCCAGCCTCGACTTGCCAGGCCCCGTCCAGGACGCCCGGGCATGTCCAGACTCGCCTTTCCAGGGCTCGCCCAGAGCGTCCGGGCACGCCCAGCCTCGACTTGCCAGGCCGCGTCCAGGACGCCCGGGCATGTCCAGACTCGCCTTTCCAGGGCTCGCCCAGAGCGTCCGGGCATGCCCGCTCTCGCCTTTCCAGGGCTCGCCCAGAGCGCTCGGGCACGCCCAGCCTCGACTTGCCAGGCCGCATCCAGGACGCCCGGGCATGTCCAGACTCGCCTTTCCAGGACTCGCCCTTGACACCCGGGCATGCCCGGTCTCGGTTTTCCCCGGGCAAACGCCCCGGCATAAATGTGTATATATCGCTGCCCGATAAACGGGCTTGAGAGAATACCTGAGCTGTTTTGTTTCATTAAAGCAACTCGGACGAATTCCGTCTTTGGTCGCGTCAATTCTTTCGACTCGCGTTGGAGCGCAGCTCCTTCAACATAATACATGATATTTCAAGTCCTTTGAAGTTATAGGTATGGGTTTATAAAGCAGGAAAGCAGCCTTGTTAGTATCAGATTGAACTATAAGTCCTATACACAGGATCTACAAGGTCTATACCGTTCAGGAATATGCTTTTACAGATCGTCATCATTGTCCTGAGTGTCATTTTCGCAAAGGTGTCTACGCAAATGCCAAAATTAATTTTTAGATTCCTCATGTTCTGAATATTCCAAAAATGTATAGTTTTGCTTATCTCCAAAAAAAATTGAACGAAAAAACACAGTGAACCTGACTACTCGGCCCAGACTTCAGACTTTGGCATGCTCATGCAAGAAAAGAGGCCTCAAAGCTCAGCGAGGAAACAAAATGGTGGATATTTGTTTTTGAAGCCACACCCCGGGACAGACAGACAGACAGACAGAATCACATACGTAGAATACCATGTGGATGTTTCAAAAAGTTGTGGATGGATAATAACAATACCAGGTGGATTAATTTGTTAGATGACAAGAAAAAGCCGATTAGATTATTACTGAAATAACAACAGGGAAGCAGAGTGGCACAGGAGAAGCATGCTGGGCCCATAACCCTGAAGTCTAATGGATCAAAACCTCATCCTCTGCTACTCAACAACTTCATCAATATGGAATTTAAAAACAAAGTTGTCATTTTGCTCCTCACCACTTCAGCGATGTGACTCACCAGAAGTGAATTATTTCACTTTCCCGCTTTATTTTTTTTATCTCACATGGAACGAAATTCAGGGGAGCTTCTGCGATGGCGCGTTGTCCGTCCCCCTTGATGGGATGTAAACACTTGAAACTTCTTCTCCGAAACCGCTGATGGGATTGCGACCAGATTTAGCACAAATGATATTTGTTGTGTTGTGACTAAAGTTTGTTCACGGCATGAAAAAATCGCTGTCCAAGGAGGTTTATCGGTGTCAAAGTGCATCCAGGTTTGACCCCCCAAAATAGGAATTTGCTTTTTCAGCTGAAACTACACACACAAGTTCGATGAAACTTCACCACAACATTCACCACCCGTGATGTGCCAAAGTTTTTTCACGGCATTACAAATATCTGCCTCTTTGGGGGTTTCCGGGGGGTTGCCCCCAAAATAGGTATTTATGAAGGAGCTGGGGCTCCCACGTCGATCGGAAGAATGGACGCGACAAAAAGCTGGAATTCATCCGAGTTGCTTTATTCAAACCAAACACTCAGGCACTCTGAAAAGCCCGTTTATCGGGCAGCAATATATATACATATTATCCCGGAGCGTTTGCCCAGGAAAGGCGAGAGGGGGCGTGGCCCAGCGTCCTGGCTGCGGCCTGGCAAGTTGAGGGCGAGCCTGCCCGGGCGTCCTGGACGAGCCCGGCATGGTGATCGCTCCACGTCCTTGATAGGTGCAAGGCGATTGTGAAAACCCAGCGGTAGCCGCTACACACGTCCCCCCAGAATCGACTTGCACCGGCAGGGTCAATTTGAGGGGGGTCCTGATGACCCGGCCGAAGCGACCCCTGGCGGGTCGTGGGAGGGGGTCCGGTGTGGTGGTGGGCAGTCGAGTGGGGGGCACCGTGGACGGGGGGCGGCCTCGCCGCGGCGGAAGGGCCACCCGTGGTGGGTGGTCGACGTCCACGTGCGCCGGCTTAAGGCGGTCCACCGCAATCCGGTCCGACCTGCCGCCGATGTCGATGACGAACGACTTGTCGTCCCGTCGCAGCACCCGGAAGGGCCCGTCGTACGGCGGCCGGAGTGGCCCCCGATGTGCGTCGTGACGCACAAAAACATACTCCGCTGTGCGAAGTGCTGGGGGGACGTAGGACTGGGGGTCACCGTGGTGGGATGTTGGCACGGGGGCAAACCGCCGGGCGGCCTCCTGGAGGTCCGAGCGCTGGTGAGCTGCGGACCAGGGACTGGTAGCGTCGGGCACGAATTCGCCCGGGACGCGTAGCGCCTGGCCATAGACAAGCTCGGCGGTGGATGCCTGGAGGTCCTCCTTGGGGGCCGTGCGGAGGCCCAAAAGGACCCACAGCAGCCGGTCGGCCCAACCGCCGTCTTGAAGGCCAGCCATGAGCGCGGCCTTCATGGAGTGGTGGAATCGCTCGCACAACCCGTTTGCTTGGGGGTGGTAGGCCGTAGTACAGTGGAGCTTGACCCCCAGGTTGCGGGCGACCGCGCCCCACAGCTCGGAGGTGAACTGTGGTCCGCGGTCTGACGAGATGTCCGCCGGTGCGCCAAAGCGGGTGACCCAGGTGGCGATGAAAGCCTGCGCCACGTCGGCGGTGGTGGTGGAGACGAGGAGAACGGCCTCCGGCCACCTGGTGGTCCTGTCCACCATGGTGAGCAGGTGTGTGAACCCCCGTGACGGGGGGAGGGGGCCCACCAGATCCACGTTGACGTGGTCGAAACGTCGTTCGGGCATGGTGAAAGGTGCCAGCGGGGCCTGGGTGTGTCGGTGGACCTTGGCCCGTTGGCAGGCCGTGCAGGTGCTGGTCCAATCGCGGACGTCCCGACGAAGGCCGTGCCAGACGAATCGCGCCGACACCAGCTTCTGGGAAGCTTTCCGGCCCGGGTGGGAAAGGCCGTGGAGGGAGGCGAAGATGCGGCGTTGCCAGGTGACGGGCACAATGGGGCGAGGCTGGCCTTGGGAGACGTCGCAGAGCAGGACAGTGTCCGCAAAGGGGATGTCGGCCAGGCGGAGGCCCGTGTCCGCTGCCCGGAGGGCTTGCACCATGGTGTCGGTGGTTTGGTCCGCCGCCATAAGCGCAAAGTCCACGCCCAGGTGGACCGCGTTCGCGCTGGCCCGGGAAAGACAGTCGGCCACGGCGTTGTTTTTGCCGGCGACGTGCCGGATGTCCGTGGTAAACTCCGACACGGTGGAGAGGTGGCGCTGTTGGCGGGCCGACCACGGCTCCATGACCTTGGCCATGGCGTAAACCAACGGCTTGTGGTCGACGAACGCCGTGAAAGGTCGGCCCTCCAGGAGGTGGCGGAAATGGCGGACGGCCAGGTGTAGACCGAGGAGCTCCCGGTCAAACGTGCTGTATTTGAGCTCGTTCGGCCGGAGCTGCCGGCTGAAAAAAGCGAGTGGCTGCCAAACCCCGTTCACCCATTGCTCATGTACGGCGCCCACCGCGTAGTCGGAGGCATCCGTGGTGAGGGCGATGGGAGCGTTGAGCACCGGGTGAGCGAGCAGTGTTGCGTCGGCGAGGGCCCGCTTTGAGCTTTGGAAGGCCGCATCCATTGCTGCGGACCAGGCGATGTCGTGCTTGGCCGGCTTGCCCCGGAGGGCTTCGTAGAGGGGCCGCATGAGTTGAGCAGCACGGGGCACGAAGCAGTGATAAAAATTCACCATTCCCAGGAATTCCTGCAGGGCCTTTATGGTGCGGGGACGCGGGAACGTGGTGATGGCCTCGACCTTGGTTGGCAGCGGCACGGCCCCGTTCTTGGTGATGTGGTGGCCCAAAAAATCAACGGCCGTCGTGCCGAAGTGGCATTTGGCCGGGTTGACGATGAGGCCGTGCTCGCTGAGGCGCCCGAACAGTGTTCGGAGGTGGAGTAGGTGCTCGGCCCGGGACGTGCTGGAGACGAGGATGTCGTCCAGGTAAACGAAAAGGAACGGCAGGTCACGCAGCACGCCGTCCATCAAGCGCTGGAACGCCTGAGCCGCGTTCTTGAGACCAAACGGCATCCGCAAGAATTCGAATAAGCCGAACGGCGTGATGACTGCCGTTTTAGGGACGTCGGCCGCCCTGACAGGTGCCTGGTGATATCCCCGTATGAGATCAATTTTCGAAAAAATGACCCGTCCCGCCAGACGGGCGGAGAAGTCTTGGATATGCGGGATCGGGTACCTGTCGGGGGTGGTAGCGTCATTGAGACGGCGGTAGTCGCCACACGGGCGCCATCCACCCCCCGGCTTTGGCACGATGTGCAGTGGCGAGGCCCACGCGCTATTGGAGCGCCGCACGATGCCGAGGTGCTCCAACGCGTCGAATTCGGCCTTCGCCACGGCGAGCTTGGCTGGGTTGAGGCGGCGGGCCCTGGCGTAGACCGGCGGGCCCGTGGTTGGTATGTGGTGCTCGATCCCATGCCGTACTGCGCCGGCCGAAAACGTCGGCCGCGTGAGGGCCGGGAACTCCGTGAGCAGGCGAGCAAACTCGTTCGCCGCCGGGACGGCGCATGCCAGCTCGGTCGGCGCGGAGCTGCTCAATGTGCATACCAGGGAGCTGAAGGTTTCGGCGTTGATTAAACGACGCCGTTGGACGTCCACCAGCAGTCCGTGTGCGCAGAGGAAGTCGGCGCCTAGCAGAGCCATGGGCACGTTTGCGGTTACAAACGTCCAAGCAAAGCATTGGCCGCCGAAGCAGAGGGTGACGTTGCGCGGGCCGAAGGTGCGGATGGTCTATCCGTTGGCCGCAACCAAGGAGGGGCCGCAAACCGCGGACTGCCTGTCCTGGTCAGAGGCGGGTATGACGCTCAGTTGGGCGCCGGTGTCGCACAGGAAGCGCCGTCCGGACGCTTTATCCGTGATGAACAGTAAGTTGCCCGTGTGGCCGGCGCTCATGGCTGGTAATGAACGCCGGCCCGGCCGTTTCCCGGCCTGCCGAAGGTGCACGGGGGTCGGCATGCCCGGGCCTTCTGTCCGAACCTGGCATGATAGTAACACCATGCTTGGTCAGGTGGAGGCCCCGGTCGTCGTGCTGGAGGTGGTCGGCTCGGTGTAGCGGCCGCCAATTGCGTCGGCAGTTCGGTCGTCGACCGTGCCGGGTGCTCGGGCGCCATGGGTGTTGCGTCGGACGGCGGTGGGTCCCATGTCGCCGCTGCGATGCGCTGACCTGCGGCGGAGATCTTGTCGGCTTCTCTGGCAAGGGCCCGGGGATCTGTGATCGTCGTGCTTGCCAGGGCGAGGCGTACCGGGTTAGGCAGCTGACGGAGGAACAGCTCCCGGAACAGGAATGCCGGAGAGTGCTCGCCGAGCAGTGAAAGCATGTAGTCCATTCGCTCGGAAGGGCGCGTGTCGCCGAGCTCGGGCAGGTCGAGCAGGCGCCGTGCGCGTTCCGCCGATGGGAGGGCGAAAGCGTCGAGGAGAAGCTTCTTAATCGCGCCGTATTTGTCAGCGGCTGGCGGGCTCTCGAAGAGGCTCAGGGCGCGGGCCGCGGTGGCCGAACCGAGCACTGCTACCACATGGTGGAAGCGGGTGTCGTCGGCTGTGATGCCTCGCAGGGCGAACAGGGAATCCGCCTGTGCGAACCAAACCGCCGCGTTAGCCTCCCAGAAGGTAGGCAGTTTAAGGGCGACTGCCGTGTCCATGTCGGTAGGTCACCAATGAAGGAGCTGGGGCTCCCACGTCGATCGGAAGAATGGACGCGACAAAAAGCTGGAATTCATCCGAGTTGCTTTATTCAAACCAAACACTCAGGCACTCTGAAAAGCCCGTTTATCGGGCAGCAATATATATACATATTATCCCGGAGCGTTTGCCCAGGAAAGGCGAGAGGGGGCGTGGCCCAGCGTCCTGGCTGTGGCCTGGCAAGTTGAGGGCGAGCCTGCCCGGGCGTCCTGGACGAGCCCGGCATGGTGATCGCTCCGCGTCCTTGATAGGTGCAAGGCGATTGTGAAAACCCAGCGGTAGCCGCTACATTTGCTTTCTTCTCAGAAACTACACACGCAAATTCGAGGAAACTTCACCACAATCTCAATCACCCGTGATGTTCCAATGTTTGTTCAAGGCAGAAGAATAATTTTGGTGTTAGGAGGTAAAAGGGGTTGGGGGAGTTTGGGGAAGACAAACAACCCCATACCCTGAAGACCCAATGGACCCCAAAGACCCAAAAGACCCTGAGATTCAAAAAAATCCAAACAACCCCAAGCAGCCAATAGACCCCATGGACTCAAAAGACCCCCAAGGACTCTGAAGATCCAAAATATCCCGAAGTCCCAAAAGACCCTGAAGACCCAAAATTCCTCAAAGACCCATAAAGATCCCGAATACCCAAATGACCCCAAACCCAAAAGCCGACCAAGTCCCTGAAGACCCCAAACCCTCTGAAGACTGTTAAAGACCCAAACGACCACCAAGACCCAAAATAGTCAAAGACCCAAAATACCCGAAGACCTTTAAATACCCCAAAGACTGAAAGGATCGAAAAGACCCCAAAAGACCCCAAGACCCAAAATATGCAAAAGACCCTTAAAGACCAAGTAGACCCAAATAAACCCGAAGACCAAAAAGATCGAAAAGACCCAGGAGACCCAAATGTACCTTGTAGACCCATAATGAACCGAAAGACCCCAAAGACAAACAATCCAAAAGACCGAAAAGACGCCGGAGCCCCTTAAAGACCCTGAGGACCCAGTGGACCCCAAGTCACCCCGAAGACACAAAATACCTTGAAGACCCTGAAAATACCCCAAATATCCAGATTGAGGACCCAAAATACTCGAATGCCTCAAAAGACCTGGAGGACCCAAAAGGCTCAAATGACCCAAAAGGCACCGATGAACCAGAAGACCCAAAAGACACGGTGGCTTGCGGTGGCTTGCAAACTGAGTCTCAAGGTGGGTGTGCAGAAGCGGTATTTTTTAAATCACAATAACTACAAGGCACAGGGCGGTGAAATTTGCTGCACATGATGTGCAATGCATGCAGAGCTTGCTTGATCTCTGATCATCAATTTGGTTTCAGACCTGGTCACTCTACTCTGGACATGCTGCTTCTGCTTTCTCAACAATGGATGGAGGTCCTCAATGCCAAACAGGAAATTAGAGCTGTCTCCCTTGACATATCACGTGCCTTCGATACGGTCTGGCACCCCGCTCTGCTCACCAAGCTCTCCTCTTTTGGTATCCATGGAAATCTCCACGCATGGCTGGCGGACTTCCTCTCGAGTCGTAGTCAACGTGTGGCCCTGAATGGGTTTCTCTCATCTCCTCTTCCTGTTCAGGCTGGAGTTCCCCAAGGCAGTGTTCTGGGCCCTGTGCTTTTTCTGGTCTTCATCAATGATCTCTCTGACTCTCTTGAAAATCCTCTCTATCTCTTTGCTGATGACTCCACTCTCTGTCGCTCCATTCTTCATCCCTCAGATCGGCAGTCTGCAGCCTCCTCACTCTCTGCAGACCTGGACAAAATCACAGACTGGGCAAACAAGTGGAACATGTCTTTCAATCCTGACAAATCTCACACTCTTACGATGTCTCTCCGAAAAGACCGACTGGACAACCCTCCCATCTACTTTCTGAATAATCCTCTCCAAGAAGTTCTGTCACTCAAGCTTTTGGGTCTCACTATCTGCCATGATCTTTCCTGGGAAAACCACATTTCAAATCTGGCCTCCAAAGCCAGTCGCCGACTGGGCATCCTCCGTCATGCGAAGTCCTTCCTTGGCATACCTGAGCTCCTCACCACATACAAGGCTTTCATCCGCAGCTCAATGGAACACTGCTCTCCCCTCTGGGCTGGTGCTCCTGCCTCACACCTAGCTCGTCTTCACGCTGTTGAAACCAAAGCATTCAGAATCATTGGAATCTCCCACGATGAAGCTAACTCCAAGGGCCTCTCACTCACTCATCGCAGGCAGGTTGGTGGTCTTTCCGTCTTCTACCGACTCCTCTCTGGCCTTGCCCCCCCAGCTCTCTCTGGGCTCTGTCCCCCAAATATTCCTACAGGTCGCACAATATCTGCCTGCAACCCTCTTATGGTTAAACTGCCAAAATCAAGACTCTCTGCTCACCTTCACTCCTTCATGCCTCTTTTCTCCCACCTCTGGAACAAACTCCCTCACTCTCTTCAATCCCACTCCACCCTCCAGGTCTTTAAAACAACTGTTCACCACCATCTCTTATCTTCCCCCATCCAAAACCTTGATCTTTTCTACCCCCGCTAATTTCACCCCAATTCCACTTTTTTGAAATACAAACTTCTGTCCTGGAAGTCCTTGGTGTCCTTGTGTTTTATACTTCTCCCACCCCGCCCCCCCCCTTTCCCACGCCTCCTCCCCCCAAGCCCTCTTCCTCCCACACATCTCCCTGCTCTCAAATGTTGTGTGCTCTCAAGTGTTTGTGTGCTTCCCTTTCTCTCCCCATCTTGTCTTCGGCTTCCTCTTTTTCTATATTTTGTTTGTCTGGTTGATTTGTTTGTGAAGTAAATGTCAGCTCTTTCACGAGCCTCGATTCAGTATACAAAAAAAAAGAAAAAAAAAGAAGAGTAAAACAAGTGTTCATTTACATATGTAGGATGTCTTACAAATAAAGATGAAAGAAGCACCCCTGGCACAAGGCCCAGACTTCAGACTGGCATGCTCACGCAACAAAAGAGGCCTCAAGGCTCAGTGAGGAAACAAAATGGTGGATATTTGTTTTTGAAGCCACACCCCGGGACAGACAGACAGACAGAATCACAAACGGAGAATATCATGTGGATGTTTCAAAAATTTGTGGATGGATAATGACCATACCAGGTGGATGAATTTGTTAGATGACAATTAAAGCCAATTCGATTATTACTGAAATAACTACAGGGAAGCAGAGTGGCGCAGCGGAAGCGTGCTGGGCCCATAACCCAGAGGTCGATGGATCAAAACCCATCCTCTGCTAATTAACAACTTCATCAATATCAAATTTAAAAACAAAGTTGTCATTTTGCTCCTCACCACTTCAGCGATGTGACTCACCAGAAGGGAATTATTTCACTTTCCCGTTTTATTTTTTTTTTATCTCACATGGAGCGAAGTTCAGGGGAGCTTCTGCGATGGCGCGTTGTCCGTCCCTCAGTCCGTCCGTCAGTGCGTAAACACTTGAAACTTCGTCTCCGAAACCGCTGATGGGATTGCGACCAAATTTAGCGCAAATGATATTTTTTGTGTTGACTAAAGTTTGTTCACGGCCTGAATAAAATCGCTGTCCAAGGGGGTTTATCGGTGTCAAAGTGCATCCAGGTTTGACCCCCCAAAATAGGAATTTGCTTTTTCAGCTGAAACTACACACACAAGTTCGATGAAACTTTACCACAACATTCACCACCCGTGATGTGCCAAAGTTTTTTCACGGCATTAAAAATATCTGCCTCTTTGGGGGTTTCCGGGGGGTTGCCCCCAAAATAGGTATTTGCTTTCTTCTCAGAAACTACACACGCAATTTCGAGGAAACTTCACCACAATCTCAATCACCCGTGATGTCCCAATGTTTGTTCAAGGCAGAAGAAAAATTTGGGTCTTAGGAGGTAAAAGGGGTTGGGGGAGGTTGGGGAAGACAAACAACCCCATACACTGAAGACCCAATGGACCCCAAAGACCCAAAAGACCCTGAGATTCCAAAATACCCAAACAACCTCAACGACCCAAAAGACCCCCAAGGACTCAGAAGACCCCCCAAGGACTCTGAAGATGCAAAATATCCCAAAGACACAAAAGACCCTGAAGACCCAAAATTCCTCAAAGACCCATAAAGACCCCGAATACCCAAATGACCCCAAACCCAAAAGACCACAAAGACCCCGAAGAACCAAAACACTCTGAAGACTGTTAAAGACACAAACGACAACGAAGACCCAAAATAATCCAAAGACCCAAAATACCCCAAAGTCCTTGAAATATCCCGAAGACCGAAACGAACGAAAATATCCCAAAAGACCCCGAGACCCAAAATGTCCAAAAGACCCATAAAGACCATGAAGACCCCAAAAACCTTGAAGACCAAAAATATCAAAAATAACCAGAAGACCCAATATACCCCATCGACCCTTAAAGATCCGAAATACCCCAAATATCCAAACAATCCAAAAGACTGAAAAGACTCCAGAGCCCCTTAAAGACCCCGAGGACCCAGTGGACCCTAAATTACCCCTAAGACACAAAATACCCTGAAGACCCTTAAATACCCCAATGATCCAGATTGAGGACCCAAAAGACTCAAATGACCCAAAAGACACCGATTAACCAGAAGACCTAAAAGAAATGGTTGCTTGCGGTGGCTTGCAAACTGAGCCTCAAGGTCGGTGTACAGAAGCGGTATTTTAATAATCACAATAAATACAAGGCACAGGGAGGTGAAATTTGCTGCACATGATGTGCAATGTGTGCAGAGTAAAACGAGTGTTTATTTACGTCTGCAGCATGTCTTACAAATTAAGATGATATAAGCACCCCTGACACGGTGCTGCCGTAGTGGATCCCGGGGCAGAGGCTACAGCGCCCCCAGCTTCCCTCGTGGCCGCTGCTGCGCCCTGCCCACTACCGCCACCGCCACCACCACGGCCGCCGCGGCCGCCACCGCCGCAAACCTGGTGCTACTATCACGCCAGGTTTGGCCGCAAGGCTAAAACGTGTCGCCCGCCGTGCTCTTTTGGCGGGTCGGGAAACGACCGGGCCGGCGCTCATTAGCGGCCCTGAGCGTCGGCCATTCCGGCAGCCTCCTGTTCATCACGGACACCTTGTCCGGGCGCCGTTTTCTTTGCGACACAGGAGCGCAGGTAAGCGTCCTCCCTGCCTCCACGTCCGACAAGCAAGCCGCAGGCCAGGGCCCCGCTTTGCTTGCCGCCAACGGTACACCCATCCGCACATTCAGGAAGCGCTGCCTCTCACTGCGGTTCGGAGGGCAGCGCTTTCAATGGTCGTTCGTGACCGCCAGCGTGCCAATGGCCCTGCTGGGCACGGACTTCCTATGTGCGCATGGGCTGTTGGTCGACGTGAAGCGCTAACGTCTCGTCCAGGCCGAAACCTTCAGCTCGCTCGCTTGTTCGCTGAGCGGCTCGTTGAGCGGCTCACTGAGCGGCTCACCGAGCGGCTTGCCAATCGGCTTGCTGGAAGGTTCCGTCCCGGCGAGTTTAGTTTGCACGCTTCCGGCAGCGGACGACTTTACCCGCCTCCTAGCCAGTTTCCCGGCCCTCACGCGGCCCCCCTTCTCAGCGGTGGAGTTAAACACGGGGTGGAGCACCATATACCCACGGTCGGGCCGCCGGTCTATGCCCGGGCACTCCGACTCGAACCTACGAAGCTCGCCGTGGTGAAAGCGGAGTTTGCCACGCTGGAGCGGCTGGGGATCGTACGGCGCTCCAACAGCGCTTAGGCTTCTCCTCTGCACATTGTGCCGAAGCCCGGCGGGGGGTGGCGGCCGTGCGGGGACGACCACTGACTCAATGATGCCACCACCCCCGACGGTCAAGCATATCCAGGACTTGTCCGCCCGGTTGGCAAACACGACCGTGTTTTCCAAGGTGGACCTCATCCGGGGCTACCACCAGGTCCCCGTACAACCGGGCGATGTCCCGAAGACGGCCGTCATCACCCCTTTCGGCCTCTTCGAGTTCCTGCGAATGCCTTTCGGGTTGAAGAATGCGGCCCAGGCGTTCCAACAGCTTATGGACAGCGTCTTGGGCGACTTACCTTTCCTCTTTGTCTCCCTGAACGACATCCTAGTCGCGAGCACGTCCCGGGAGGAGCACCTGCTCCACCTGCGCACGCTTTTCGAACGCCTGGGCCAGCATGGCCTAATCATCAACCCCACCAAGTGCCGTTTTGGCGTCGCCACCATCGACTTATTGGGGCACCGCATCACCAGGCACGGGGCCGTCCCTTTACCGGCCAAGGTGGAGGCGGCAGGGATTTCCGTGACCCCGCACGATCAAGGGGCTCCAGGAGTTTCTGGGCATGGTAAATTTTTACCACCGCTTCGTGCCCCACATCGCCCAGCTCCTCCGCCCCCTGCACGAGGCCCTCCGGGGCAAGCCGGGCAAAGGTGACATCGCCTGGTCGGAGCCGATGGCCGCAGCGTTTGCGGGCGCAAAGCTGGCCCTGGCCAACGCCACCATGCTGGCGCAACCGGCGCCCGATGCGCCGATCGCCCTCACCACCGACGCGTCAGACTACGCGGTGGGCGCGGTGCACGAGCAGTGGGTGCGTGGTGCTCGGCAACTGCTGGCGTTTTTTAGCAGGCAGCTTCGCCTGCACAAACGCCGCTACAGCACCTTCGACCGTGAGCTGCTCGGGCTCCACCTGGCGGTCCGACACTTCCGCCATCTGCTGGAGGGCCGCCCGTTCACGGCTTTCGTCGACCACAAGCCCCTTGTCTCCGCGATGGCCAAGGTCGCCGAGCCATGGTCGGCACGGCAGCAGCGTCACCTCTCTGCCGTGTCCGAGTATACGACGGACATCCATCACGTGGCGGGTAAAGACAACCCGGTGGCGGATTGCCTTTCCCGGTCCGTCGCGCATGCGGTCCACCTCGGGATCGACTATGCCCGGATGGCGGAGGACCAGACCGCCGACCCCGGCGTCCAGGCCTTGCGGACCGCCATCACGGGCCTCCGCGTCACCGAGGTGCCGGTCGACGCCGCGGGCGCGGCCCTCCTGTGCGACATCTCCCTCGACCGGCCTCGCCCCATCGTGCCCGCTGGCTGGCAGCGCCCAGTGTTAGACGCCATCCACGGCCTGTCCCAACCGGGCACGAAGGCCTCCGAGAATCTCATCGCGGCGAAGTTCGTCTGGCATGGCCTCAGGAAGGACGTCCGCGACTGGGCCAGGATGTGCCTCGCGTGCCAGCGCACAAAGGTCCACCGCCACACCCAGGCCCCGTTGGCCCCGTTTGCGGTGCCAGAGCGTCGGTTCGACCACGTGCACGTCGACTTGGTGGGACCTCTGCCCCCCTCGCGGGGGTTCACCCACCTCCTCACCATGGTGGACCGCACCACACGGTGGCCAGAGGCCGTCCCATTGGCGGCGACGTCTGCGGCTGATGTGGCGCAAGCCTTCACCGCCACTTGGGTTGCCCGGTTCGGTACCCCCTTGGACATCTCGTCCGACCGCTGCCCCCAGTTCACCTCGGAGCTCTGGGCTGCGGTGGCGCAAGGGCTTGGCGTGAAACTACACCGCACCACGGTCTACCACCCCCAGGCCAATGGCCTGTGCGAGCGCTTTCATCGCTCGATGAAGGCCGCGCTCTGGGCCAGCCTACGCGATGGCAGCTGGGCCGACAGGCTCCCCTGGGTCCTGCTAGGCCTCAGGACGGCGCCCAAGGACGACCTGCACATGTCCTCGGCGGAGCTGGTCTTCGGGCAACCACTGCGGATACCGGGCGAATTTATCCCCGACTCCACGGCTCCTTGGTCCGCGGCGTAACAGCGCTCCGCCCTTCAGGAGACCGCCCGGAGGTTCGCCCCGGTGCCGACGGCACACCACGGTTGCCCGTCTTCCCACGTCGCCCCGGAGCTTCGCACGGCGGAGTACGTCTTCGTCCAGCACGACGCCCACCGGGCACCGCTACGGCCCCCGTACGACGGGCCCTTCTGCGTGCTGGAGACCGGGGACAAATATTTCACCATCGACATCGGCGGTGCCCCGGATCACATCTCCGTGGACCGCCTCAAGCCGGCCCACCTCGATCTGGACCACCCCCACCAGCAGCTCTGCCTCCGCGTCGAGGCCGCCCCCCGGCGGTCGGACCTCCGGCACCCCCTGGCCCCGCCGTCCCGCTACCCCCCAGCCCTGCACCCATCGCCAAGGGGCGTTTCGGCCGGGTTATCCGGCTTCCCCGCAAACTCACCCTTCAGGTGCGCGGGAATTCTGGGGGGGCGCGTGTGGCAGGCACAAGGGACAATAATTCCACGCACCAGTGGGTGGCGCGAGCGTCCAGGCGGGGAACGAAAGCGCATGCCCCGCCTTTCGACCGATCGGCCACGCCCAGGGACAAGGCGTGGCCTCGGGACATATATGCGGGCTTTAAGCTCGAGCCCGCCCAGTGCTGAAGTGCGAGCTCTGAATAAAGACTCTTTGTTTGTACCAACGCGTTGTGGCCTACCTCTCTGGCAATCGAGGCGTGTGTGCGCAGCACCACAATATTATATTATTTTATACCATTCGCGTGTGTTAGGCGTGTGTTTTGCTGTGCGTGTACAAACAATGTTTTTGTCAGTGTTTAAGGGTTCGACGTGTGTTGACAAGACGCTCGCTAAACGACATTAGTCAATTCGGTCCGATGTTTTGATTTAAATCGCTTAATTCTTAAACAAGGGCTGGCAGATACACAAACTCGGCTCCAAGCTGTCTACCCTGGGTTCGAATCCCAACCAAGCTAAAAAGTGGCATCGTGGTGATTCATAGGCAGTGTGAATCATAATTTCCAGGATCGACGTTAAACGGGAATCCCCTGTGCTGGCGTTAGTTGGTGGACCCCACGCCACGGTGTCCTTCACGAAGAGTAGGCGAGCCATCACCGGCATCCTGAATAAAGTACAAATTCCTGTCCGAAATACTTCTGGGAATGCAATGGCAAACCACCAGTACAGTGTTGTGGCGCTGCGCACACACGACTCGATTGCCAGAGAGGTAGGCCACAACGCGTTGGTATAACAAGAGTCTTTATTCAGAGCTCGCACTTCAGCACTGGGCGGGCTCGAGCTTAGAGCCCGCATATAAGTCCCGAGGACACGCCTTGCCCCCGGGCGTGGCCGATCGGTCGAAAGGCGGGGCATGCATTGAATTTCCCCGCCTGGACGCTCGCGCCACCCACTGGTGCGCGGGATTATTGCCCCTTGTGCCCGCCACACGCGCCCCCCCCAGAATTTCCACGCACCTGAAGGGTGAGCTTGCGGGAAGCCGGATGACCGGGCCGAAACGCCCCCTGGCGATGCGTGCAGGGTTGGGGGGTAGCGGGACGGCGGGGCTGGGGCGGGTGCCAGGGGTCTGACCACCGGGGGGCGGCCTTGACGCGGAGGCAGAGCTCCTTGCGGGGGGTGGTCCAGATCGAGGTGGGCCGGCTTGAGGCGGTCCACTGAGATACGATCCGGGGCACCGCCGATGTCGACGGTGAAATATTTGTCCCCGGTCTCCAGCACGCGGAAGGGCCCGTTGTACGAGGGCCGTAGCGGTGCCCGGTGGGCGTCGTGCTGACGAAGACGTACTCCGCCGTGCGAAGCTCCGGGGCGACGTGGGAGGACGGGCAACCGTGGTGTGCCGTCAGCACCGGGGTGAACCTCCGGGCGGTCTCCTGCAGGGTGGAGCACTGTTGCGCCACGGACCAAGGAGCCGTGGAGTCGGGGATAAATTCGCCCGGTACCCGCAGTGGTTGCCCGAAGACCAGCTCCGCCGAGGACGCGCGCAGGTCGTCCTTGGGCGCCATCCTGAGGCCCAGCAGGACCCAGGGGAGCTTGTCGGCCCAGCTGCTGTCGCGGCGGCTGGCCTGGAGCGCGGCCTTCATCGAGCAATTAAAGCGCTCGCACAGGCCATTGGCCTGGGGGTGGTAGGCCGTGGTGCAGTGCAGTTGGACGCCGAGCCCTTGCGCCACCGTGCCCCAGAGCTCCGAGGTGAACTGGGGACCGCGGTCAGACGAGATGTCCGAGGGGGAACCGAACCGGGCAACCCAAGTGGCGATGAAGGTTTGCGCCACATCAGCCGCAGACGTCGCCGCCAATGGCACGGCCTCCGGCCACCGTGTGGTGCGGTCCACCATGGTGAGGAGGTGGGTGAACCCCCGCGAGGGGGGCAGAGGTCCCACCAAGTCGACGTGGACATGGTCGAACCGACGCTCGGGCACAGTAAACGGGGTCAACGGGGCCTGAGTGTGGCGGTGGACCTTTGCACGCTGGCACGCGAGGCACGTCCTGGCCCACTCGTGGACGTCCTTCCTGAGGCCATGCCAGAAGAACTTCGCCGCGACGAGCTTCTGAGAGGCCCCCCTGCCCGGGTGGGACAGGCCGTGGATGGCGTCGAAAACTGTGCGCTGCCAGCCAGCGGGCACGATGAGGCGAGGCCGGCCGAGGGAGATGTCGCACAGGAGGGCCACGCCCGCGACATCGAACGGCACCTCGGTGACGTGGAGGCCCGTGACGGCAGTCCGCAAGGCCTGGACGCCGGGCTCGGCGGTCTGGTCCTCCGCCATCCGGGCATAGTCGATCCTGAGGTGGACCGCGTGCGCGACGGACCGGGAAAGGCAATCCGCCACCGGGTTGTCTTTACCCGCGACGTGACGGATGTCCGTCGTGTACTCGGACACGGCAGAGAGGTGACGCCGCTGCCGTGCCGACCATGGCTCAGCGACCTTGGCCATCGCGAACACAAGGGGCTTGTGGTCGATGAAAGCTGTGAACGGGCGGCCCTCGAGCAGATGGCGGAAGTGTCGGACCGCCAGGTGGAGCCCGAGCAGCTCGCGGTCGAAGGTGCTATAGCGGTGTTCTTGCGGGCGAAGCTGCCGGCTAAAAAATGCCAGCGGCTGCCAAGCACCACTCACCCACTGCTCGTGCACCGCGCCCACCGCGTAGTCCAACGCATCGGTGGTGAGGGCGATCGGTGCATCGGGCACCGGGTGCGCCAGCATGGTGGCATTGGCCAGGGCAAGCTTTGCGCCCGCAAACGCCGCAGCTATCGGCTCTGACCAGGCGATGTCAACTTTGCCCGGCTTGCCCCGGAGGGCCTCGTGCAGGGGGCGGAGGAGCTGAGTGGCGTGGGGCACGAAGCGGTGGTAAAAATTTACCATGCCCAGGAACTACTGGAGCCCCTAGATCGTGCGGGGGCACGGGAAATCCCTGACTGCCTTCACCTTGGCCGGTAAAGGGATGGCCCCGTGCCTGGTGATGCGGTGCCCCAAGAAGTCGATGGCGGCGACGCCGAAACGGCACTTTGTGGGGTTGATGATCAGGCCATGCTGGCCCAGGCTTTCGAAAAGCGTGCGGAGGTGGAGCAGGTGCTTCTCCCGGGACGCGCTCGCGACTAGGATGTCATCCAGGTCGACATAGATGAAAGGTAAGTCACGCATGACGCTGTCCATGAGCCGTTGGAACGCCTGGGCTGCATTCTTCAACCCAAAAGGCATTCGCAGGAACTCAAAGAGGCCGAAAGGGGTGATGACGGCTGCCTTTGGGACATCGTCCGGTTGGACGGGGACCTGGTGGTAGCCCCGGATGAGGTCCACCTTGGAGAACATGGTCGTGTTCGTCAACCGGGCGGAAAAGTCCTGGATATGCGGGACCGGGTAGCATTCGGGGGTGGTGGCATCATTGAGCCGGCGGTAGTCACCCCACGGCCGCCATCCTCCGCCGGGCTTCGGCACGATGTGCAGAGGAGAAGCCCAAGCGCTGTTGGAGCGCCGTATGATCCCCAGCCGTTCCAGCATGGCGAACTCCGCTTTCGCCATGGCGAGCTTCGTGGGGTCGAGTCGGCGTGCCCGGGCATAGACCGGCGGTCCGACCATGGGGATATGGTGCTCCACCCCGTGTTTGATGGCCACCGCTGAGAAGGTGGGCCGTGTGAGGGCCGGGAAACTGGCGAGGAGGCGGGTAAACTCGTCCGCTGCCGGAAGCGTGCAGACTAACCTCGCCGGGAGGGAACCTTTCAGCAAGCCGCTTGGCAAGCCGCTCGGTGAGCCGCTCAGTGAGCTGCTCAACGAGCCGCTCAGCGAACAAGCGAGCGAGCTGAAGGTTTCGGCCTGGACGATATGTCTGCGCTTAACGTCGACCAACAGCCCATGCACACATAGGAAGTCCGCGCCGAGCAGGGCCATTGCACGCTGGTGGTAACGAACGACCATTGAAAGCGCTGCCCTTCGAACTGCAGTGAGAGGCAACGCTTCCCGAATGTGCGGATGGGTGTACCGTTGGCGGAAAGCAAAGCGGGGCCCCGGCCCGCGGTTTGCTTCTCGGACGTGGAGGCAGGGAGGACGCTTACCTGCGCTCCTGTGTCGCAAAGAAAACGGCACCCGGACAAGGTGTCCGTGGTGAACAGGAGGCTGCCGGAATGGCCGACGCTCAGGGCCGCAAGTGAGCGCCAGCCAGGTCATTTCCCGACCCGTCAACAGAACATGGCGGTGGCACGTTTTAGCCTTGCCGCCGAACCTGGCATGGTAGTTGCACCGTGCCGGCGGCGGTGGTGGTGGCGGCGGCGGTAGTGGGCGGGGCGCAGCAGCGGCCACGAGGGAAGCCGGGGGCGCTGGAGCCTCCGCACCGGGAGCCACTACGGCAGCACCGTAAACCGACCGCGTGTCGCAGGCCACGAAAAACTTGTCGGCCTCTCCGGCCAGGGCGCGGGGTTCCGTGATGTTGGAACCGGCCAGCACGAGGCGCACTCGGTAGCTGGCGGAGGAAAAGTGCGCGGCACAAGAAATCCGGGCGCTGGTCCCCAAGCAGAGACAGCATGAAATCCATCCGGACGGATGGTCGTGTGTCGCCGAGAGCGGGAAGGTCCAGGAGGCGGTCGGCACGTTCGATCTCTGTGAGCCCGAACGTGGCGAGGGGGAGACATTTGAGCGCCTCGTACTTGTGGTCGCCCGGCGGGTGCCGAAGGATGGACACGACTCGGGCGGCAGTGCCGGGCCCGAGGGCGGTGACCACGTGGTAGTACCGGGTCTCGTCTGCCGTGATGCCTCAGAGCTGAAATTGAGCCGACAATGAAATGACAATGATAATATTAGGTTTGTTTTGATGATAATCCTAATATTTGATAAATATTAGGATTTGTCAAAGAAAATGGAAGTTATGTCTTTGGAAAATTTTCAAAATTTGTAAGGGACCTTGCATGAGTCCGACAAAACAATTTTTCAGTTTAATGGTAGTTGGATTTTGTAAAAGAAAATATATATATATACAGACATATATTAAGGGTAAATTGACAAGTTTCTGATTGGATTAAGATATGAACATATGAACAATGATATTGTGATAATTGTTGAAATGTCATAAATTTATTTTCGGATTATAGGTTATTTGAGGTCTAATGGGATTAATGTGTATGTTAGGAACATTTTGAATATAAATATGGATATATAGCATTACTAAAAAGAAACCAAGCAATTGAGCGTTCTTGGGTTAATGGGATATAAATAAATGCATCTACAAGTTGATGGTTTAATGACATTATAGGGTTCCAATGCAGAATGATTGCACGAACTTGGGAAAGAACTTTCAAGCCCTATGGGATAAATTGTGTATTACAAACAATGGAGTTTCAAAATTTAGTATGCTGGAAGGAATTTTACAGTCCCATTTCAGGACCCAATAAACTGGTTAATATCTGCCATCAATTTTGGCTGTCTCACGAATGAAGGATGAGTTGCCTTTAGTGGGTGCAAAGAGAATTTGTGGTGACCAGGCAAAATTGGGAAAATATGTCAGATATGACCCTAGTACAGAACAGTGATTCATCAATTAACATGAGCTATGGATCTGAGGTGACGACCGATGATCTTCAATCTCAGTCAATGGATGGATCTATCCTGACATCATTGGGGAAAGGGCATATACAGGGAGTCATCTAGAGTGATTAATGTGATATTATTGATGAATATTGATAGATTAATTGAAATTGAATAATGGAACTGATGTAATTGAATTGATTTAATTGAATAAATTGATTGATTGATTGAGCAAAATGCGGTCTCAAGAAAGAAGCTTTGATATCTTTGTGAGATATTATCAGTGTGAAGACAACCTTGGAAAATTGAGCAAGATGGTGAGTCTATATATAGATATATATATGTGCGGTTACCATTATGTGATTTTCCCTTCGACAGAGCGAGATACCTGTGGATTCACCCATTTCATACTGACCCGTTTGGCTCATCTACTGATCTGTGAGATTGGGTTGTGCAAAAGCCACAGGTGAGAGAGATTCTCTGGAGGTCACCGTTTGAACAGGTGGAGAGATCCTTCCTGGAGGTACGAGTGAAGCTTTAGAGGAACCTGGAACAAGCTACAACACATCCAATGCCACTTTGATAAAAGGTGGAACAGACCCCAGTAGATTTATTTATAGTATATATAGTACAGGTGTGTACAGGTGTATTCCAAAGCGCAGATCCTAGTAATCTACCTGGTACATTGAGGGAATACTGAGTGTTATTCACATACAGGCAGAATGGGAAATGGAGCCTGCAAGAATACACGAGGACAACCAGAGATTCCACAAAAAGGTACTTGTACATATCATATGTACGACCGTTATGGTGCCGAAGCTATCAGGCAGGTCGAGAATTGGTATTTGTGGACAAAGGGACATGCTGAGGAGTTTCCAAGAGATGGTACATTTGAGCGAAGTCGATTGGAATGATTGGGACAAAGATTGAAAGCCAGGAAGAGACAGAATCTAACGGTAGACTGGCTTGCATTCCATCTTTGGGATGGTGAATCCAGACAATGGGAACAGCAAGAACGGATAACGGATCTAGAACTTAAAATAAAAAGGATACAGGATACAGTGGAGGAGACAAATGCACAACTGCCCTCGAAATTAGGAATAAAAGTGACAGTTGTCCCATCTGATTTCCATTTGTCTCCCCAAAAAGGACGGTACAGAGAATTTTTTCATGTTTCAGGAGATAACGAGAGATTGCAGTGGCAACTCAGGGATGTAGAGATGCAGCCCAGCAATACAAGTGCACAGGTGCACAGACCAGGCAACGACAGAAACCGGTGTTTCGAGTGTGGAAAGATGGGACATTGGAGAAGAAGATGTCCGTATGTCAACAGGAAGACAAGTTCATGGGGCAAACCAAGATCAAGGGTACCAGTGCTTACCGGTACCTCAGACAATGATTAGGCCTTCATTGCTGCAAATCCCAAATGATGATTGGCCTCAACAGATTCGATTACTGGACAAACATGAATAACTGTCGATGATTCTTGTGTCTGAAAAGTTTTCGGAGCAAGAATGATTCATTTTTTCTTTTGCTTGTTAACAAATTAATAATTAATTGATCAAATGCCAAAATTGGATCTTCTATTTTGGGCACAGCAATTTTAAATTTACAAAGTTTGGAACAATTACGTTGCAAATTTTTTGAAACCAAGTGACAAGAGTCACATGATGATCAGGTGGGAATTTCGGGCTATTGTTCCGCATGATCGATAGGTCAGTGGTCGACTGACATGTTAATGGGCGTGTAGTCAAATTTGGATAAATTATTGTGGGAACTGAAAGGGTAATTTCAATGTGACATCATAGGGGTTTTCTAAGAATAAACTTTTTGATCCATTTGTGTATTAGCATTTATAAAATTGAAGGACAAATTTTATGAAATTGAAATAAAAAACTGACACCCATCCTGATCTGTAAATAATGGTTCCAACGCAAACAAGTATGCATAATGCATGCGTGTGTGTGTGTTTTGTGTATCAATGTTTGTGTTTGTTGTTGTTGTTTTGTGTATCAATCTTACAAGATTGTTGACACCGACAGTGTGCCTTGTCTGAAAATAGATAGTTCCATGTGGATGAGATCGCATATCGAGAGAATTCGTAAAAATAAAATAGAAATATAATTTGATTATGAACATTATCTCTTTTGTCAAGGGAGATGGATTATAAAGATTTGATTTGCTGAGTTATGAGCAGCCATTCATTGATAGTGAATTCATTGATAGTAAAATTGGGAGTAATCTTGGGATTCCATTTTGATAGAATTTACATGAGAATCAAAGCTATTTATGGATATGAGCTTCATAAAAATGTGGGAGTACAAAATTAGCCAAATTTGGGAGAGGTCTTACATTGACTTCCCAGAGTACTCTGCTCACGGATTTTATATATACTAGGGCATGCCCGTACTATATATATATCTAAAATTATATCCCCCCCCCCCTCTATTTACATGAAATGGTTTGGTCCAAAGCGAACGGCTTGCGAGTACGGTGACAATCCCCCCCCTCTATTTACATGAAATGGTTTGGTCCAAAGCGAACGGCTTGCGAGTACGGTGACAATCCCCCCCCCCCCCTCTATTTACATGAAATGGTTTGGTCCAAAGCGAACGGCTTGCGAGTACGGTGACAATCCCCCCCCTCTATTTACATGAAATGGTTTGGTCCAAAGCGAACGGCTTGCGGAGTTTGGTAAAGAAATCGCCATAGCTCGGTAACTACTTGTCCGATTAATATGAAACCTTGAAAAGGCACATCCTCAGGTCCCCAGCAATATACCTGGCAAGTTTCAAGTATATCGGACCCGTGGTTGTCGAGAAACAGCGGTCACAGACAAACATACAAACATACAAACATACACACAGAGATTACTGGAATTATAGATAGATATAAACTTGAATTTGATCAGAATATAAATTGTGCTGTATGTATGGATGTGTATTAGGCATAGATGATATGGGAAAATAGTAAAGAAAATTTTGCTGGTTTGAACTATTGTGAGTTTTAAGTTTTGGAGTTCAAACAAAGTCACTGGTTAACAGATGAGAATGGATAGTAAATAAATTCTTCGATGCTGGGTAAATTAAGTACGATATTACTAAGACTTATGAGAGCTATTGTTCTTCCTTACAGCAGTGGAAAATTATTGAGAAAAAAAAAATATTAGATCCAACATAATGAATCTATAAATGAATGTGATAGGGATAATATCCTCAATTTGTACTAATTATTTGATTGTGGGTAAAGGAATTAATTTATCATAGTGGATTGTTAACAGCAGCCTGAAAATGTCCTGAGAGTGCATCCATGTAATCAGAAATCCCAGATTTGTTTTTACAAACAACATTTTGGTAGAGGTCTTGTGTGGACGAGCACTTGCTTGGTAGATTTTAAAAACGGTACTGCATGCTGGCAGCCACTTTTGCGGCCATTTAGACCGAACAAATTGGGAGAAACTGTAATTGAATATGTAATTTACAGATGAGTATTTGGGAAGAAAAAGGGAATTTATTGAGATGAGAGACATTTTTCGAAGTTTTATTAAAGTGCTATAATATGACACTCGGCAAGGCAAACTATTGGATGGGAAAATTAGATCTGGTTATATAATAAATTTATTGACCCCTTGAAGTTAATTCTTCGAATCATTGTTTCACTGGCATTTTGAGTTCACATTGGAAATAGTTTGGTAGAAACCTTTGGTTAAAACCTTTGGTTGCGGTATTTTGGAACGAACTGATAAACCATAGGAGATTGATAAGAATAGAAACAAAAAATGGACCCAAAGTAGAAAGTTGGATTCATGCCTCTCATTGCAAACGAGCACATGGGGCAAGGGAGGACGGTCCCACAGAAAATGAGGCTGCACCTAGCAGCCCAGCAGAACATTCAGTGGCAGATAAATGATAGTCGTGATTTACAGTCATTTGAATTACATTTTAACACTCCTTGCATTGATAAACATTACATTTTCAACATGTGATATTCCTACTTGGGATAGTGACATTTATTTGCCTACATGACATACAATTACGTACTGATATTAATACAGCATGAGTGATAATGTATCACAACTACACTCATGATTAAGGGATTTAGTTCGATCCCGGGAGATAGGGGGATCAGAGTAAGACAAATAATCTGATTTATGTTACATATTGTAACGATTTTGAGAAGTGTAACGGTTTTTTTGAGAAGTGTAACAATAACAATGGTGCAGTAACAATTTTGGAGGAAGTGTAACGAATGTGAAAACGTTACAATGTGAACGTTACAAAAGTATGGTAACACCCTGTTAATGTAAATAATGGTCGCAGCCGTCCTCCTAGTTAATTCCATGAAACTTACACGCAGGTCACGGTATATCTTTTAAATAGTGTATTTCCTTATTCCATGTAGGCTAAATATGTGTTTCCCACTAGATTGACTTTGCATTGTATCAAACAAAATAAGCGTAGGCCCTTCCAATTTCCCCAAACATCTCCGCTCTCCAAAGTTCCTTTCAAAAGGGTGGGAGTTGTTTTCAATCCCGCAGGCCGCCATTGCCCATGTGCTAATCTCGGAGAAGAAAGGCGTGTCTCCACCTCGTCATAAGAGGGGAGGAGTGAGCCAGCCCTAACAGCCAATCAGCACCGCGGTGAGCGACCCGGTAGGCGTGCCCTCAGAGCCGGCGGCTTGATTCCGCCCGAGGTGATAAAAGCGACTGTAAGGGACTGCTTTACCAGATGACTTGGGAGATGACCTGGGAGAGGAGCGAAGAGGCGGCACCAAGAAGAGCGGTGAGATGCGAAACGCTCCAAGCCAAAGAGGAGAGGTACTCGGAGAGGAAACCAGCTTTGGAGAGACGCGCTGAAAGGAGGGAGATGGCTCCACCACAAGAAGAGGAGCAGGTGTGCCGAACCAGCGCGTGACGTCTACCGCAGCGGATACGCGACGGAGGGTTTTCCCGCCAAAAACCGCGAGGAATTGAGAGCTGCTGCCTCCCTCTCAAGCAATCCACCTCAAGCCCTACCTGCCTGCAATATCCCCTGTGTAAGTGTGAACGTCCTGTCCTACTCGTTGTCCTGGGATTAAGTAAATTGAGTAGAATAAGCTAACAATGCACTGTGTGACTGCTTTTTCCATCCATTGCTTGTAAATAATTTTGGTCGCTCTTCCTTTTTGCTTGTGTGTGTATAATAAATCTGTTCTTCCTCCGTACTCTGTCTTTTTCTCTTTTCCTTCTCTTTCGGTCGCTTTAGAGATTTCCCGATTGAATATCTGTGGGGCGATCTGGTCAACGTCGGGTGGAATCGGGTTCTAATCGGGGAGTAACTGTTCGGACGCGGTAATACACCACCGCTCGGTCAATATAACATCTAAAACCGCGTCTGTAACAATTGGTTGTCAGGAGTTGGATTCGGACCTGGGACTAAATTTGTTAGGCCCAAATTTTGGAACACCAATTGTACTATTAGAGTAACAATTGGTGTCGAGGAGGGAGATCGGACCCGAAATCGGACCCGAAGCGCGCTTAACGCGCTCAAAATTACAAGCTGCCGAAATTTATTTTGTTTTATAAAACCCGAATTTTGAGATCGCGCCATGGACAATCAAGGCGATCGGATGTCGGTGGGAGAGATAGACAGGGTGGAATCGACCCAGGACCTCGGGGAAATGTATGTGGAGGAAAGGGAGGAGGAGAAAAATAGCAATGTGGTTGCGGAAGTATCAGACGCGCAAAGTGGCGTCCTCGCGCACGTAGGTGTAGCGGCACCAAATTTTGCCGCGACCGTGGCAGCGCCGTTGGTGGATTTGAACCTTTTTTAATACAAATGAAGGCCCTTATGGACAAGAATAGCGAAGAAATGGAAAGCAGAATGATGGGGGTAATGAGGGACGAAGCGAGGGGTACCGGTGAGAAGTTAGACAAAAATTTTGAGGGGTTAGACAACGGGATAAAAGAGGTAAAAAATGGGTTAACGGGGGTGGAAAACAGAATGGCTGCCCAGGAGAATCAGTTAGAGGGGGTGAAAAATGGGTTAATGGGGTTAGAAAATAGGATGGAGGACAAAATGTGGGAAATAGGGGAACAATCTGCCAGGGAAATCAAACAAATGGGAGAGCAGATAGAGGAGGTGAAAATTGGGGTAGAAACCAAACTGGATGCTCAGAGGGATGAATTGGGACAGATGAGGGTGGCATCTACAAAAGAGACCAAGGAAATACGACGAGGGGTAAGTGAGGAGGTTTCGGGGCTACGCGAGGAGGTAAAGCGAGGTGAGAAGCGTATGGAGAAAGAGGTGAGAAATAATACGGCTAAGTTACAAGGGGGAATAGAAGATCTGACGGAGGAGGTGGAACAGCTGACGGAGGGACAAACGAAGTTAGTGGAGCAGGTTCAAAGGAACACTGCAGTACTCGGAGGGTTAAAGGCGACACAAAAAGAAATTAAAAATGACTTGATAGCGACACAGAGGCAATGTCAGATGGTACGTGAGGAACTGACAATGAGGGTGGACGAGGTGACAGAGATAATGGAGACAAAGGACCGGCAGGTGAGGATGCACATAGAGACGGTCACGGTAGCCTTAGAGGACGAACTTGAGGAGACGCACCGAGAAATAAAAGAGGTTAAACAAAAATTAGAGGAAGTGGAAGAAGAGGTGAGTGAAATTAAGAAGAGACGGACAGAAACTAAGAGAGAAATCCAGGAGGAGGTAATGGAATTGGTGCAAGGTCGGTGCTCAACTCATGATGTGATGCTCACTAACCGAATAAAGAGTTTGCAGGTGGCAAAGGAGGTGCGGAGACGAGGTACGGAGGTGAGTGGCAATGTACATGATGTAAGGAAAGCTTCAGTCGGCTTGGGGATTGGTTTGGATCCGGGTGTTCGTGAGAGGCCGTTGGTGAAGTGTGCGACAGGTCAGGTGTGCGAAAAAAGAGGTGTGCGAGAATGTCCGACCATGGGGTGTGTGAGGAAAAAGTGCACGCCGAGGAGTGAGTGTGCCGTCAGGAGTGAGTTGGTCGAAGCGCGTGTGTGAGGGAGCACAGGGAAGCGCGGTGTGGTGAGTGTTACGGAGGAAGTAACGAAAAAGTGTGCGCAAGAGGATGCGCGAGAAAGGTGTGTAACGGACGGGTGCATGGGGAAAGCGCATGCTGTCAAGAGTAAGGGAGAATGCACGCCTGTGGTGAGTGTTACAGAGGGTGTAACGGGAGAATGTGCGGAAGAGTGTGCACGAGAAAGGTGTGTAACGGATGGGTGCATGAGGAAAGAGTGCGCTGTCGAGAGTAAGGGTGAGTGCGCTGTCAAGAATGGAGGTGAGAGTAGTGAGAGTGACAAGGAGCGTGAGTTGGTTGTGACAGGTGAGCGAGGATGTACACCTGGAATGGAAGGATGCACACCTGGAATGGTAGAGCGTGAGTTGGTTGTGACAGGTGAGCGAGGATGTACACCTGGAATGGAAGGATGCACACCTGGAATGGTAGAGCGTGAGTGGGAATGCACGCTGGAATTGGTAGTGAGGCACGTGGTTGGGTGTGCGAGTGAGAGCACACCTGTGATTGTCACAGAGGAGGTGACCGAGGAAGGGGCGCGAAGAGGTGTGTTGGTGAGGTGTGCGAGCGACGAATGTGTGCCAAGGTGTTCGGTGGTCAGGTGTGTGACCAAGGCTGGGAGTGGAATGAGTGTACCTGGGTGTGTAAGGAAAGGTACGAGGAGCATGGGAACGGCTGCATGTATGAGCAAGAAAGGGGTAGCGTATGCATGTAAGCATCCAGGTGAAGCATCGACGGTAACCAGGTTAGAGGTTAGAACGACTTATAGCCGAATCGGGCCCTCGGTGCGCGTCGGGCAGCTTCGCGTGCCGCGAGGACCAGCGGGGATCCGAACCACGGCGGTTTGGAAAGAACCGCCGTATGCGATCCACGCTGTGCCTCGCTTGGAACGGCCGCATCCGGGCTCCACTAGGCGGAGCGGGCAGCCCGATAGGAAGGGTCGTCATGGCGACCACTTTCTATTGAGACGTGCCAGCAGGTCGAGATCGGGACATTGGATGGCTCCACGCCGAGGTGGTGCGTGGGATCTCGGCCCGGGTAAGCCCCCGTCCCTGCACCGAATGCGGGACGTATCCAGCCGCTGGCACAAAAGAACCCGCGTTCATTGCTCGGCTGTACGAAGCCGGGCTGTGGATGTGAATTGGCGCACCGAGAGGACCTAATAAGTAGACGGGTGATGGTGATAGTGATAGTGATTTGATACGAAATTTATAATAGTGGGTAGAATTGGCAGTAAATGGAAAAAATTTTGAATTGGTTGGAATTTGGACGAGCAAAATTGATAGAGAGACCCCCGATGTGGTGGGATGGCAAATCCACCATCCCTCACAAGTGGGGGCAAATGCGCAATAGTTATGGGGTGGCTATGACAACCGAGCCAGGGAGGGCTTGGATAATTGTAGGGATCTAGCGAAGATGACATTAGGTAACGTTAAGATTAGTTAGTGACTGATACCTGTAGTGGGGACGCAGGTAGATTAGTGTGGATTATAATGCCGTGGGAGCGCAATAGTTTAAAGGGACGACTGGGAAGCGCAAGTTTCAGAGGGGAGTAGTTAGCTGAGATGATGCCGTGTGTGTGAGGATTGAACAGGTGAGAATTGAACAGGTGTGATTGCACAGGTGTGCAACTGAACAGGTGTGTGGAGCAGTGTATGAGGGAGTAGTGGTGATTGCGTGTTGTGATGACCAAATGGTCCAGGAAGAAAGGAGGGTGCAGGTGGCACCAGGTGTGAGGGCACAGGTGTGCAACAGCAGGTATGGAGAATGGTAGTGTGGAATAAATGGAGTATTGGAATGGATGGTCGTGGAGTGAGTATGGTGGAAATTGTGGAGTGGAGTGGATGGTGCGAAGGTGTGAATGGGGGAAGAGTGGACCCCCATCACGGATACCCGGGGCGGGTAGTGTAAGTGTTAGGTAGAGGGTACAGGTAAATTGTGGTTGGATATTGGCATCTGTGGTGCGGGTGACAGAATGGTATTTGGATGGGTGCATTAGTGTTGTGGAAATGGCTGGGCGTGTAGCCTGTTAGTGTGTGTAGTTGGTTGGGCGCTCCACCACTGTAAGGATGTCGGCCAGGTGAGGCCGCAGGTGGGCTCTGGGAGCCGGTAGTAGTTGTTGTGGATGGGGCCCGAGGATCCGGAGGACGGACCAGGGTAGCCCAGTGCCAGAGGGCACCGAGTGGGGTGACAGAGCCAGGAGGGGCCTGCCCCAGTTAGATAGGTTAGGGTGAGGAGCTAGGTAAGCTCGGGTGGCAACTACAGTGGTGGAGGTGTGCAGGTGGGTAGACCTGTTGGGAGAGCTAGACGTCGCAGCCCAGAAATTGTGCGAGGGCACCGGGAGATGAATCGGGGGAGTGAGACCCCAAATTGAGAAGCATCACAGTTTGGGCAATGGGAATTGGTTATTAGAACCCATAGTGTAAGTTGGCCAATGGATTGGCAGGGAAAGACCCCGGGTAGTGTAAAGTGTGTTAAAGTCATTTAGAAAATAGTTAGGATGAAGGATCTCCTCGCACCATCTGCATCCACTCACCTGAGGTGACAGGTACTCCACACCATGCCATGTTTTGATTATTTTTTATGATGCAAATGTTTGGATTGTGAGACGCATCATGACGTGGGTGTGACATTGTGCTTTGATGTTCCATCTCTGCCTCCTTATGAGGATTGATGACGAATTGGGTGATGGCAAATTTTGGTTAGAGGGATTGTGGTGACGAATTTGGTATAGGGGAAATATGGGGAAGACGTGACAGTAGTGACGAATTGGTAATGTGTAGATTTTGTACATATGGGGTAAGGGCAAGGGTAGGGTAGGTGACAGGGGGGTGACGTACGGTAGGGACGAGCTTTCTCACTTCGCCCTCCGTACGCATTGCACCTTGCATTGCCTTATTGACGTGTACCCTTGTGACCTTACCCCTCGCTCAATTGTCTTTCTTTTGTCTCCCACATGACCTGTGCGCCATTGGGTGCCGAGGGGAGCGTGCGTGAGGTGGCCATTGTGCGCCCGAGATTCCCAGAACCAGCATGCATTGCGTTGATGTACCACTTTATGGACCGCTGTTCTGCGGCCAAGTACCACTTGATGGACCCCAGGTTCTGGGGCAGGGCACCTCTGTTGGAGACCGGCCATAGTGGCCAGGGAATCTTGCTTGCGGACCTCGGTAAGGTGGCACCTATGCCAAACAGGTGGACCACCCTTAGTTGGCCCCTGAGGCCCTAAATAAAAAATGAACACAAGTTATGCTTTTTATTATGTCCAAATAGGCCGCATGAAGCCAGAAGACGTTGGGAAGAACATCGGCCCAGCAGAGAAAGTGAAGACCACCACCAGTTGTTTTGTTGTGTTTATTAAGAACCATGGTGACTGCGCACCGAGTGGTGCTTTTGGTGCTTTGTGGTGCTTTTGGTGCTTTTGGGTGCTTTGGTGGTATTGGTACTGGTGCATCGATGCAATGCGTGCTGTCTCCTCCCTCCCAACAGGAATTTCTTTTTCTTGTTCCCTAAAAAGAAACAAAAAAAAACACAGGTCCTGGGTTGCGTTGTAAATAAGAAATCACGTCATTGTAAATAATGCTCCCCACCGTAAATGTATAGTTTGAGAATAATTCCGTAATTCGGTTAGCTGTGGGCTTGAGTCTGTTAGACAGGGTGCAATGCAATAGGGGGACATACTTATTTGTGTTTTAAGATTGTCACACTCAGGGTCAGGTTAATTGTAGAGGGAATTACACCTACGTGTCACACTAAGTTAAAGTTTAGTAGGCCCGAGCACGGGCCTGAAGAAAGGAGGGTGCAGTGTAACGATTTTGAGAAGTGTAACGGTTTTTTTGAGAAGTGTAACAATAACAATGGTGCAGTAACAATTTTGGAGGAAGTGTAACGAATGTGAAAACGTTACAATGTGAACGTTACAAAAGTATGGTAACACCCTGTTAATGTAAATAATGGTCGCAGCCGTCCTCCTAGTTAATTCCATGAAACTTACACGCAGGTCACGGTATATCTTTTAAATAGTGTATTTCCTTATTCCATGTAGGCTAAATATGTGTTTCCCACTAGATTGACTTTGCATTGTATCAAACAAAATAAGCGTAGGCCCTTCCAATTTCCCCAAACATCTCCGCTCTCCAAAGTTCCTTTCAAAAGGGTGGGAGTTGTTTTCAATCCCGCAGGCTGCCATTGCCCATGTGCTAATCTCGGAGAAGAAAGGCGTGTCTCCACCTCGTCATAAGAGGGGAGGAGTGAGCCAGCCCTAACAGCCAATCAGCACCGCGGTGAGCGACCCGGTAGGCGTGCCCTCGGAGCCGGCGGCTTGATTCCGCCCGAGGTGATAAAAGCGACTGTAAGGGACTGCTTTACCAGATGACTTGGGAGATGACCTGGGAGAGGAGCGAAGAGGCGGCACCAAGAAGAGCGGTGAGATGCGAAACGCTCCAAGCCAAAGAGGAGAGGTACTCGGAGAGGAAACCAGCTTTGGAGAGATGCGCTGAAAGGAGGGAGACGGCTCCACCACAAGAAGAGGAGCAGCTGTGCCGAACCAGCGCGTGACGTCTACCGCAGCGGATACGCGACGGAGGGTTTTCCCGCCAAAAACCGCGAGGAATTGAGAGCTGCTGCCTCCCTCTCAAGCAATCCACCTCAAGCCCTACCTGCCTGCAATATCCCCTGTGTAAGTGTGAACGTCCTGTCCTACTCGTTGTCCTGGGATTAAGTAAATTGAGTAGAATAAGCTAACAATGCACTGTGTGACTGCTTTTTCCATCCATTGCTTGTAAATAATTTTGGTCGCTCTTCCTTTTTGCTTGTGTGTGTATAATAAATCTGTTCTTCCTCCGTACTCTGTCTTTTTCTCTTTTCCTTCTCTTTCGGTCGCTTTAGAGATTTCCCGATTGAATATCTGTGGGGCGATCTGGTCAACGTCGGGTGGAATCGGGTTCTAATCGGGGAGTAACTGTTCGGACGCGGTAATACACCACCGCTCGGTCAATATAACATCTAAAACCGCGTCTGTAACAATATTAAGGGATTTTCTTTATTTACCTGTTAGGAAGCTTGTTAGTTTGGTATATAATGTTGAATGTCATTGACATATAATTATGTTATAGGTATGAACATATACAAGGGGTAGCTCACATGTTTTACAGATGGCTACAGGTGGGACAAAGGGAAAGACCTTATCAAGACAAGCTGACAAATCAGGGGAAAACAGAGACTTCTACTTCAGATACTCCTTGAAAATGGTGATATTCATCCTAGGAATGAGTTCTCTAGTAGTGGGGACTCTGTGTTGCATGCATTATTTCGGGGTAATGAGAGAACAAAACGCAACATTGGTGGCCGACATACAGATATATGATTATGCGGGACGACATAAGCAAAAGAGAAGTTTGATGGAAGATAGGGACACACCTTTAGAACCCGATGGATTACACGGGATTAATACTTTTTACATTTAGCCCACACAAGGGCTGATATAGCAAATGAAAGTAATTGTTGGATATGCACACAAATGCTGCATTCTAGTGAGAACGGAGTACCATTGGAGGCAGTTCCTTTTGGTTGGGATGAATTATGTAGTCGCTTCCCAAAGAGGTTGGTAGCAACAATACGACCTGATTTACCAATGTCGATGATGCTAGGGGATGCTAGTTGGGAAAAAGGGGGATATCAATGTGAGGAATTTGCAGACAGTTATAGGCCTAAATATGACAATGAAGTTATGCCCCCTTACGTAACTATTCAACAACAAATGAAAGGGCTCCTATGTTTCATCCGACATCGAACCACAGAGAATAATAGGTTGATGGGAAACTCCACCTGCCACCATTATAGTTACGAGTTGGGCTATATGAGATTGCTTGTCCCAGTAAAGGACACCAGCTTAAAGATGATATTGTAGCAACCCATGGGTCCCCCAAGCGAGACCTGCATCAGAATCTCCTTGCTCCAGCCGGTGACGTCACCGGCGGGGAACCACGGCGCCAGAGTGGCTGGTCACGTGATCACCAAAGCGTGCCGCGCGTGCGGGTATAATCAGCTACACCTGTTGATCACGTGACCACCGAAGCACGCCTCGCCTGAGAGGCGTGGCTTTCGGTTTCGGTTTCGGTTTCTGGTTGTGCTTTATAAGGCAGCCCGATAAACGGGCTTTCAGAGTTTCGGTGTTCCCGAGTTGGTTTTGAGAATAAATTTCTTCTCGGACGAGTTTGTGCCTTGCCATCATTTTGTCCGTATCATGCTGGAGCCCGGGCTCCTTCACTGGTGACCCCGAGGCCTTGACCAGCCCTGCATCCTCGGGAGGCCCGCGAGGAACCTCGGCAGCCTCCCCCGAGGCCTTGACCAGCCCCTCGGTTGGCTCACCCACTTTTCGCGTGCACCGCTCGAGCCTTCTCGGCACTGCACCCGCGAACTGCAACCTCGGGAGGCCCGCGAGGAACCTCGGCAGCCTCCCCCGAGGACTTGCCCGGCCCTTCGGCCGCCCCCCGTCCTGCACACCCCGTCCGATTACCCGCCACCACACCGGACCCCCCCCCCCCTGCCTGCACCCCCCGTCCGACCACCCGCCACCACACCGGACCCCCCCCCCCCACCCCCCGCAACTGGCCAGGGGTCGTTTCGGTCAGGTCATCCGGACCCCCCTCAGGTTGACCTTCCTGGATCAAGTCCATTCTGGGGGGGGGGGGCGTGTGTAGCGACCCATGGGTCCCCCAAGCGAGACCTGCATCAGAATCTCCTTGCTCCAGCCAGTGACGTCACCGGCGGGGAACCACGGCGCCAGAGTGGCTGGTCACGTGACCACCAAAGCGTGCTGCGCGTGCGGGTATAATCAGCTACACCTGTTGATCACGTGACCACCGAAGCACGCCTCGCCTGAGTAGCGTGGCTTTCGGTTTCGGTTTCGGTTTCTGGTTGTGCTTTATAAGGCAGCCCGATAAACGGGCTTTTCAGAGTTTCGGTGTTCCCGAGTTGGTTTTGAGAATAAATATCTTCTCGGACGAGTTTGTGCCTTGCCATCATTTTGTCCGTATCATGCTGGAGCCCATTTCAGAGCTGGAGCCCGTTCCACAATTGAGTACCAGTTCACTGGTAATTCCCTGTTTGTCGTTAAAAAAGGCGGCAAAAAGGGTTGGCGTCAGGAAGGGCATCCGGCCGTAAAACATTGCTTCAAAAAGGGGACCAAAAAACAACAACAACCACGGTTCCCGAAAAAGGCCAACCCCCGCTTTGTGGGGAAAAATGGCCTATAAAGGTGGTTATTTTTTTTATTTTTATGCTGGAGCCCGGGCTCCTTCAATATCTTTGTATTGGGAAGGAAATTGGATGTCAGATACTACATGGACCTATTAATAATACATATTTTATATGTGGACACAAGGCGTATGCGTATCTCCCACTGACATGGTCAGGATCATATTTTCTTGGGTTTGTGCTTCCACACATGCGCTTGTTAACAAAGTCACCAACGCATATCCTGCACTCTAGGCAGAAAAGAACTATTAGCATGGGGGAATGGGTTGGAATGGTAATATTTCCATTTTATGGAACCTGGAAGGCAGGACATGAACTACGGCAAATGGCATTGGCTATAGAAACATTGGCAAATAAAACAGCTAGTGGATTGGAAAAACTTACGAGAGAGCTGGCAGCAACTAGAACGATGGCATTACAAAATCGTATGGCATTAGATATGCTGTTAGCAGAAAAAGGAGGTACATGTGCAGTCATTGGTACAGATTGTTGTACGTACATACCTGATAATTCAGAAGAAATTTATAACATAGCCGATACAATCAGACAAGAGGGAGCTAGATACCACGATTATATAAAAGGGGGTGCCTTTGCATGGTTGGGAAACACATTTGGAGGAGTATCAGACTTGTTTGTTGGTTTAGTAGTTATATTGACAATTGTTTTAGTGGTGGCTTGCTTGAAAGCCTTAGTGACGGTGTGTTTGAATAAGGTAACCAACAACACTATGATAATGCATGAAGTGACGAATGAGGAAAGAAATGTGGAGCCACAAGAGGAAGACTTTTATGGCGACATAAATACCGAGATTAAAAGAATGAATCAAGTGATGTTGCAAATGAATACAGTAGAGTTAAGATAAGGGCATAACAAAAAATGTTGTGAATTGTGTCAACCGGTGAACTTCTATCACCACAAGTTACACACTGTTTGAAAAAAGAAAAAAAAAAAAAAAAGAAGAAGAAGAAGTGGGGAGAAATTATGATAATAATACATTATGCTTAATTTGTTGGTTTGCAAAATTTGTTGGGAATTAGATATTCCTGTTTGTGATTGTAATCACATACACTTGTTATAAATGCATTTATTTCCTTTGAGTAGTGCTAAAATACCTGCACGAGTTAATTTTTGAACTATATTAACCTGAAAGCAATTGTGGATGCTATTCTTAGTTTAATAGTAAAATACATACCTGATTGAATATTATTTGTGTGATGCATATAAATGAATATAACTTTTTGAATGTGTTAAGGGAAAAACAACAAATTGTTGAATGTGAAACTGTCGGAAGATATACATGATTATGCTGATTTCATGGTAAGATGTACCCTATCTGATTCAGTGTGTGTGGAAAGCAGATTCAGACGTGACTGAGCATAAGGATAAGACGAGATCACATTTTGAAGGGAGTGCTAACGGAATTGGGAAGAAGTTCGAGAAAGAAAATTTGTGGCTAAAAATGAAGTTAATCGTGGCATACACCCTCTTTCTCAAAGAATGATGAAGACATTCTCCTGTGTAACTTGGAGATGGATGCTTACCTTCACCAAGGAAATTTATGTGACCATTTGCCTGGATCACACTGCAACATATGAAAGAAAGGCGATCACTTACTCTTGTCCGAAGGCTTGGAACATTCATCACATCAGAAGTTGTAGGACAACAACATTTTACCTGCAACCCCTACAAAATGCGGGGACATATGTTATTACTTCACCAACTTCCGGGGAGCCAGCATGGAGCTGCAAACAAACGGCTGTGCCTTTTCACAACAGCTGTGCACGATTCTGCTGGTTGCTCCTGGTATGGACCATGGATGACCTGAACACCATGGTCCCAACATCATTGTGGATGCATCTGGCATCCCTGTTCCACATCTTGCTGGCCAATCAACATCACACCAATACTTGCTGCCCACTCATAATGAGGGAGGAGGCAAGTCAACTACAACTGGGCGAAGGCCTTGTTCAGGAATCATTATGGTTCACAGCAAGAGTGGCAAGAATGCTACATGGAGAGCAGGGTCAGTCTATGACTCCACACTGTTACCACAACAATGAAATCCTACACGAAGTAGTGCAGGTGTTATGAAGACAGAAGAAAATGTTTCATACCTGAATTCAAACACAAGTGATCAGCCCTTCCTTTCAAACAAAGAATCAACATTTGTTTGGAGGCAAACGTTTTTGCCAGATGTTGCAGATGCTTTATAAAACTTGAAAATGGTGAAGTGAAATTGTTGTATCTTGGTGATGGTGAAGTGTTGTTTTGCAAGGATATTTGTGATGCAAGTGAAATAGATTGAATTAGACAATATGGAAGGAGTCAATGACCAACTAAATGTTTTGTGATTCTTGCAGGGTGACGGTGTATGCCTAAAGGGATTGATTGTTTACTTATATTGATGTTTAGATTAATGGTTAATATAAACAAAAACAAAAAGATGAGGGAATTGTGGAAGTGTAACTCATTGGTTGGGACTAGTAACGGAGCAGGTAGTCCAGGTGGTTCGTAAGAATGTCAGGAATGTATCTCAGAACATGGAACCTGGGAGTTCCTTTGTCCACCTTTATCACGGCCCCGGGCTAACACACATTCCCAAGCCCGTACTATTGTTTGGACATCGGGATGCAAAGAGGGTGAAGGAACTCCCCAGCAGGGGGGCAAGCATGGATGACCTCAGAGCATTTAGCGGAGAGAGGATTAGCGCGGCGGTGCCCATATAAACGAGAACATACTTTGAGTCAACACACTTGTCATCAGAATCTCTGCCCAAACGGAACGAACGAGTACGGAACGAGGACAGCACAGAAGACCGACCAAAGAAGAACCAACGACTTGAATTACCAAATTCGTTATTGTATTGTAGTTCTTTATTATATTGAAACAAGTGAATTATTAGTTAATAAAGCATTGCTTTTGTAAAAGCTGTTTGGTCATATCGGAGCCTCCTGAGTCCTTTAACATTCCCGAACACGACAAAACGCCGACACATGAATAACTTATTACAGGGTGGTTTCCTTACCGCAACAAGCGAAGCACGCTACCTATTCAGATCTATCTGCTCTACGTATCACTTCCCTACCCAACATAACACACCCCCTCTCCTCCTCCCCTGGAACCGTAGCTCCTGCAAGGTTCACTGCAGGCGCTACCATTCCAATCTTAACACTTACTGTCACACACTTAATTAACCTATGAAATAAATCAGGAGGGCTGTGGGAAGTGAGTCGGACTTCCTACCTGTGCTTTTTAACATGCTAATCCCCTTAACAATCATGCAAGTATGTATGTACATTGGTCTTCATTTCATCGCTCCTGTGGTGGGAGGAACAAACAACACGCAAAAATCTACTTAACCACAAAACTTAACAAACTTGCAAAAATTCAGAACTCCAAAGTTTGAATTTTGAATTCTTCCAAAGTAAATTGCTCTCTCTCATGCACAGATTTATTCCATCTCGTCTTCAGTTGTCATACCCTTCCTCCCGTCCATGGTATACGGAATCTTGTGGTGAGGCTGTTGCCCAGAAACAACTTGCTTTCGTCTCCTGGAAAGCAAATCCAACGGAAGGAAATCTCATTTCCTTTCACAAAGCCTGAAACAAGTGTGTGTCCACCCTCAGGAGAGCCAGGAAACAATATCTCTCCATTCTCAAGACCGAACTCTCTTATCTGTCTCCCTCTTCCAAATCCTGGTGGCATCTGGTCAAATCTGTTTCTGGTGTTTGTTCCCCCTCCATCCCCTCCCTCACCTCAAACGGCTACACGGCTGACTCCGCACGTGAAAAAGCTGAATGCCCTCAACTCTGTGTTTGCCTCTAAATCTTGTGTCCCAAACCCATCCCTCTCTGTACCCACCGTACCCACTCGTACCCAGCTGCTCCTAGACTCTGTGTCCTTTCCTCCTGACAAGGTGGAAAAGTTTCTGTCAACCCTCAACTCTGATTCTGCAACTGTACCTGACTGCATCAGCCCACGGGTCCTAAAATCCTGTTCTTCCGCTCTTTCACTCCCTCTCTCTGTTCTCTTCACCCTCTCGTTTGCTCAAGGTCATCTGCAATCTGCTTGGAAATCAGCCAACATCACCGCTTTGCACAAAAAAGGTGCAAAAACAGATCCTCGCAACTACAGACCAATCAGCCTTCTCCCAATTATCAGCAAAGTTATGGAATCCATCATTGCTTCAGATATGAAATCTTTCCTCTTCTCCAATGGCTTGATCTCTGATCATCAATTTGGTTTCAGACCTGGTCACTCTACTCTGGACATGCTGCTTCTGCTTTCTCAGCAATGGATGGAGGTCCTCAATGCCAAACAGGAAATTAGAGCTGTCTCCCTTGACATATCACGTGCCTTCGATACGGTCTGGCACCCCGCTCTGCTCACCAAACTCTCCTCCTTTGGTATCCGTGGAAATCTCCACGCATGGCTGGCGGACTTCCTCTCTAGTCGTAGTCAACGTGTGGCCCTGAATGGGTTTCTCTCATCTCCTCTTCCTGTTCAGGCTGGAGTTCCCCAAGGCAGTGTTCTGGGCCCTGTGCTTTTTCTGGTCTTCATCAATGATCTCTCTGACTCTCGTGACAATCCTCTCTATCTCTTTGCTGATGACTCTTCTCTCTGTCGCTCCATTCCTCATCCCTCAGATCGGCAGTCTGCAGCCTCCTCACTCTCTGCAGACCTGGACAAAATCACAAACTGGGCAAACAAGTGGAACATGTCTTTCAATCCTGACAAATCTCACACTCTTACGATGTCTCTCCGAAAAGACCGACTGGACAACCCTCCCATCCACTTTCTGAATAATCCTCTCCAAGAAGTTCTGTAACTCAAGCTTTTGGGTCTCACTATCTGCCACGATCTTTCCTGGGAAAACCACATTTCAAATCTGGCCTCCAAAGCCAGTCGCCGACTGGGCATCCTCCGTCGTGCGAAGTCCTTCCTTGGCACACATGAGCTCCTCACCACATACAAGGCTTTCATCCGCAGCTCAATGGAATACTGCTCTCCCCTCTGGGCTGGTGCTCCTGCCTCACCTAGCTCGTCTTCACGCTGTTGAAACCAAAGCGTTCAGAATCATTGGAATCTCCCATGATGAAGCTAACTCCAAGGGCCTTTCACTCACTCACCACAGGCAGGTTGGTGGTCTTTCCGTCTTCTACCGACTCCTCTCTGGCCTTGCCCCCCCAGCTCTCTCTGGGCTCTGTCCCCCAAATATTCCTACAGGTCGCACAAGATCTGCCTGCAACCCTCTTATGGTTAGACTGCCAAAATCAAGACTCTCTGCTCACCTTCACTCCTTCATTCCTCTTTTCTCCCGCCTCTGGAACAAACTCCCTCACTCTCTTCAATCCCACTCTACCCTCCAGGTCTTTAAAACAGCTCTTCACCACCATCTCTTATCTTCCCCCATCCAAAACCTTGATCTTTTCTACCCCCGCTAATTTCACCCCAAATCCACTTTTTTGAAATACCAACTTCTGTCCGGGAAGTCCTTGGTGTCCTTGTGTTTTATACTTCTCCCACCTCCCCCCCTTCGCACGCCTCCTCCCCTCAAGCCCTCTCCCTCCCACACATCTCCCAGCTCTCAAATGTTATGTTTGTGTTCTTCCCCTTCTCTCCCCATCTTGTCTTACGCCCCCTCTTTTTATATATTTTGTTTGTCTGGTTGATTTGTTTGTGAAATAAATGTTAGCTCTTTCACGAGCCTCGATTCAGTATACAAAAAAAAAAAAAAAAAAACTATAAAACATTTGTACATACCATAGTCTGCAGACCGCATCCCCCGGTGGATGCCACAAGGCACAACCTTACCTGCGGGGCCATCCCCAATGCACCCATAAATTTCCGCAGGCCCTGTCCAGATGTTACAGGTGAGTGACATGGCTCGGTGGATTTCGCCCTCATTCATTCGACACAAACCCCTTATCCACGCATACTCATTCCAACACTCGGTACTCTCTCGTGTTCTCTCTCATGAAGAAGGAGACTCGGTACACCGGTACTCTCTCAAGCTGTGAACTGCAAACTGTTGGAGAATTTGTAGCTGAGAGACTCAAGACTCCAATGACCGGACACAGGTTTACAAAAGGTCTGGTTTATTAACTGGTTATTCACTTCATTCCATTTACCAAATAATACCGCATAATTCAATGGCTGAGATTAACTCTTTTCGCATGGTCCTTCTCGTTCGGCTGATGTTCCTCCGCCACTCCCGTTGGTCAGAGCTCCTGGTAGCAAGTCCTGTCGACTCCACGTTTGCTCTCGTTTATATGGACAAACTGGACTTAATCCCCTTTCCGCTGACCGTTAATCCTTTCTCCGCTAATGTCCCGAGGTCATGCGTGCACCGAGTCCTGGCATCAGCTCGCTCCCCTCCTGCTGTGAGTTCCGTTTACCAAACGATAGGGGGGTGCTTCAGCCAGGGGCTGTGACCAGGTGGACAAGAGATTATCATGTTCGGGCACATTCCTAACACTCATTTACGAACTCGTCTTTCACATAGTTTGCAGGTAAAATGTATCTGCTTTGTTACCAGGTTAATTAATAAGTTACCAGTGCCAATTAATAAGTTACACTGAGTTACACTTCCACAATTCCCTCATCTTTTTGTTTTTTGTTTATATTAACCATTAATCTAAACATCAATATAAGTAAACAATCAATCACTACAAGTAAACATCATTACAAGTATAAGTAAATAATCAATCACTACAAGTAAACATCATTACAAGTATAAGTAAATAATCAATCACTACAAGTAAACATCATTACAAGTATAAGTAAATAATCAATCACTTTGGTAATCAAATTCCCTTGGGCATACACCGTCATCCTGCAAGAATCACAAAACATTTCGTTGGTCATTGACTCCTTCCATATCGTTCAATCTATTGCATTTGCATCACAAATATATTTTCAAAACAACACTTCACCATCACCAAGATACAACAATTTCACTTCATTTTCAAGTTTTGTAAAGCATCTGCACCATCTGGCAAAAAACGTTTGCCTCCACACAAATGTTGACTTTGTTTGAAAGGAAGGGCTGATCACTTGTGTTTGAATCCTGGTATGAAACATTTTCTCCTAATGTCTTCATAGCTCCTGCACTACTTCGTGTAGGATTTCGCTGTTGTGGTAACATTGCGGAGTCATAGACTGACCCTGCTCTCCTTGTAGCATTCTTGCCACTTTTTGCTGTAAACCATAGTAATTCCTGAACAAGGCCTTCACCCAGTTGTAGTCGACTTGCCTCCTCCCTCATTGTGAGTGGGCAGCAAGTATTGGTGTGACGTTGATTGGCCAGCAAGATGTGGAACAGGGATGCCGGATGCATCCACAATGATGTTGGGACCATGGTGTTCAGGTCATTCATGGTCCTTACCAGGAGCAACCAGCAGAATCGTGCACAGCTGTTGTGACAAGGGCACAGCCGTTTTTTGCAGCTCCATGCTGGTTCCCCGGACGTTGGTGAAGTAATAACATATGTCCCCGCATTTCACAGAGGTTGCAGGTAAAATGTCGTTGTCCTGCAACTTCTGATGTGGTGAATGTTCGAAACCTTCGAACAAGAGTAAGTGATCGCCTTTCTTTCATATGTTGCAGTGTGATCCAGGCAAATGGTCACATAAATTTCCTTGGTGAAGGTAAGCATTCATCTCCAAGTTACACGGGAGATTGTCTTCATCATCCTTTGAGAAAGGGGGTGTATGCCACGATTAACTTCATTTTTTAGCCACAAATTTTCTTTCTCGAACTTCTTCCCAATTCCGTTAGCAATCCCTCCAAAATGTGATCTCGTCTTATCCTTATGCTCAGTCACATCTGAATCTGCTTTCCGCACACACTGGATCAGATAGGGTACATCTTACCATGAAATCAGCATAATCATGTATATCTTCCGACAGTTTCACATTCAACAATTTGTTGTTTTTCCTTAACACAAAAGTTATATTCATTTATATGCGTCACACAAATAATATTCAATCAGGTATGTATTTTATTACTAAACTAAGAATAGCATTGTATATGATTACAATCACAAACGGGAATACCTAATTCCCAACAACAATTTTTCCAAACCAACAAATTAAACATAATGTATTATTACCATAATTCCTCTCCACTTTTTCTTTTCCCTCTTTTTCCTAACAGTGTGTCACTCGTGGTGATATGAGTTCACTGATATTGTAATTGACACAACTCATAACATTGTCGTTATGCCATTATCTTAATTCTACTGTTTCATTTGCAACATCACTTGATTTAATCTTTTAATCTCAGTATTTATTCATATCATCATAACAATCTTTCTATTTTAGGTCCATATTTGTTTATATTCTTATCAACCTCCTACGGTTTATCAATTTGTTCCAAAACACTGCAACCAAAGGTTTTAACCAAAGCTCAACCAAACTATTTCCAATTTGAACTCAAAATGCTAATTAAACAACAATTCAAAGAATTAACTTCAATGGGTCAACAAACTCATTTTATAAACAGATCTAATTTTCCCATCCAATAATTTTCCTTGCCAAATGTCATATTGCAACACTTTAATAAACCTTCGAAAAATGTCTCCCAAATCAATAAATTCCCTTTTTACTTCCCAAATACTCATCTGTAAATTACATATTCAATTACAGTTTTTCCCTATTTGTTCGGCCTAAATGGCCACTGAAGTGGCTGCCAACATGCAGTACCGTTTTTATCTACCAAGCAAGTATTCGTCCACATAAGATCTCTACCAAAATGTTGTTTGTAAAAACAAATCTGGGATTTCTGATTACATGGATGCACACTCTCAGGACATTTCAGGCTGCTTGTTAACAATCCACTACGATTAATTAATTCCTTTACCCACAATCAAATAATTAGTACAAATTGAGGATATTATCCCTATCACATTCATTTATAGATTCATTATGTTGGATCTAAATTTTCTCCCACTGCTGCAAGGAAGAACAATAGCTCTAATAAGTCTTTGTAATATCTCACTTCATTTACCCAGCATCGAAGAATTTATTTACTATCCATTCCCATCTGTTAACCAGTGACTTTGTTTGAACTCCAAAACTTAATTTGATGAATCCCATGTGTATGGTACCACTTATTGAAACCCCTACTTTTGTAGAAAATATCCAAGTAAGTGTTTTTTTTTACACCCCCTTAACTGTTGCTCATCCATTTCTATGCACCCAGTGAGTACTACTGACACCAGTATGCCAATATAGGTGTGCGAGATTAACAAATATGTTGCAGGTACACGTAACAGCGCGTTCTGAGTATAAATAACGTAACAGCGCGTTCATGTCTGCCCCTTGGTTTAAGATGCACAATGCATTCCGTTTTAAAACTCACAATAGTTCAAATCAGCAAGATTTTCTTTACTATTTTCCCATATCATCTATGCCTAATACACATCCATACATGCAGCACAATTTATATGCTGATAAAATTCAAGTTTATATATATATATATAAATCCATGAGCAGAGTATTCTGGGAAGTCAGTGTAAGACCTCTCCCAAATTTGGATAATTTTGTACTCCCTCATTTCTTTTTATGAAGCTCATATCCATAAATAGCTGTTATTCTCATATAAATTCTATCAAAAATGGAATCCCCAAATTACTCACAATTTTACTATTTAATTAATGGCTGCTCATAACCCAGCACATCAAATCTTTATATTCCATCTCCCTTGACAAAAGAGATAATGTTCATAATCAAATTTTATTTCTATTTTATTTTACGGATTCTCTGCATATTCAATCCCATCCACATAAAACTATCCATTTCCAGACAGGCACACTGTCGGTGTCAACAATCTTGTAAGATTGATACACAAAACAATAAAAAACACTAACATTGACACACAAAAAATACACACACACATGCATTATGCGTATTTGTTTGCGTTGGAACTATTATTTACAGATCAAGATGGGTGTCAATTTTATTTCAATTTCATAAAATTTGTCCTTCAATTTTAGAAATGCTAATACACAAATGGACCAAAAGCTTATTCTTAGAAAACCCCTATGATGTCACATTGAAATTACCCTTTCAGTTCCCACAATAATTTATCCAAATTTGACTACACACCCATTTACATGTCAGTCGACCACTGACTTATCAATCGTGTGGAACAATAGTCCGAAATTCCCACCTGATCATCATGTGACCCTTGTCCCTTGGTTTAAAATTTGCAAAGCAATTGTTCCAACTTTGTAAATTTAAAATTGTGTGCCCAACATTAAAGATCCAATTTCGGCATTTGATCAATTAATTATCAATTTGCTTACAAGCAAAAGAAAAAATGAATAATTCTTGCTCCGAAAACTTTTCAGACCCAAGAATCATCGACAGTTATTCATGTTTGTCCAGTAATCTAATTTGTTGAGGCCAATCGTCATTTGGGATTTGTCGCAATGAAGGCCTAATCATTGTCTGAGGTATCGGTATGCACTGGTACCCTTGATCTTGGTTTGCCCCATGACCTTGTCCTCCTGTTGACATACGGACATCTTCTTCTCCAATGTCCCATCTTTCCACACTCGAAACACCGGTTTCTGTCGTTTCCTGGTCTGTGCACCTGTGCATTTGTATTGCTGGGTTGCATCTCTACATCCCTGAGTTGCCACTGCAATCTCTCGTTGTCTCCTGAAACACGAAAAAATTCTCTGTACCGTCCTTTTTGGGGAGACAACTGGAAATCAGATGGGACAACCGTCACTTTCATTCCTAATTTCGAGGGCAGTTGTGCATTTGTCTCCTCCACTGTATCCTGTATCCTTTTTATTTTAAGTTCTAGATCCGTTATCCGTTCTTGCTGTTCCCGTTGTCTGGATTCACCATCCCAAAGATGGAATGCAAGCCAGTCTACCGTTAGATTCTGTCTCTTCCTGGCTTTCAATCTTTGTTCCAATCTTTCCAATCGACTTCGCTCAAATGTACCATCTCTTGGAAACTCCTCATCATGTCCCTTTGTTCACAAATACCAATTCTCGACCTGCCTTATAGCTTCTGCACCATAACGGTCGTACATATGATGTGTACAAGTACCTTTTTGTGGAATCTCTGGTTGTCCTTGTGTATTCTTGCAGGCTCCATTTCCCATTCTGCCTTTTATCAAAGTAGCGTTGGATGTGTTGTAGTTTGTTCCTCTAAAGCTTCACTCGTACCTCCAGGAAGGGTCTCTCCACCTGTTCACACGGTGATTTCCAGAGAATCTCCCTCAGCCGTGGCTTTTGCACAATCCAATCTCACAGATCAGTATTTGCAGATGAGCCGGAGGGTCAGTATGAAATGGGTGAATCCTCAGGTGACCGCTCTGTTGACGGGGAAATCACACAATGGTAACCGCACATATATATCTGTATATAAACTCACCACCTTGCTCAATTTTCCCAGGTTGTCTCCACATTGTTAATATCTCGCAAAGATATCAAAGCTTCTTTCTTGAGACCGCATTTTCATCAATCAAACAATCAATATATTCAATTCAATTTATTCAGTTAAATTTATTCAATTAAATTCAATCAATTAGATTCAATCAATTAACAATTCAATCAATTATTCAATTTCAATTAATTCATCAATATTCATCAATAAATCAAATTAATCATTTTGGATGACTCCTTGCATAAGCCCTTTCCCCAATGATGTCAGGACAGGTCCATCCATTGACCGTCACCTCTGGTTCGTACCTCATGTTAATTGGTGAATCACCGTCCTGTCCTAGGGTCATATCTGACATATTTCCCCATTATGCCTGGTCTCCACAAATTTTCTTTGCAACCACTAAAGGCAACTCATCCTTCATTCGTGAGACAGCCAAAATGGATGGCAGATATTAAAGTTCTTTGGGAAAATATCTCATCATTTTTCTTTTAATAGTACCCAAAATCTCTTGGCAATATAAATTTCGTAAAAGTCCTGAAATGGGACTGTCAAATTCCTTCAATCATGCTAAATTTTGAAACTACATCGCTTGTAACACCCAATTTATCCCATAGGGCTTGAAAGTTCTTTCCCAAGTTCATGCAGCATTCTGCATTTGAACCCTATGATATCATTCATAATAATCATCATGATTTTATAGTCATGGTCCTATCATAATCATCTATTTAAACGAACATTTCCTTTATCACCACAGCTATGTGGTATAATCAACAATATAATAAAACTGTACATAGCAACAGGCTACCTCATGGCCACTTAGTATACCTATTGACAATAAGTCATAACAATATCGAATAATCATTGAACAATTCAAAAATCGCTTCCACTGCTCTAGCCGCAGCATTCGTTATTTTGTTTGCTCATTCACTATTCCTGATTCGTCATCAAGGATCTCCATCATCACACAGCGTACTTAATTCCGCATTTTAATGAGAATTCAACAGGAATTTACGACTCAAAGGAAAAAGAACGAGCAGACCTTTTGCAGGATGATCGTTACAAAAATCGTTACATATATTAAAGTATTTATAATGTCGACAAATCATATCTTAATTCTTACAAGATTTTGGTTCTTTGAATAAATCACAGCACCGGGAGAACCAGCTCCAAAAAATGGATCTTTGTGTTTATTCAGCACCCTAGTAATTGGCTCTTTGTGTACTAATTACACAGCACCCAGGCCCCGCTCATATGGATCTTTGTGCAGCGCTGCACAGCACCTGAGCAAAAGGGGTTTCATCTACATTTTCCCTATCCGGTGTACCATCCGTGATATTTGTTTGCTCATTCACTATTCCTGATTCGTCATCAAGGATCTCCATCATCACACAGCGTACTTAATTCCGCATTTTAATGAGAGTTCAACAGGAATTTACGACTCAAAGGAAAAAGAACGAGCAGACCTTTTGCAGGACGATAACTGGAATTAGTCGTGAAAATATATCCAAATACACAAAAATACACACCCACACAAATAAACAACATTTATTCCGTTTAACAGAACAAACATTTCCTCTATCATGACATGCATGTCTTCAAAATTATATGACCAAGAGAAAAAGTAAAATTAATTAAAACTGCGGGCAGTGATGATCCGGGGACCATACCGCTCCATCCTGATTGGACGAGTGCGTGCTAGAGTCGTTAACAACGACAGTCCAGATCCGATTGTTCAAAATTTCAACTCAATCGATCGAAAAATGAACGCAGGGATGCATTTTAAAGGTGCAGTGGCACTAACTGAGTTGCCACGAATATGGCCACGAAATTGCCAATATGGCCAATATGACAAAATATTTTCCTTAATCAATTGGCTCATAGCATAACCAATCTGTAAGTATTTCATCCGAAGATGTATCTCTGAGGACTTTTAATTAAATAAGTCATTTATAAATCAACGAGTTAATTTATTAAATGATTAATCAATTAATCAATATTTTCCTTGACAGCCACATCACTTGGTCAGTGTCATGTCCAAATATCAGCTTCCTTACTCAAAAGGTGCCTGAGTTAATGTAATGTAATTACTGTAATAAGATTACTGCAATTACTGTAATGATTACTGTAATTACTGTAATTACCGGAACTGTAATTACTGTAATTACCTCAATTTATATATACTAGGGCGTGCCCGTACGTACGTGCTTGCAAAAAAAAAAAAAAACATGCGTGCAAACAACAACAAAAACTTTGAAACCACGTGGCAGTAACGACCACAGAACCCCCCCTCTATTTACATGAAATGGTTTGGTCCATTCGCAAAGCCAAAGCGAACGACCACAGAACCCCCCCCCTCTATTTACATGAAATGGTTTGGTCCATTCGCAGAGCCAAAGCGAACGGCTTGCGAGTACGGTGACCATACCTTGGGACCCACTTGTCCGATTAATTTTAAACCTTGAAAAGGCACATCCTCGGGTCCCCAGCAATATACCTTACCAGGACTAACCTTACCTTACCTTACCAGACTAAAATTACCAGGACCATTATCAAACATTTATCAAAATATTAGGACCATCATCACACCAATGAATGACTCAATCCTTTAATGACTACATCCAAACCCAGACATTTTGAGTTCCGTAACTTTAATACTTCAAATTTTCCATTCCTTCCCTTCCTGATCTTTCGATGTAGGGATGGGTTCTTTTTAGGATCATGTTGCATCGAGCATTATTTTCCAAAACAGTGTGAACATTAAACCACACCAAAACCTCTGACATCCCACCATTAACACCTATTGTAAGCGTGCCGAATCAGTAAGCATCACCCCTCCTATGAGCCTCGACCAGAGGGTGGTTGTTACTCACAAACACTCGTCGCTAGCTGTTCCATTGTCTGCCGATTCCCACTCTGCTGTTTTTGTCTCATAATCACCAAACAAGAACAGTACACATTTCCTGTAATTATCTCTCATAATCAGGATAAATTTGGAACAGCCCTTAAACTAACACCAAGCAGATCAATTTTTATATTTAGGTTGAGGTTTCACACAAACTGGTTAACCAAATAATACAGAATTATTATTATTATTATTATTATTTTTCAAAAGCACTTGTTCACCAATTTCCCCAAATTTCAGCTTCCTATCTCAAAGGATGGCTAAGATATCGCCCAGACGAACAAACACACAACTAGAACGATGCTCAGTAGAGAGCATATCTCCGCCTTGGTGAACAGTTTATGTTTTGTATCCCACTGATAGGCTGGATCTGGATTCGGACCTGAACCAAAAATGGAATCGGCGTGTTTTTGTCACTTTTTTTTTTTAATATATGAATAATATTAAAATAATAACATTAATAAGTATATTATGTTAAATATCATGTATATCGCTTTTCACCCGATCTCTTTATGGTGAAGAATCACTTTAAACAATTCTCGTAGCCGGATTCGCACCTGGGTCTTCACCAAAATCCAATCATTTTGTCCGTGTCACCCATGCTATTTATCTGGCAAATTTCGTCAAAAAAAACAACAGCACTGGTTTTGTTTCCTGGAAGCGTCCTGCAAAACGCTTTGCTTCTCGCAAAACGTCCGCCAATGGGAAGTAAAGGGAGGGAAAAGGAGCGGGAGCAAGAGACAGGGTGCCGGAATGGACATGAGGGACAATGAGGGACAGTGAGGGAGTGTTGGTATGCAATTTTTATCCAATCGCCATCTTTCACAGTAATTCTGGACCGGCATGAGGTGGGATTGTCTGTCATGAATTTATTTGTTGATCGAACGAGTTTTAATTTGTCTAAATCCGACCAGTCGTTCCAAAGATATAAGCCGTTTTGTCGCAATACCATAAATTGGAATGAGGTAAAAATATATATATATAAATATAATTCCCTTTCCCGGTTCCCTGTCGCTCGCCGAGCAAGTCGAGTGCTTTGAACAAGTGCAAAAAAAAAACTACTTTACCGGCCTTACACGTCCTGGAAGCAAATGGTCGCAAGGTGCACGCATGCTCCGTTTGCTTCCAGGTCACAGTAAGGCCTTTAATGACCAGCGCCGACCTTGTGCATTTTATTTAGACAGCGCAAAAATACGTATTTACAGAAATCATTTAGGAAAACACGAATAAATAGAATCATTTAACACGTTTCATCCTTGTATTACCTATGGACAATCGCAAGTCCCACACACCAAATCCTCCATCTTCAGAATTCATATTTCATAATGGACAGATCCCCAAGAGGTCATGCTCACCTTGACGACGTCCACTCGAAATTCCAGCGGTGCCTCCAGATTGTTGGAGAATTTGTAGCTGAGAGACTCAAGACTCCAATGACCGGACACAGGTTTACAAAAGGTCTGGTTTATTAACTGGTTATTCACTTCATTCCATTTACCAAATAATACCGCATAATTCAATGGCTGAGATTAACTCTTTTCGCATGGTCCTTCTCGTTCGGCTGATGTTCCTCCGCCACTCCCGTTGGTCAGAGCTCCTGGTAGCAAGTCCTGTCGACTCCACGTTTGCTCTCGTTTATATGGACAAACTGGACTTAATCCCCTTTCCGCTGACCGTTAATCCTTTCTCCGCTAATGTCCCGAGGTCATGCGTGCACCGAGTCCTGGCATCAGCTCGCTCCCCTCCTGCTGTGAGTTCCGTTTACCAAACGATAGGGGGGTGCTTCAGCCAGGGGCTGTGACCAGGTGGACAAGAGATTATCATGTTCGGGCACATTCCTAACACTCATTTACGAACTCGTCTTTCACATAGTTTGCAGGTAAAATGTATCTGCTTTGTTACCAGGTTAATTAATAAGTTACCAGTGCCAATTAATAAGTTACACTGAGTTACACTTCCACAAAACCATGAACTCAAAAACCTTCTCTTCTCACGTCGTTCGGCGCGCCCTCTTATAACCTCCGGCGGTGACGTCAGCCTCGGCGCGCCACCCAACCAGAGCCTCGTAACTTCCCGCCCTTTTGCCGAACCTCCTCGCGCTCCTGCGTTGATTCACTCCTTCCGCGTTAACCAATCACAGTCCTCCTGGGCGTGGTTATAGCACGTAGCGTGTAGTGTGCTACGCGGGCCCAGCGGAGATGAAACGGGCCGCAGTCCAGCGCGGCGCCCCGAACCGGCCCGGCCTTGCCTGTTCATCTTCCAAAGTCATGTCAGGGAAAGGAATCATTTAGTGTTGCAATAAAGAGCCTAACTAAGTGTCTAAATGGGTGCAGTGCCAAAAGGGACAATGGTTTGACAACCAGGTGAGACATACAGGGGCTTTACCTTTTAATCCCTACGCTACTTAACACTCGAACATCGTGGTATGCTCACAGGTATACATCTTAACGGACAAAACGCCTACACATGAAGAACGTATTACAGGGTGGTTTCCTTACCGCAACAAGCGAAGCACACTACCTATTCAGATATATCTGCTCTACGTATCATGACCCCATCCGACATAACAATACATATTTTGCGCGATCTCGGGTTCTAGTCAACCTAGGAACTTAATTAAATATGCCAATCCTATGTTTTCTGGGTCAATGAATCCAATAAAGGCCTCAAAATAGTGCTCAGGATTATAGAAAAGCAACAAACAAAGGTAATTGAAAACCATTGTCTTTATATTTGTGATATAACTGTATTACACAATACATGATATTGCAAGTCCTTTGAAGTTATAGGTATGGGTTTATAAAGCAAGAAAGCAGCCTTGTTAGTATGAGATTGAACTATAAGTCCGATACACAGGATCTACCGGGTCTATACCGTTAAGGAATATGCTTTTACAGATCTTCATCACTGTCCTGAGCGTCATTTTCGCAAAGGTGTCTACACAAATGCCAACATGAATTTTTAGATTCCTCATGCTCAGAATATTCCAAACATGTATAGTTTTGCTTATCTCCAAAAAATTTGAACGAAAAAACACAGTGAACCTGACTACGAGGCCCAGACTTCAGACTTTGGCATGCTCACGCAACAAAAGAGGCCTCAAAGCTCAGCGAGGAAACAAAATGGTGGATATTTGTTTTTGAAGCCGCACCCTAGGACAGACAGACAGACAGACAGACAGAATCACAAACAGAGAATATCATGTGGATGTTTCAAAAAGTTGTGGATGGATAATGACCATACCAGGGGATGAATTTGTTAGATGACAAGAAAAAGCCGATTAGATTATTACTGAAATAACAACAGGGAAGCAGAGAGGCGCAGCAGAAGCATGCCGTGCCCATAACCCAGAGGTTGATGGATCGAAACCATCTTCTGCTAATTAGAAATTTTATCAAAATGGAATTTAAGAACAAAGTTGTCATTTTGCTCCTCACCACTTCAGCGATGTGACTCACCAGAAGGGAATTATTTCACTTTCCCGTTTTATTTTTTTAAATCTCACCTGGAAGGAAGTTCAGGGGAGCTTATGCGATGGCGCGTTGTCCGTCCCTCAGTCCGTCCGTCAGTCCGTAAACACTTGAAACATCTTCTCCGAAACCGCTGATGGGATTGTGACCAAATTTGGCACAAACGATACTTGTTGTGTTGTGACTAAAGTTTGTTCATGGCATGAAAAAAACGCTGTCCAAGGGGGTTTATCGGGGTCAAAGTGCATCCAGGTTTGACCCCCAAAATAGGAATTTGCGTCTTCCTCTGAAACTACACACACAAGTTCGATGAAACTTTACCACAACATTCACCACCCGTGATGTGCCAAAGTTTTTTCACGCCATTAAAAATATCTGCCTCTTTGGGGGTTTCCGGGGGGGTGACCCTCAAAATAGGAATTTGCTTTTTCCGCTGAAACTACACGCACGATTTCGATGAGACTTTACCACAACATTCACCACACGTGATGTACCGAAGATTTTTCACGGCATTAAAAATATCTGCCTCTTTGGGGGTTTCCGGGGGGGTCCCCCCCAAAATAGGATTTGCTTTTTCCACTGAAACTACACACACGATTTCGATGAAACTTTACCACAACATTCACCACCCGTGATGTGCCAAAGTTTTTTCACGGCATGAAAAATATCTGCCTCTTTGGGGGTTTCCAGGGTTGCCCCCCCCCCCCAAAAAATAGGTATTTGCTTTCTTCTCAGAGACTACACACACAATTTTGATGAAACTTCACCACAACCTTAATCACCCGTGATGTCCCAATGTTTGTTCAAGGCATGAGAAAAATTTGGGTCTTAGGAGGTAAAAGGGGTTGGGCGAGGTTGGGGAAGACAAACAACCCCATACCCTGAAGATCCAATGGACCCCAAAGACCCAAAAGACCCCGATATTCCAAAAGACCCAAACAACCCCAAGCACTCAACAGACCCCAAGGACTCAAAAGACCCCCAAGGACGCTGAAGATCCAAAATATCCCGAAGACCCAAAAGACCCTGAAGAACCAAAATTCCTCAAAGACCCATAAGACCTCGAATACCCAAATGACCCCAAACCCAAAAGACTACCAAGTCCCTGAAGACCCAAAACCCTCTCAAGACTGTCAAAGACCCAAACGACCACCAAGACCCCAAATAGTCCAAAGACCCAAAATACCCCAAAGACCTTTAAATACCCCCGAAGACTGAAAGGATCAAAAAGACCCCAAAAGACCCCAATAACCAAAATATCCAAAAGACCCTTAACGACCAAGTAGAAACAAATAAACCCAAAGACCAAAAAGATCGAAAAGACCCAGGAGACCCAATGTACCTCGAAGACCCATAATGATCCGAAAGACCCCAAAGACTCAAACAATCCAAAAGACCGAAAAGACCCCGGAGCCCCTTAAAGACCCTGAGGACACAGTGGACCCCAAATTACCCCGAAGACACAAAATACCTTAAAGACCCTGAAATACCCCAAATATCCAGATTGAGGACCCAAAATATTCGAATGACTCAAAAGACCTGGAGGACCCAAAAGACTCAAATGACCCAATGAACCAGAAGACCCAAAAGACAAGGTGGCTTGCGGTGTCTTGCAAACTGAGTCTCAAGGTCTGTGTGTAGAAGCGGTATTTTTTTAATCACAATAACTTCAAGGCACAGGGAGGTGAAATTTGCTGCACATGATGTGCATTGCATGCAGAGTAAAACGAGTGTTCATTTACATCTGCAGGATGTCTCACAAATAAAGATGATAAAAGCACCCCTGACACAAGGCCCAGACTTCAGACTGGCATGCTCACGCAACAAAAGGGGCCTCAAAGCTCAGCGAGCGAACAAAATGGTGAATATTTCTTTTTGAAGCCACACCCCGGGAGTTTTGAGGCTTTTGTATGCAGTTTTGAGGCTTTTGTATGCAGTTTTGAGGCTTTTGTATGCAGTTTTGAGGCTTTTGTATGCAGTTTTGAGGCTTTTGTATGCAGTTTTGAGGCTTTTGTATGCAGTTTTGAGGCTTTTGTGTGCAGTTTTGAGGCTTTTGTGTGCAGTTTTGAGGCTTTTGTATGCAGTTTTGAGGCTTTTGTATGCAGTTTTGAGGCTTTTGTATGCAGTTTTGAGGCTTTTGTATGCAGTTTTGAGGCTTTTGTATGCAGTTTTGAGGCTTTTGTATGCAGTTTTGAGGCTTTTGTGTGCAGTTTTGAGGCTTTTGTATGCAGTTTTGAGGCTTTTGTGTTCAGTTTTGAGGCTTTTGTATGCAGTTTTGAGGCTTTTGTATGCAGTTTTGAGGCTTTTGTATGCAGTTTTGAGGCTTTTGAATGCAGTTTTGAGGCTTTTGTGTGCAGTTTTGAGGCTTTTGTGTGCAGTTTTGGGGCTTTTGTGTGCAGTTTTGAGGCTTTTGTATGCAGTTTTGAGGCTTTTGTATGCCGTTTTGAGGCTTTTATATGCAGTTTTGAGGCTTTTATATGCAGTTTTGAGGCTTTTGTATGCAGTTTTGAGGCTTTTGTATGCAGTTTTGAGGCTTTTGTATGCAGTTTTGAGGCTTTTGTATGCAGTTTTGAGGCTTTTGTATGCAGTTTTGAGGCTTTTGTGTGCATTTTTAATGCTTTTGTATGCAGTTTTGAGGCTTTTGTATGCAGTTCTGAGTCTTTTGTATGCAGTTCTGAGTCTTTTGTATGCAGTTTTGAGGCTTTTGTATGCAGTTTTGAGGCTTTTGTATGCAGTTTTGAGGCTTTTCGATGCCGTTTTGAGGCTTTTGTATGCAGTTTTGAGGCTTTTTTATGCCGTTTTGAGGCTTTTGTGTGCAGTTTTGAGGCTTTTGTGTGCAGTTTTGAGGCTTTTGTATGCAGTTTTGAGGCTTTTGTATGCCGTTTTGAGGCTTTTATATGCAGTTTTGAGGCTTTTATATGCAGTTTTGAGGCTTTTGTATGCAGTTTTGAGGCTTTTGTATGCAGTTTTGAGGCTTTTGTATGCAGTTTTGAGGCTTTTGTATGCAGTTTTGAGGCTTTTGTATGCAGTTTTGAGGCTTTTGTATGCAGTTTTGAGGATTTTGTATGCAGTTTTGAAGCTTTTGTATGCAGTTTTGAGGCTTTCCGATGCAGTTTTGAGGCTTTTGTATGCAGTTTTGAGGCTTTCCGATGCAGTTTTGAGGCTTTTGTATGCAGTTTTGAGGCTTTTGTATGCAGTTTTGAGGCTTTTGTATGCAGTTTTGAGGCTTTTGTATGCAGTTTTGAGGCTTTTGTGTGCATTTTTAATGCTTTTGTATGCAGTTTTGAGGCTTTTGTATGCAGTTCTGAGTCTTTTGTATGCAGTTCTGAGTCTTTTGTATGCAGTTTTGAGGCTTTTGTATGCAGTTTTGAGGCTTTTGTATGCAGTTTTGAGGCTTTTCGATGCCGTTTTGAGGCTTTTGTATGCAGTTTTGAGGCTTTTTTATGCCGTTTTGAGGCTTTTGTGTGCAGTTTTGAGGCTTTTGTGTGCAGTTTTGAGGCTTTTGTATGCAGTTTTGAGGCTTTTGTATGCCGTTTTGAGGCTTTTATATGCAGTTTTGAGGCTTTTATATGCAGTTTTGAGGCTTTTGTATGCAGTTTTGAGGCTTTTGTATGCAGTTTTGAGGCTTTTGTATGCAGTTTTGAGGCTTTTGTATGCAGTTTTGAGGCTTTTGTATGCAGTTTTGAGGCTTTTGTATGCAGTTTTGAGGATTTTGTATGCAGTTTTGAAGCTTTTGTATGCAGTTTTGAGGCTTTCCGATGCAGTTTTGAGGCTTTTGTATGCAGTTTTGAGGCTTTCCGATGCAGTTTTGAGGCTTTTGTATGCAGTTTTGAGGCTTTTGTATGCAGTTTTGAGGATTTTTTCTGCAGTTTTGAGGATTTTTCTGCAGTTTTGAGGCTTTTTTCTGCAGTTTTGAGGATTTTTCTGCAGTTTTGAGGCTTTTGTATGCAGTTTTGAGGCTTTTGTATGCAGTTTTGAGGCTTTTGTATGCAGTTTTGAGGCTTTTGTATGCAGTTTTGAGGCTTTTGTATGCAGTTTTGAGGCTTTTGTATGCAGTTTTGAGGCTTTTGTATGCAGTTTTGAGGCTTTTGTATGCAGTTTTGAGGCTTTTGTATGCAGTTTTGAGGCTTTTATATGCAGTTATGAGGCTTTTGTATGCAGTTTTGAGGCTTTTGTATGCAGTTTTGAGGCTTTTGTATGCAGTTTTGAGGCTTTTGTATGCAGTTTTGAGGCTTTTGTGTGCATTTTTAATGCTTTTGTATGCAGTTTTGAGGCTTTTGTATGCAGTTCTGAGTCTTTTGTATGCAGTTCTGAGTCTTTTGTATGCAGTTTTGAGGCTTTTGTATGCAGTTTTGAGGCTTTTGTATGCAGTTTTGAGGCTTTTCGATGCCGTTTTGAGGCTTTTGTATGCAGTTTTGAGGCTTTTTTATGCCGTTTTGAGGCTTTTGTGTGCAGTTTTGAGGCTTTTGTGTGCAGTTTTGAGGCTTTTGTATGCAGTTTTGATGCTTTTGTATGCAGTTTTGAGGCTTTTGTATGCAGTTTTGAGGCTTTTGTATGCAGTTTTGAGGCTTTTGTATGCAGTTTTGAGGCTTTTGTATGCAGTTTTGAGGCTTTTGTGTGCAGTTTTGAGGCTTTTGTATGCAGTTTTGAAGCTTTTGTATGCAGTTTTGAAGCTTTTGTATGCAGTTTTGAAGCTTTTGTATGCAGTTTTGAAGCTTTTGTATGCAGTTTTGAGGCTTTTCGATGCAGTTTTGAGGCTTTTGTATGCAGTTTTGAGGCTTTTGTATGCAGTTTTGAGGATTTTTTCTGCAGTTTTGAAGCTTTTGTATGCAGTTTTGAGGCTTTTGTATGCCGTTTTGAGGCTTTTGTATGCAGTTTTGAGGCTTTTGTATGCAGGTTTGAGGCTTTTCGATGCAGTTTTGAGGCTTTTGTATGCAGTTTTTAGGCTTTTGTATGCAGTTTTGAGGCTTTTCGATGCAGTTTTGAGGCTTTTGTATGCAGTTTTGAGGCTTTTGTATGCCCAAAAGGACCCAAAGACCTGGAGGACCCAAAAGACTCAAATGACCCAAAAGACACCGATGAACCAGAAGACCCAAAAGACAAGGTGGCTTGCGGTGTCTTGCAAACTGAGTCTCAAGGTCTGTGTGCAGAAGCGGTATTTTTAAAATCACAATAACTTCAAGGCACGGGGAGGTGAAATTTGCTGCACATGATGTGCAATGTGCGCAGAGTAAAACGAGTGTTCATTTACATCTGCAGGATTTCTCACAAATAAAGATGATAAAAGCACCCCTGACACAAGGCCCAGACTTCAGACTGGCATGCTCACGCAACAAAAGAGGCCTGAAAGCTCAGCGAGCGAACAAAATGGTGAATATTTCTTTTTGAAGCCACACCCCGGGACAGACAGACAGGCAGACAGAATCACACACGGAGAACATCATGTGGATGTTTCAAAAAGTTGTGGATGGATAATAACAATACAAGGTGGACTAATTTGTTAGATGACAATAAAAAGCCGATTAGATTATTACTGAAATAACAACAAGGAAGCAGGAGGCGCAGCAGAAGTGTTCTGGGCGCATAACCCAGATGTCGATGGATCAAAACCATCCTCTGCTAATTAATAACTTCATCAAAATGGAATTTAAGAACAAAGTTGCCATTTTGCTCCTCACCACTTCAGCGATGTGACTCACCAGAAGGGAATCATTTCACTTTCCCATTTTATTTTTTTTATCTCACATGGAAGGAAGTTCAGGGGAGCTTCTGCGATGACGCGTTGTCCGTCCATCAGTCCGTCCGTCAGTCCGTAAACGCTTGAAACTTCTTCTCTGAAACCGCTGATGGGATTACGACCAAATTTGGCACAAACGATGCTTGTTGTGTTGTGACTAAGGTTTGTTCACGGCATGAAAAAAATGCTGTCCACGGGGTTTTACCGGGGTCAAAGTGCATCCAGGTTTGACCCCCCAAAATAGGAATTTGCGTTTTCCTCTGAAACTACACACACAATTTCGATGAAACTTTACCACAACATTCACCACCCGTGATCTGCCAAAGTTTTTTCACGGCATGAAAAATATCTGCCTCTTTGGGGGTTTTCGGGGGGTTGCCCCCAAATATAGGTATTTGCTTTCTTCTCAGAAACTACACACGCAATTTCGATGAAACTTCACCACAACCTTAATCACCCGTGATGTCCCAATGTTTGTTCAAGGCATGAGAAAAATTTGGGTCTTAGGAGGTAAAAGGGGTTGGGGGAGGTTGGGGAAGACAAACAACCCCATACCCTGAAGACCCAATGGACCCCAAAGACCCAAAAGACCCTGAAATTCCAAAAGACCCAAATAAACCCAAGGATCCCAAACACCCCAAGGACTCAGAAGACCCCCAAGGACTCTGAAGATCCAAAATATCCTGAAGTCCCAAAAGGCCCTGAAGACCCAAAATTCCTCAAAGACCCATAAAGACCCCGAATACCCAAAAGACCCCAAACCCAAAAGACCACAAAGACCACGAAGACCCAAAATACTCCAAAGACCCAAAATACCCCAAATACCTTGAAATACCCTGAAGACCGAAACGATCGAAAATACCCCAAAAGACCCCGAGACCCAAAATGTCTAAAAGACCCTTAAAGACCAAGAAGACCCCAAAAACCTTGAAGACCAAAAATATAGAAGAGAACCAGAAGACCCAATATACCCCGTAGACCCTTAATGATCCGAAAGACCCCAAAGACTCAAACAATCCAAAAGACCGAAAAGACCCGAAAAAGACCGAAAAAGATTGCAACCAATGTGCCCCTTAAAGACCCTGAGGACTCAGTGGACCCCAAATTACCTCTAAGACACAAAATACCTTAAAAACCATTAAATACCCCAAATATCCAGTTTGAGAACACAAAATACTCGAATGACCCAAAAGACACCGATGAACCAGAAGACCCAAAAGACATGGTGGCTTGCGGTGGCTTGCAAACTGAGCCTCAAGGTCGGTGTAGAGACACGGTATTTTTTAAATCACAATAAATACAAGGCACAGGGAGGTGAAATTTGCTGCACATGATGTGCAATGTGCGCAGAGTAAAACGAGTGTTCATTTACGTCTGTAGGATGTCTCACAAATAAAGATGATGTAAGCACCCCTGACACTCGGCCCAGACTTTCCTATGCGAGGAAACAAAATGGTGGATGTTCAAAAAGTAAGCAGAGTGGCGCAGCGGAAGCGTGCTGGTCCCATAACCCAGAGGTTGATGGATCAAAACCATCCTCTGCTAATTCGCAATTTTACGAGAAATGGAATTTAAGAACAGATAGTTGTCATTTTGCTCCTCACCACTTCAGCCATGTGACTCACCAGAAGAGAATTGTTTCACTTTCCCGTTCTATTTTTTATCTCACCTGGAACGAAGTTCAGGGGAGCGTATGCGATGGCGCGTTGTCCGTCCGTCAGTCCATCCATCAGTCCGTAAACCCTTCTTTTCTTTTTTTGTATACAAGATCGAGGCTCATGAAAGAGCTAACATTTATCACACAAAAAGTCAAACCGACACATAAAACACAAAATAAGGGGAGCGGTAGACAAGATGGGGAGAGAGGGGGAAGGACACAAACACAACATTTGAGAGCAGGGACATCGATAGAAATGTGGGAGGGAGAGGGCTTGGGGGGAGGTGGGAGAGGTATAAAACATAAGGAAACAAGGGGTATAGGATAGGTATAAACAGAGAGGTATAAAACAAACACTGCAAGGACTTCCAGTAGTAAGGGCATTTTATGAGATATTTCACAAATCTGTTAACTAAATTGTTACCAAAAAATTTCTTCACCAATATGTTTGTAAAGGTGTGTAATAACATGTGTTAAAATGTTGAAGTTCAACTCCCGTGGGAAACCCAGAAAAAAAGCTGTTGAATTCGGGTACCGAAAAATTATTTTCGAGAATTTTTATTTTTTTAAATCGGCCCTTAAGTAACTTATGAGGGGTCAAATAAGGGGTTTTCATGATTCTGAGTTGATTGTTAACATTTATATTTCACCACAGACACTCCTTTGTGGAAAAATAATTTCTAAATATATCTCATTTTCTACTTTGCAGGACATGGAGTCTAGCAATATGGATGAAGACGTTACTCCACCTGTGCTCAATTGCTTCATCTGTGCACGCTCGGATACACCAGCTGAAAGGCTCATACAGGCAACTCCAAAGGGATACTCAACTTTATTGAAACAAGCAGAAACTGTCGAAAATGTTACTGTTGTGGAACGTATGAAGGAGGCTCAAAAGGAAGGAAAACTGAGGTACCACCAGAAGTGTAAAAATGATCTGTACAACAACTTTGCTGCAACCACCAAGAAGTCAGCTCAAGCATCAAAGGCAGAGAAAGAGTCATCAAAGTTGAAGAGAAGACGCACGACTTGTGAGTTCAGTTCATCAACTGGCTGCAGTTCTAGAAGATCACAGTCAGTTGACCTCCTGTATAAGGATGTATGCATTCTTTGCAACCAACCAGCCCAGCTCTACAAAAATAATCCAGCACAAGCTAGAAAGAAATACAGAGTGCCAGATAATTTGACTGCAGATACACTGAAGGCAAGCTTGCTGAAGACAGCACGGAGTCGCGGGGATGACTGGGGCACTGAAGTCACTGGACGCCTGGAAGGGATCAACGACTTGGTAGCAGAAGAAACACTGTACCATTTGCGATGCAAACTTATGTTTGCGAGAGGTGACAGTTTGTCCAAGACTGATGAGGAAGGAAAAAGGAAGAGAGGACAGAGGAGTATTGATGAGGAGCGAGAGGCAGTTTTTATTGAATTCCGCGAATGGTTAGACTCAGAATTAGAGCATGGGGTAATGAACATGGACCAAGTCCATGAAAAGCTGCAGGAGTTTGATCAGTCACCAGAGAAGAGCCTTTCTTATTCAAAGCATTGGCTAAAGATAAAACTTCTAGAGAAATACGAAGACACCTTGTATTTCACAACACAGGAAAGAAGGGCAGATGTACTCTGTCTCAAAGATGGCACCGACAATATTCTGCGAGAGCATCATGCTAATCTTGACCATGGAGATGAGAAGACTCAGATCATAAAGACGGCACTCAAGTTCATATCCAATGATATTGCCTTGATTGATTTAGGTCCAAAGTCATACCCCACCACACACCGTATGACTGACATCGATAGTCACCTGACACTTGTTCCTGCAAGCCTTCAGATGTTCTTGAGACCGATTGTCAAGACAGACGAAAGAGTTGCCGTTTGGGGGCAGAATTTTATTAAGGCCTGTCGACCTCGGTCTGGAGTATTGCCACACCAAATGGGGCTTGCCATACAACTTGATCATAGATTTGGGTCAAAATGGATGCTCAACAAGTTCCACCGGCTGGGATACACTGAGTCTTACACGGAGACACAAAACTACAAATACTGCTTCCTTAATAGTAGGAGTGGAGATGATGTTCCAGATACTTCTGGCACTCTTGACACCATTGTGGAGGAAACCGATGAACAGATCAATGATGAGGTTGCGGTTGATGCTGCGCTTGAGGATCAATCAGTGATGACAGCCAAAGTGCCAGCCAGTGAAAGTGAATTGTCAAGTAATGATCAGGTGGTCTTTATGGAGGTTGGGGAAACAAACAATGCAGTCACTCAGTTTGTTGGAGACAATATAGATTTAAACATTGTCTCTATTCACGGAAACACTCCCTTTCACTCAATGGGTTGGATCGAAGTCACCTCTCCGGCACCACCTTTGCCAGATCCACAGACAACAGCAGCTTTCCCCCGGGTGAAGTTGAAGGCACTCGACAAAGCTAAGATCCTGAGAGGAACTGAAGTAAAGATTATTCCATTTACGAACAGGAAACAGATAGGAACGAACGCGATCATGTTTCTCCCCCTCGCTGAACTTTCCTCCTCCCTGGCTCATGATCAGCCACTCCTCACTCCAGGTGACACACTCTGGGCAGCGGGGTGGGTGATCAAAGCCAACGATCCTGAGTTCCCACACTCACGAGCTGTAATTGTCATGGAGATTGCAGCAACCGGCGATGCAGCTGCAAGAAGAATGGGGTCACGTGCATCTCGGCCTGTGGAGTCTGTAATGGCATTACATGCAGAAACTGCAGTCATGATGTTGTTGAGTCTGAAGAAGACATAGACAATGACTGTTGAAACTTCTGACATTGTGAATGAGAAATAACTCTTGAGTATTATATATGTATGTGAAATAAAAGCTACTTTGTGTGTAAATGTAAAAGTGAAAATATAAATGTTAACAATCAACTCAGAATCATGAAAAACCCTTATTTGACCCCTCATAAGTTACTTAAGGGCCGATTAAAAAAAATAAAAATTCTCGAAAATAATTTTTCGGTACCCGAATTCAACAGCTTTTTTTCTGGGTTTCCCACGGGAGTTGAACTTCAACATTTTAACACATGTTATTACACACCTTTACAAACATATTGGTGAAGAAATGTTTTGGTAACAATTTAGTTAACAGATTTTCATATGTTTCCCTTACTACAGGAAAGAAGTTGGAATTTCAAAAAAAGTGGTTCTGGGGTGAATTAGCGGGGGTAGAAAACATCAAGGTTTTGGATGGGGGAAGATAAGAGATGGTGGCGAACAGCTGTTTTAAAGACCTGGAGGGAGGAGTGGGATTGAAGGGAGTGGGGGTGTTTGTTCCAGAGGCGGGAGAAAAGGGGAATGAAAGAGTGAAAGGTGAGCAGAGAGCCTAGTTTTTGGCAATTTAACCATAAGAGGGTTGCTGCCAGATCTTGTGCGACCTGTAGGAATATTTGGGGGACAGAGCCCAGAGAGAGCTGGGGGAGCAAGGCCGGAGAGGAGTCGGTAGAAGACGGAAAGATCACCAACCTGCCTGTGGTGAGTAAGTGAGAGGCCCTCGGAGTTGGCTTCATCGCGGGGGTGTTCCAATGATTTTGAAATCTTTGGTTTCAACAGCGTGAAGCCGAGCTCGGTGGAGCCGGAGCACCAGCCCAGAGGGGAGAGCAGTATTCCATTGAGAATGTATCCAGGAGAACAGTATCCGGTCTTTTGGATTGTTTGGATCTTTGGGGTCTTTCAGATATTTAAGGGTCTATGGGATATATTGGGTCTTCGGGGTCTTTTCGGTCTTCTGGTTCTTTTCGATCTTTTTGGTCTTCGGTGTTTTTTGGGTCGTCTTGATCTTTAAGGGTCTTTTGGACATTTTGGTTATTGAGGTCTTTGGGGTATTTTTGATCGTTTCGATCTTTGGGGTATTTCAAGGGCTTTATGGTGTTTTGGGTCTTTGGAGTATTTTGGGTCTTCATGGTAGTTTGGGTCTTCAACAGTCTTCAGAGTGTTTTGGGTCTTCGGGGTTTTTGTGGTCTTTTGGGTTTGGGGTCTTTTGGGTATTCTGGGTCTTTAGGGTCTTCAGGGTCTTTTGGGTCTTCCGGATATTTTGGATCTTTAGAGTCCTTGGGGGTCTTCTGAGTCCTTGGGGTCTTTTGGGTCCTATGGGTTGTTTGGGTCTTTTGGAATATCGGGGTCTTTTGGGTCTTTGGGGTCCATTGGGTCTTCAGGGTATGGGGTTGTTTGTCTTCCCCAAACTCACCCAACCCGTTTTACCTCCTAAGACCCAAATTTTTCTCATGCCTTGAACAAACATTGGAACATCACGGGTGATTAAGGTTGTGGTGAAGTTTCATCGAAATTGCGTGTGCAGTTTCTGAGAAGAAAGCAAATACCTATTTTGGGGGCAACCCCCCCGGACACCCCCAAAGAGGCAGGTATTTTTAATGCCGTGAAAAAACTTTGGCTTCACGGGTGGTGAATGTTGTGGTAAAGTTTCATCGTACTTGTGTGTGTAGTTTCAGCTGAAAAAGCAAAATCCTATTTTGGGGGGTCAAACCTGGATGCACTTTGACCCCGGTAAATCCCCTTGGACAGCGATTTTTTTCATGCCGTGAACAAACTTTAGTCACAACACAACAAATATTTTTATTTGTGCCAAATTTGGTTGGTTGTCTTCTCCAACCTCCCCCATCCGGGTGTGTGGCTCAAAAACAAATATCCACCATTTTGTTTCCTGGCATCGCTTTGAGGCCTCTTTTGTTGCGTGAGCATGCCAAAGTCTGACGTCTGGGTAAAGAATCAGGGTATTTTGGTCTTTGGGGTATTTTGGGTCTTTGGAGTATTTTGGGTCTTCGTGGTCTTTTGGTCTTTAACAGTGTTCAGAGTCTTTTGGGTCTTCAGGTTCTTTGTGGTCTTTTGGGTCTTGGGGTCTTTTGGGTATTCGGGGTCTTTATGGGTCTTTGGGGAATTTTGGGTCTTCAGGGCCTTTTGGATTTTTGTGGTCTTTTGGATTTTAAGGGTCTTGGTGTCATTGGGGTATTTTGGGTTTTTATGGACTTGTCAGTCTTTTGACTCTTTTCGGTCCACTGCCTCTGGGTCAATGAAACAATAAATAAAACAATAAATGAAATGTTTAGACGCATACTGCTATACATACTCATAATATTAATGAAACCTACATTTCATACATTTATTGTCACTTCTACTTTTTGTTCCGATAGTCCAAGATATATAAACATGCCATGCAACCCCTCCCCAAAATGAGGAGTGTTATGTGTAATAATAAGCTTGGCCGGTACTTCATCCTTCTTACTGCCTATTTCTCTATTTTTTCTTTTCCTCTTTCTCGTACTCTGTAGCTGTTGCTAACAATACATTTGTTTAGGGAAGTTGTTGTCATAAGAGACTGAAGTAAAACTGAAAACTACGACCAGGACACCATTTGGTCAAGCTCCACGATGGCATTAATACATGGAGACCGCCATGTTGTTAAGCGGTAACGAGCACTCCGTTCCGTTGGAGCGGCTTCAATCAAGAAAGCCGCTTGACAAACGATATCAAGATGCTTGCTAACGGAACACACCGCAGGTGTAGTGTAGACGTCGGCGTATCATATAAAATTGTGGGGTTGTTGAGCATAGAGAGAGGATGAATAAAGATAGAGAAGGAAATGACGTGTATGAAACAGGAAGGGCAGGAATTCGGGGCGTGGGGAGGGGCATCCTGCCATATTTGCGTACATAATTTACAGATATCATCAAAACTTTGCACTTTTTTTGTATTTGACCTCGGTACTGGGGGATAGGTCGAACAAAGATCTGCTCCTTGGAACGCGAACGAAAACCGCATCTCTTTCCTCCATTTCTCCGACAGAAGCGGAAAACGTCACCATCGTTTGTATTGCCGTAGCCGTTCTCTCTGCCCTCTCCGCTTCATGAATATAGTTCTCATCATTCCGCCTTGCTTACGAGTACATACGAAAGAAGAAACAAAAGAAAAAGACATCCTGTATATGTATTGAATGAGTGGAGAACGAATAACCGTCGAATAATATCCTACTTCCACGCCGCCATCCCGCCTAAGCTATAGGCCCGGTGGGTATATTAATATATAAATTGCGTTCTATTAATATTATGTTTTGTAACTTCCTTTGTATCTTTTAAGTGTTTGCAATCGTTTTTGGCTGATATATTTGTTTTAATTTCAACATTTGCTGCTCTCAAAATTTCAACTGTGTTGAAGCCACAGCACAAGCACAGGCCTTCGTGTCTGGCAGTTCCATGCCATAGACTCGAAAATGGTCTTCAAAACGTGTGACGTCAACCGTTACGTATGATGTGTGTTTAAGCCTTAATAAAGCCTCTTTCATGATCCTTGTGCGTTGATTTTTATGCGATGAAATGGCTTTATCCGAATCACAATGAGTGAGGCCTGGACTCGCAGTGGTCTCCAGTCCAAGTAAGGAAGAGAACAGGGAGGGTGGACAAAGCAAAACACTGACAGATGTGGCACGGCGAATGGCAACCGTGGGCAGAACAGCAGTGGACGTCGGGTGCAGGGCAACGGGGCGAAGGTCAGTCCACCTCCTATTACCTATGGGTCTTTTCCCGTTGCCGGGGTTCACCCCCCCCCTTCGAACATTGCCGTTGGCCCAAGGCCCCCTCCCCAAACTTTCTGGTATTGAGGTCCCCCCTCTGTCTTGGCTTCTCGTTGCCTGAGCCCCTGCTGCCCCCTCTATGTGACGTTTCCTTAGTGACAAAAACCTAGGGTTTTTGTTCTGGTAATTTTCCTCAGTTTTACTTTAGTCATTTCTTGAATGCTTTAAAGTTGCCAATCCTGTCTTCCTTTATGACAGGCCATGTCGACTGGGCAGCATTAGCTCAAGCTTGGATTGCTCAGCGAGAGGCGGATGTAGATGTGGGAGGCAGTTGGCGAGACTTGGGTGTAGCCGGAGGTCCACTAGAGCCACCACCGCGCAGCCTTCCCCTACCACATCTACACGTTCCGCCTCTCCCACCTCACCCTCCTCTGACACACCCCAGTCATGAGGGACATCCTCCACCACCACCATCCGAGGGGCTAGGAGATGAAGGATATCTTCCAAGTAAGCATTTTTGTCACGCTTATCTGTTGAACAAACTTTAATGTTATTATTGGAGATTTGATTCCTAATGATTTCATTTGATGATTGAAAAATCCAGATGCTTCCCACCTAAAGCAGAGTTGAACTAGAATGGCACGAGGAAGAATTGAACTGAATCAAAAGCTAATTGGCTTGTTTTTGTCACTTACCCAACTCATCCACCAAGTTTTGTCATGAGTCAACCACAACTTTTTGAAATATCATGCTATATGTATATCATTTTTGGCCCAATCAATCAATGGTGAAGAAATAACTTTGATTTATTTTTTTTATTACTGTATCTGGATTCAGATCTTCACCAAACTTGAATTGATTGGGCCTTGTCACACACCCAATCTGTCCACAAAGTTTCATCCAAAGCTATCTCAAACTTTGAGATATCGTGCTATATATTGGTTTTAGCGCTATCACTCAATGGTGAAGAATCACTTTTTTAAATCTCAGATCCCGGTTCGGATCTTCAGCAAAATCCTATCGTTTCATCCTTGTCAAACACCCAACATCTCTACCAAATTTTGTCCGAATCCATCCAAAACCTTTTCGAGATATTTTGCTCACAGACGGCCAAACAAACAAACGGGTGAAAACATAACCTCAATCCATCTTCAGTGGTGGAGGTAACGATGGCATGAAGTTCCAATAGGAATGACCCAATATCAAATTTTGAGTTGAAATTTCCCTCCCTTCCCCACCCCGTTTTGACCTCTGTGACCTAAGTCCCCATCCCCTGGGCATTAACCCAGGGTCAAATCCCAAAAAAAATCGTTCCATATTACACGCGTGCCCCAATATTGATTGCATATACAAAGTTTCATCAAAAAATGCTTAAAATGTGCCCGTCATTGAAGTTTTTTGTATTTCACTTTTTGACCCCTCCGAGGGGGGCGTGGTCAAAACGATATGCTTTTGCACCTTCCTGCCATGTGGTGATCATAACTAACAAGTTTGGTGAATTTCTGCCCAACTATTTTGGAAGAGATAGCGGGACAGACACACAGACAGACGAAACCGATTACAATATCCCCCGTTTTTTTTTGTTTTTTTTTCTTCAAAAAGTGTTGGGATAACAAGAGTGGGGTGAATAGAATATGATTGATTCTAACTTGATAATGAAAAAATGAACACATCTCTGGCTAATGAAAAGAGTATACAAGGTATCTTCCACCTGTACTAAACGTTTATTTATTTTTTTCTGATTCAATTACCAGCTGTTGTTTCAGGTTACAAGATGGCCAGTCTTCTCAAGTGATTTCTCATATTTTAGATCGATTCACCATGAAAATATTTAAATGAATTCCATGACATATTGTTAAATTTGCCTATTGTATATCCAACAGTCCTCCACCTCATAAACCTCCCCTCCACATTCACTTCCCTCTGTCAGTCCCATGTTTTTTTTTTGTTCTTCTTTATTCCTTCATTTGTTAACATTCCACCCTCTTATTCACTTCCACATGGCTGATGCTGAATTTTGTAAGTAAAACGCTAAAAGAACCTACAGCTTACTCCATTTGGTATTTCATTAGGAATAAATATAAAAACGATTTCCTCTTGCGACAGGCTGGGCAGCTCTGCCATCGTGGTCCCTTCCATCTCTCCCTGGCACTGAAGGAGGGACTCGGGGAAATTTTCCTCCAAACTCCGCACCTCATCCTGAAAAAGAAGATGAATTCCCTATTCACCCTCATCCACACTATATGGGTATTAGTCCTTACAATCTCTCCACTCCTGCACAGTATGACTATCAGGTAAGTCACCCCTCACATCCTCATGTCATCCAACCCTTTCACCCTTTTATTTTGCATGTCTTTTTCTATTAACAGTCAAATGCCTCATCTCTGTGTCTCAGCTCCCTCTGTGTCTGTGTCTCAACAGTCAAATGTCTCGGCTGACACTGCCCGTGAAAAAGCTGACTGCCTCAACTCTGTGTTTGCCTCAAAAGCTTCTTTTTGGGGGGGGGGGGGGGGGGGATTCTTAGTCTAGGCTCCTATAAGAGATAACACATAGAACATATAATAAAGGGAGCAGGAAAAAAGAGGGGGGGGGGGGGGTAGAGAGGGGGAAGCACAACAACAGTAGGGAACAAGGTCATTGGGAGATCTGTGGAAGAGAGAGCTAGGGTAGGGTGCACCAGATAAACAAGATGGGCACTACTAGGACTTTCAGGAAAGAAAACAGGCAATTTGAAAAAGGTGGATTTGGACCTGAGGCCAGCGTATTGCTGAACAGCACAAGGCCTTTGAGGGCAATTATCCCAACAGGTTTGCCATTGCCAAACATGGCCTCAAGGCAGGGCACACCCCACCTGTGGGATAGGGTTAGCATTTTGGTTTTGACTCCGAACAGGACCAGAAGACTGTTTCTGGAGGCTCGGCACGTAGATGAAATGCTCAGATAAATCGCGCATGAGGTGGTGGACTTACTGTTGGCATTTGGACCACTCTTGCGTAAATGGACTGGGTCTCCCCGACATTGAATGGGGATTCCACTCAACACATCACCCAGATTTTTATCAGGACAATCTCCCCTCACCTCACCTCTCTACCGCACATGGCCACGTGTCCACTATACTGATACCATTGCAAAGTTATTTATTACATTCATCTAACGCAGTGGTTCTTAACCTGCCCGTACCCCCTGAGTTTTCATAATATTTTCCCGTACTCCCCTGTCAAAAATGACTTAAAACTACAATAATAGATTAATAAAGTTTCTTTATTTTCACATTCAAAAAAACACATTTATGGAAACAATAATCATAATGCATAGTGTTTGCTGAAAAGTCACTTTGTTGAAGTAGATTACAATACAATAATAACTTTTGTAGAAAAACATACTACACAGTACACACACATTTCTAGTGGCTCTTTTGTTGTTGTTTTTCATCAATGATGATGCTGAAACGAGGTTCTTTCTTTGAAATAGCCACACACATGTCGTCACTTGCATCCAAACGGTTCCTGGCCTTTGTTTTGATGTGTAGGAGTGTTGGAAAACCTGTGTCGCACAAATAGGTGGTTGCAAATGGCACGAGGATCTCCAGAGCTCTCTCTGCTAACTGTGGGAACGTTTTGAGTTGTGCACACCAGAAGATGTCTAGCTGCATTGATTCAAACTCCATTCGGATTTTTTCATTGGCCTTCAGCTCAACAAGATCATCTTTCATTATATCACTATCATCCATGGAATCGAGGTTGAAAAGAAATGGATCCCTTATCCATCTCTGTGCAATAGAAACCTCTCCATGGTGAAAGTATCCTTGGAAGGACTGAATCAGCACCTGCAAATGTTCTTCCACTTCAGTCACGATGGATAGTTCTTTTTCTGCATAAGCAGCCTCATAGAGTTTAGGAAAGTTTGCAAAATTTCCATTCTCAATGCGCTGCATCCAAATTGGTAGTTTTTGGATGAAGGCAGACACCTTTTACCTGGAGTGATCATGTTCATCCTTGTTCCTTGGATGCAGGTGTTCAAATCGTTGAGGTGTGTGAATATATCTGCCAACGACAAAATGAACTCCCTATTTTCAATGTGGTCAGCAATGTCACTGTCTTGCTTTCTAAGAAACTGCTTGATTTCCTCTTGCAGTTCGAAGACACTAGTAAGCACCCGGCCACGGGAAAGCCATCTCACTTCCATGTGGAAAAGAAGAACACTATGTTCAGCTCAAATTTCTTCACAAAAAAAAACTTTGAAGAGACCGTGATTCAGGGCTCGTCCTCTGATAAAATTTACTGCATGCACAGCAATTGACAAAACATTATTCAGGTGTTCTGGCAGCGTCTTCATGGCAAGTGCATGACGATGCAACATACGCGACAGTGCATGACAGTGACAAGGGGCATCTCCTTCTTCACAAGGGTAGCAAAGCCTGATTTGTTTCCTAGCATGGCGGGAGCTCCATCAGCGCAAAGTGGACCCACACACGTTGAGAGTCATCCCATGCTTCAAGAAGAAATCTTTCACGAGATTGAACACATCGATTGCGTTTGTGGTTGTTGTCAGCGGTTCACAAAACAAGAATTCTTCCATCACTTCTTTCTCCTTCACGTACCGCACAAATACCAACAACTGACTACAAAAACTGACGTTGGTTGACTCATCTAACTGCAGACTCACTTTGACAGGACTAGCTTTGATGTCTGTGATCACTTGCTGCAAGATATCTCTACTCATGTCACCAATCCTGGAATGGATAATGTCGTTTGACAAGGATACCTGTTGAAGTTTCTTTTGTGCCTCGGTCCCCAACACTACTTTTTGTAGTCCCCAATACTATTTTGGGGCGGCGTGTCTCGTACCCCCACCTTGGAGGTTTCGTACCCCCAGGGGGTGCAGCTACCCTTGGTTAAGAACCTATGATCTAACGGCACACGGAATTACACCAAATTGTTCACTTTTAATGAGAGTGACCGGGTATTCCCTGATCTTATCTGAACATTTGGTGTTGTAATCCAATTTGGCTCCATGAATGTTTACCTAGTTTGATCCTTAAATGTGCAAATGCTCTTTAAATTTGATAATGGTCAGAATTTGCGAGGGACGTGATATGTGCGTTTATTGGCTGTCTAACTTTGCCCACCCACATTTATTTTTGTGTAATTCGGGGCATTTTGATGTAATACTCATCACTCTTGAGAAAGGTTAGCAGATACATGTGGCTTGTCACATGTTGTCAACTGAAACGTTGAGTAAGTAATTTTTCAATTAAAGGTTGGAAAATTGACCATGGATTTGGTTGGTATACATATATATTATACGAGCAGGGACCCGTGGATCACAGAAAACCCTCCCTTTGTTTGGGCAGTGTATAGGCAACAAAGCGCTGCGTCGCATGCTCCCGGAAGTGTATGTTTACTGCTAACAACCCAGTGTTAATTTTAGTCATCTGCACACTTATTGCCAAAAACAATGTTATGAAATTGTTTTATGTTCTCAGAGATCAGACGTTGAAGGGAAAATAAATGATAAATTGCAAAATATAAGGGTTAATGAAATGAAATGAAATGAAATGAAATGAAATGAAATGAAATATAATGAATGAATGAATGAATGAAATGAAATGAAATGAATTAAATGAAATGAAATGAAATGATGGTTAATGAAAACCACAATCGGGAAACAAACGTGTTCTTTTATACATCTCACTAAAACAAACGTGTTCTTTTATACATCTCACTAAAACAAACGTTGCTAATTAGTGTTCCAGGCGAATCGCCTATTGTTTCCGTCGGCATCATTTATGCTTTGTGAAGGTGAACAATAGTGATAAATCAGTAAAAAAAAAAATTCAAATCGATGGAGAGGGATGGGAGCTCCTGGTAATTATTTTTCTACATTTTTTTTTTTTTTTTTTTTTGTATACAATATCGAGGCTCGTGAAAGAGCGAACATTAATCACACAGAAAGACAAACCGACACATAAAACATATAACATAGGGAGCGGTAGACAAGATGGGGAGAGAGGGGGAAGGACACAAACACAACATTTGAGAGCAGGGACCGAGAGACATGGAGACATCGAGAGATCTGAGAGAGGGCGAGGGCTTTGGGGGGGGGGGGGCGTGGGAAGGGGGCAGTGGGAGAGGTATAAAACATATGGACACTGCCAGGACTTCCAGGAAAGAAGTTGGAATTTCAAACAAGGTGGATCTGGGGTGAATTAGCGGGGGTAGAAAAGATCAAGGTTTTGGATGGGGGAAGATAAGAGATGGTGGTGAACAGCTGTTTTAAAGACCTGGAGGGAGGAGTGGGATTGAAGGGAGTGAGGGAGTTTGTTCCAGAGGCGGGAGAAAAGAGGAATGAAAGAGTGAAGGTGAGCGGAGAGCCGAGATTTCGGCAGTTTAACCATCAGAGGGTTGCTGGCAGATCTTGTGCGACCTGTAGGAATATTTGAGGGACAGAGCACAGAGAGAGCTGGGGGTGCAAGGCCGGAGAGGAGTCGGTAGAAGACAGAAAGACCACCTACCTGCCTGCGGTGAGTGAGTGAAAGGCCCTCAGAGATAGCTTCATCGCGGGAGATTCCAATAATTCTGAAAGCTTTGGTTTCAACAGCGTGAAGCCGAGCTAGGTGTGAGGCAGGAGCACCGGCCCATAGGGGAGAACAGTATTCCATTGAGCTGCGGATGAAAGCCTTGTATGTGGTGAGGAGCTCAGGTGTGCCGAGGAAGGACTTCGCACGACGGAGGATGCCCAGTCGGCGACTGGCTTTGGAGGCCAGCTTGGAAATGTGGTTTTCCCAAGAAAGATCATGGCAGATAGTGAGACCCAAAATCTTGAGCGACAGAACTTCTTGGAGAGGATTGTTGAGAAAGTAGATGGGAGGGTTGTCCAGTCGATCTTTTCGGAGAGACATAGTAAGAGTGTGAGATTTGTCAGGATTGAAAGACATGTTCCACTTGTTTGACCAGTCTGTGATTTTGTCCAGGTCTTCAGAGAGTGAGGAGGCAGCAGACTGCCGATCTGAGGGAAGAGGAATGGAGCGGCAGAGAGTGGAGTCATGGACATTTAGCCTACGTTTGTTGTAATGTATATATTAGTGAACTCTAAAAGGAGCATTTAAAATATTTTAGTCAATTTAAAGTTGTTTTTTTTTAGTCCATTAAAAAATATTTTAAAGCAACATTTTCTATGGAGCTATTTATTAACCCTCCAAGTTTCACCCTCGATGTGTGTGTGCGTGCGTGCGTGTGTGTGTGTGTGTGTGTGTGTGTGTGTGTGTGTGTGTGTGTGTGTGTGTGTGTGTGTGTGTGTTATTAAATATAAGTTTTCCTTGGTGGGTGTAGGGCAGTGTTTTCAGCATCCTTAAATGACAGAAAGAAAACCAAATTTGATTTCTTCAAAATTCCAACAGGATTAGAACATCACTGGGCAATGCTCCATGTTGGTATTCCAATATGTAAAAATCCGAATTGTGAATGTGTAAATGATGGTGCGTGCGTGCGTGTGTTGAATGAAAGAGGAATTTGCCCTATAACCTATTATTTAACTGCAGAAAATAGATTCAATTTTTAAAAAATATCTCCGCCTTTGTCTTTGGTTAAATGTACTGAATCCGCCATTTTTATTCATGTATTTATTACTTGGTCAGTTGTATCTATATCTATATAAAGCAGTAAAGTATGTTTGTTTGTTTGTTTGTCCTCTTATAACTCGAGAACTACTCATCGCAGAGCAAAACCAAAGGCATATTCGGAATCAGTACGTCTCAGAGCAACTACAGCACACCTTAAAATTTAAAAAACTTCGCGTTTTAAAATTATGACGTCATCAGCGTATTTCGGAACGTTAATTTTTCAACTTCATATTCGGAATCAGTCCTAGGTGTCCATTTTGAACTATAAAAGACCTTCAATCCCTTAAGTGACTGTTTTTCGAATAAAGGTAACAGATTGGTAAAATAAATGATAATTTAATAAAGCGAAATGTCTATTGTACTGCTTTACAAATTAAAACACACGATGCCTCTTTTTACTTATACACCGCTCACAAAGTTATATCCGGAACTGACGGATGTTTATTCTTTTAATGAGTACGGAGGGGGATATGTGTCCGTATTTAAGTGAAGAATTGGTCATTATGACTTAATAGATCGATTAACAAAAAAATCGATTGGTGCAAGCTCAAGCCTTTTGAAGTGAACTGATCGTACTTGAAGTTTAAATGCATTTGAAACGTATGGCAAAGGAAGTCCGGCGTCCCAGAGCCGTTTACTTCTTCACTCGCACAGATAGGGCACGGAAAGAGAGTGTAGTGTACTGTTTATCGGAAGCAATTTGTTTGGTACTTTCCATCGATTAATTTCGTTCAACTTCATATTCGGAATCAGTACGTCCCAGAGAAACTTCGTAACGTTAATTTTTCAACTTCATCCGATTGACATGGGACCAACGGCATGTGACAGAGAGTGAAACATACATGCTACATTTATTTGACGACAATGACTTCCGACTTCCGGGTTCGGAATGCGGGACCAATGCCATTTGACAGGGAATAAAAAATAAATGCGACATTCAATTGACGACAATGACTTCCGACTTGACTCCCCCCTCCCCC